>NW_009259184.1:2007858-2028209 GCF_000687185.1 Egretta garzetta
TGCTGGCCTGAACTCATAAGCTTTGTTGCTCAACAGTTATTCATAAGGAAAAATTTATTTTATGATCCTTTAAAGCAAAATAAGCAGTACTTTTGTTTTCACATGCTGGTTATTATTGCCTGAGTATGTCTATTAAATGGGCAGATTTACTTGACGTTCCATGAAATAAGGCAACTGGGCCGAAAATGGTGTTCTTGGCTCTACATGGAAAAAAAACCTTTTTCTCATGAAATTCCTACAAAGCGAAGATTTGAACCAAACTTCTTGCCTTTTTGCATGTGAGGACACATCTTTGACTCTGGCTGGGCAGTCCTGGCTCCCCCTGTGAAGTTCTGTGATGAAGCAGCACTGTCTCTTTTTGAATCTGAGTTACATAATTCAGTTGCACAATGTTGGCAGAAGAGTCAGCCCAAAAGAATATGCCCATATAATTCAAATTAATGTTCTCATCCAGATGGGGCTAGTTGGTCAGAGGTCAAAACGCTTGCTGCTGGTCCAAGAGAATGTATCTTTTTTTGCAAGACTTTCTGTCACAGAACCACCCTGAATGTCTGGTTTCCAGGAGTGCAATTTCATATTTCTGAGGGTGACAAGGAACTCAGATGTGAAGCCCATTTTTTTTTTTTTCAGTAAAGAGGATTAGTTAGAGGAATCAATGACCAAAAGGAATGATGGATTCACCACCCCTTGATATCTTCATTGCCAGTCTGAGTGCCTTTCTAAATGGTAGTCAAAGATGGGTTGGTTGGCTCTGTGCAGGGGTAACTGGGTGACCCTCTGTGGCTTGTGTTATGAACAGGATGAGTACAGCTGCTCCAATGGCCTCTTCTGGCCTTAAGATCCAGGAGCGAAGGGATCTAAGCTCCCTAGGGAGATATATCTGGTCCCATGTCTGGAGCGTTGCTTTGCTGGGATAGTGTCACTAATGCCTGGCAGTGCACTGAGGGGGAAGTGCCGCTGAAGTCCCAGTGCCCAGCTGTTGGGGACAGCGCTGGAGGGGTCTTGGGCCAGGGAAGTGAGATGAGCCAAAGGAGTTCGTGCAGCTGTGACTGGTTTCTTTTGCCCTCTGCAGATGTTGCTGGAACATGTCCAGAGCAGAGCAACAAAGCTGGTGAAAGCTCTGGAGCACAAGTCTTATGAGGAGCGGCTGAGGGAACTGGGGTTGTTTAGCCTGGAGAAGAGGAGGCTGAGGGGAGACCTTATCGCCCTCTACAGCTGCCTGACAGGAGGCTGTAGTGAGGTGGGGGTCGGCCTCTTCTCCCTGGTAACAGATGATAGCACAAGAGGAAGTGGCCTCAAGTTGCGCCAGGGCAGGTTTAGGTTGGATATTAAGAAAAAATTCTTCATGGGAAGGGTTGTCAAGCATTGGAACGGGCTGCCCAGGGAAGTGGTTGAGTCCCCATGCCTGGAGGTATTTAAAAGACAGGTAGACAAGGTGCTTAGGGACATGGTTTAGTGGTGGACTTGGCAGGGTTAGGTTAACAGTTGGACTTGATGATCTTAAAGGTCTTTTCCCACCTAAATGATTCTATGATTCTATGTGTTGGCTCCCTCCCTGTCTGAGAAGTTGTGTCGCCTTATCTTCGTTCTCCGCCTGCCCTTTTTACTGCTGCTGCTTCATGCTGTCCCTGTCAGAGCCTTTTTGTCTTCTCTCTCTAGTGTTTTCCAATTCTCTTCTAAATCATCCCACTGTCCCAGCTGACATGCCTTTCCCTTCCCTCACATATCACACTCTGTTCGTGTGCCCCACAGCTTCCCCTCTCCCGTTTCTCTCGTAGATTGTAAACTCCTTGGGATTGTGCTGCTCTGTGGGGATTTGGTAGGGTTGGCTTTTAGATTAGTGCCATAGGGACATAGAGAAATGTATGCATTATCATCTGACCTGTTTGTTCCAGCGTGGACCATGAGGAGGTAAGTGCTTGAAGTAGAAGTAGGTAGATCCCATTTATCTACATTAATGTTTGGCTACATGCTCATTAATCCTTGGTGCTGTAGGTCCCACTGTAGAAAGTGTGATTAATAACAACAACAATAATAATTTACAAAGATTTTTATTTTAGGGGGAAAACGCAGAGAGAATCTAAAACTGATAAAAGTTATTGTTCAGCTCATAAGGCTGAAAGTTACACTGAAATTAAAGTTGTGATGAAAAGTTTTTAATTCTTTACCATTCTGTCTTCTTTCTGAGGTCATGGTTTACAACTGAAGCCACCACCAACACAAGACAGTTCTCATGACCATCCGCTGTCCTATTCATTCAGCAATGGGGAAGGGAACAGTTCTGAATCTGATGCTGAATCCTGCAGAATTTCCTTGCTGGAGCAGAAGGAGAGAGCAAGTCATACAGCATTTCAAGCTGGGGTCCAGCACTCCTTTTCTCTGTAGGAGCCTGACCATGCTTTCTCCATCCAATGGAGAAAGTGTCACTGGAGCTCAGCAATCTGGTCTCACCCCCGCCAGTCCTGGATTGAGAGATCCTGAAATGAATCCTGAAGTGCATTGGTGTTTTCCTACTGCAGAAGCAGCAAGGGTCACTCTGGTGTGCAGGACTTCTGAGTATGTGTGTGAACCCTTGCTAAGAGGGAGGAGAGAGAGAAAATCAGACGTGCCAGCAATGGTGGCTACATTTCCTTTTCCTGCTCATGTCCCTGAACAATGGCAACTTTTAAATGTTAGCTGCTTCTTCAGGTATTTTTTGACCGTAATATTTTTCAAGCTGAGGATTAGAGCCAGAAGCTTTCTATTGTTTCTGAGCTGTGCCTCTCTAAAGCAAATAGTTAGGGCGTGCACCTGCGCTGCACCGGCCCCTTCCCACCGACCTCCCTTTGGTGCGTGGGGGCTGTCAAGAGGTGCGTTACCTCCCACTGCGGGGATGAGGGACCCGCTCTCGTCAGTCTGGAAAAATAATCGACTTTGAGCTGATGATTGGCACTCTGATGATCATGTTTGCTGATCGAAACATTGACTTTCCCTGGCAGGAAATAAACATTGTAGAAGTGATGTGGAAGTGTTATTTTTTTAAGCATTTCAAAATGTGGGCTAAAAAGGGAAAGAAAAGGTATTGCAACGGGGGAAAAAAAAAAAGAAAGAAAATTACTGCCCTCAAAATATATCTATTTTCTCTTGTAATGTTTGCAATGTGCTTTGGAAGCTGGGAGATTAATTTTCTTTTCTAATGCTGCTTGCCAAAGTAACACAAATTGTGCCTGTCTTTTCTCCCGTGTTTCAGTGGCACAGGAGCCAGTGTAGCCCAGTTTCTTAGCATTCACTGTGCATGCAGCATCTTTGATAATATTAAGAGTGATGTGTGCAACTCTGGAATACTGTTTAACTGCGGCAGGTAGGAGAGCACATGTCTTCTGGGACAACTCAGCTGCTGTTTTGTTTTTATTATTTTTTTTGGAAAAGCTCTTATCTCAGTGTAGCGTTAAATATATATATATTTTTAAATGGCAAAATTTTAAAAGTGGATTTGGTTCAGATTCCCAGCCAAATGCGGTTCTGACCCTGCAGATGTTTAAACACATGTGCCCTGTGTATAGTGCATGTGACGGCAACAAAAAATTTGATATCTTTAAAAATATTTTCAGCCCATGCTCCTGAAGTCAGTGAAACTTTCTGTGCCCGTGCAATTGCAAATTGGATAAATTGGTTTTGATCCTCAGAAGGTTTTTGATGCGTCCTACTTTTAAGCCTAAATGAAAGCAGGCTGCATAAACTGTACAGGAAACAGGGGTGCACACCAGCTAACTATGGTCACCCATTTTCAGACAGAGACTTGTGTCCCTAGGGTCTCTCTGTAGTCATTGGAGATAGAGATATTACTTCAGAGATGACTCAAAGCACTTACTTAATTTAGGCACTTTGGCAGACTAGTCTTCTAATTTAGGTGCAAAAAATCAGGTGGTGTGAACAGCCCTCCCTGTTTTAATTCCTGGATGCAAGTCATCCAGAAAAGGGTTGTTGCCATGTAAATAAATGAGGGGAGTACTAACAGCACCGGTGGCTCCGACAAGGACTTCCCGTGCCCCCCAGCAAGCTAATTAACCTTCCCGTCTCCATCCTGCGACATGAGCACATCGGGCTCTGCAGGGCTTTTGCGAGCTGTGCTCGTTAATATTGCCAGTGCACCCTCAGACCCTGGGAGGAAAGGTGGAAGAGAAGAGGAAATATTTTTACAGCAGACAGCTGCTTGATTTCTCCCCTCTTACGGGAGGGGACGAGCACAATCTGTGGGTGCTGGGCAGGAGGAGGGATGCGCATAACCTCAGCTGGCGCTCGCCTCCCTGCGAGCAGGCAGGACCTTGACTCTGGGAGGTGGTGGCTGGGCTGTCCTGTGCAAGGCTTTCCTCTGTGAAGAGTAGGAAATCACATCTGGGTCACACCACCTTGCCTCGGCAAAACCTGTCTGTGAGCCCCTGCCCCATGCTGCTGCTGGGCACAGGCTCCCTATGCCTGGGGAGCCCTTTAGCAGGGAGGTGCCAAGGGAAGAGATGACTTTGCTCTACAGCTGCATCTCTCATCCTCACAGGGGCAATGCTAATGAGTTTGGTGTCTCTGCTACAGCCTCTAGCGTGAATTTGTCCGTAGCAGAAAAAGATGGTGGCTGCTGTTGAGCTGCAGTGGCGCTGGCACTGGGGACCGAAACGTGCCGGGTGGGGGGCACACTGAAATTTATCTCTTAGTGCCACAGACTTGCAAATTAAGCCTTTTACTCTTGGAATTCCCCTGAGCGGAACAAACAGGACTCTGCATCCAGCAGCAATCCTTGCTGCAGAGCAGAAGGTGAGTTGTATTTTCTTTCTTTTTTTTTTTTTTTGCTGCTTTCAGCCTCCTAAACTTTCATTTTTGTCAACTGACTGTGAAAGGTGTTGGTTGTCTCTGAAGCAGCATGGGCAGACTCACGCTGCAAGACTTAGCTCTCCTATGAAAGGGTGAGTGGGAGGACTGGCACAGAGTAAGCTTGATTAGTATTGAGCGTAAGTTTTTCCTTGACAAGTCTTTGGCACATTTCTGATTACTTACCTCTTCTCTGTGCCAAGTCCTTGCAAGACATGTACTGAATGTCCGGTGCCAAACAATCTTTTTAAATATTAATCACTAAGAAAGCACATAAATTCTATGGTTCAAAAACTGTCTATGTGTCATTTGATCTCAACCAAAACAACTTTGGGCCACACTTGGTTTCAGTTTCTTGTTTTCTGTGATTTAGAAGTTTTTTTCTCCCTATAAACTACTTATCCATGCAGACCAGATTATCGCTGGCTCTTGCTCATCTGTAAACAGGCACAGTTCTGTCATTAACCTTGTGCTACAGCCAGCTTAATTCCCAGTCTTGATGCCAGTGTGGATGGCCAGCATGGGCAGAGCGGGAAAAGCCTGCTGGGTCAGGGCGTTCGTGGGTGACACGGTGTCGGCACCACCGGCAACTTCCTCCTCCCGCCCTACCCCTGAAGAAGCCGCCCCCAGGTGACAAAGGCGCAGAAGGCCCTTTCTTTGTGGATGTTGCTGTTCTTAGGGGTGAGGTTTGATCTGATACCTGAGCCTGAGAAAAGGTTTGCAAATGGCAAAAGATGTAGGAACTCTTTTGCCCTTTCCTTTCTCAAAGAAGCAGCCTTCTTGCTTCACCTGCCCTGTCCCTGACTCTCACCTGGCCTGTTGGGGAATTGATTTGGCTTCCTATACTGGCTTATAAAAAAGAAAAAAAAAAAGAAAAAGATATTTTCTGCTGGTTTTATGTGCGAGGGAAGAGCCATCTTGTGAAATCTCACCGTCAGCCTTAGAGCTGAGCAAGGTTTACTCTGGTCAATGCACCAGATGTTCTCCAAGTCTTCAAGTCAAGTCTGGGGGAACAGTTCAGAGAGCATCTCAACTTTGTTAAAAAAAAAAAACAAAAAAGAGATAAAAGCTTGAAATGGGTAAGGTGATCCTTCCTTCACTGGAAGGGAACGCATTCACCGGACACGGCTGGTAAATAGAAGACACCAACATTTTTACTTTCTCCTCTTTTCATTCAGATCAATTTTGATTCTGCAGTACTCCTCGATGATGCGATCCACCTGACCTGAAGCACTTACAGCCATACCGGCATAGGAAGGGAAACCTGCAAGTAACTGGCCCAATTTGGAGAGTGACAGAGCTGCTGCTCCCTGTCATGAGCTATTAAAAACAGGGACAGTTATTCTGGTGCCTTCTCAGAGTTGGGTGGCAGGCACTAAGGCTTGAAGTTTCGGGGCCATGATGTGCTACCTGGACAGAGAGTGAGCAGAGCGATGTAGATCAGCGGTTCCTGTATCACTTTTCATGTCTTCCCATTCTTCCTATTTCAAAGACAATATTCAAATGTATTTCAAAAAGTTCTGCATGCTTTTGATGCCCTTGGATCCAGTTCCTCTGGGGACATGACAGAAATCTCTAGCCTATTCCCTTTATTCCTGCTCTCTGGGCTTCTTCTGTTTTTTGGCTTCTCTGTGTGGGCAATGCCTCCCACAAGATGTGAAACCATTTCAGCTTATCTTTGCAAGACGAGTGCAAATTATGTCACTGAAGAGAATATGTTTTCGCTTGCCTTTGTCATCTGACAGTCTCTAAGTCTGCCAGAAAGTCTCAGACTTTCCCTTTAAGTTGGAGAAGTTATCTTGATTAAAACTTGCCTTTCTCCTGTTGGCCTATGAGACCTTATGCTCCCTGAATCTCACTTCAGTTCACACTGGTGATGAGGAAGAAGCTATTGCTTTCAGGGAAAGCACCATGTTATCAACTTTCAAAATGTGCACAAAAAGTCACCTTTCAAAAAATTTTGGGTAGGGCAAAGTTTCTAAAATTTTAATTTCAAAGCCCAGAAATGTATTTTCCTATTTTGTACTTTCACTTGTATTTTGTTTTGATAATTTTCACTATTTTGTGATCTGCCAATAGTGGTACTCAGGTAATTTGTACCGATCCTGTGAATTTACTGTAATGTAATAGAAATGCTCTATTATTTTTACTTTTTTGCCCAGGGATAACTTATCACAGGGGTAGTTATGTGGGACTGAAAATGTATAATGTATGAATTTATAAATGTATTATAAAATAATACAGTATGTTTCATTTCAAAATATTGCACGGGAATACAAATAAAAATGAACATATTTTATGTAATGTCAATTTTAAAACAATGCCATTTGTGACCAGAAAATGTTGCAATCTGAAATTTTGGTGAAGCTTACCTCCTTGGCCTCTCTTGAAAAGCTACAGTTCAAAGGCGTAGGAAAGCCCTCCGGTACTTTACAATTTGATAGGTTTTTTTTTTTTTTTCCTCCCTTCTGGGCATTTCTCCATTTTGCTTAAAGATCACTGATGCAGCCAAAGAAAAGGACAGATAAGTGGAGATAGGGCACATCTATTTTGAGCAAAGATTTGACTGGCTCTTTCCAGCCAACCCCCCCAAAATAGGTGACTATACATTTTTTACTTAGCTCCGTACCACTACTAAAGCTGCTATAATAGCAAGATGATTCTTTTGAAATGTGGTTACTGTGGTGGGATGAGAATCCCAAACCAATTCATTGTGGAAATGCAATCGTCCTATTTGTTGCCAAGAAATGTATCCTGACTTCTGTGTCTATGTTAAGTGAGGTTAGCTCACATTCAGGCAGTAAAGTAAACTTCAGGCTGTTGAGGGTGATGGAGTCAACTAACACCGCTGTTCAGCTGTGGAATATAGCCGTTCACTTGAAGTGGAAACCTGGGAGCATATCATGTCACATCATATTTAGGTCTGCAGACCTGTGCTTTTCTTTGGGACTAACTCTGACACAGTGCATGAATGGAATAATCATTAAAAAAACCTTCAGAGAGCTTTGCTGAGACTAAGGAGCATGACTTTCTTGCTAAAATTAGCTGTGTTTGAGGGCATGAAAGGGGGAGGGGAGAAAGGAGTGGAATTAGTCACAGTAGTGTCAGCTTTGGGTTAAATCCAAGTGAAATCCAGTGACGCATTTCTGTAGCTTTGTGTTTTCCAAGGGCTGTGCGTTGCTTCTTTGAACAAATTAAGTACCGCGATTCTTTGACATCTCCAAAATCCCCAATTAAGTTTAAAGGATCCAGCATCCACTCATCTTCACTGCCCAGCTGAAGACATTTCCCTCTCTGATACCCTTCCTGCAGCTTGGCCCCGCACCACTCGAGCGGGGGCTGGCTACAGATCGAGTCACGAGAGGAGCTTGGAAGGCTGAGGAGCCATCGTCAGCCTCTGCCTTCATGCCACGAGCTGGGGCTGGCCGTGGCTTTCGGAGGGCTGAAGGCGCCTGGGCTGGTGCTCGCAGGTGCACAGCCCCAGCCAGAGCCCTTGGTGGGGTGCCCCAGCCTCAAACAGCCCAAGGCTGCAGGGAGAGCCTGCAGGTCTGGGCTCCTGAAAGCTGGGACCCCCCCGCCCCGAGGCCCAGAAAGCTTCTTGCTTCACCCAGAAACCTGATGTCAGGGAATTTCAGATGCTGTCACTACACCCAGCTGGGATATTTTCAGTGGAAATACCTAAGGAAAAATGAGAACAGTTTTGGTAGAAATAAATGCCCAGAAATCAGCCCCCTTTGCATTGCAATGTGATGGGATTTGGAAAGAGTAAAAAGATGCGTGAAAGAAAGAGCTTGGTTATGCAGGAAGCTGCTGTGAAGCAGGACAAACCGGGCTCCACTGCTCTGTGCTGCCGTGCCTGGGCTGTTCCCAGTGTTGGAGTTAGACAGAGCTCGGGCTTGGACAGATGGAAGCTTGATTGCACCTATTGCTGCCCCTATGTTCCTCAGAAGTGGCCTCCTGTTAAAGAGTGTCTGCCATAAAGGCCTGGTGGCCACAGCTGGGCATCTTGGCTGTTCTCAGGAGCAGGCTCCCAAGAAGACGTATATACACTGCAGTGTATATAGGGGCTTCCTTCAGTCTCTGGAAAGCTCCATGCTCCTACACCTGCTTTTCCTGGTTCTTCAGAGTTTTGTGTAAATGACGAGTACTGACTATCTGAATAGGGTCTTGATAGAATGTATTCTCTCCGTAGACCACTCTTCCGTTTGCACTCTGCTTTTCAGTAGACTTCCCGTTACCTTTGTGGTATTGACATGTGAGCAGGACCCCATGCGAGGAAGACTGTTTGCGTGGGCGGTTACCCTAAAGTGCTCAAAATGCTCTAAAATCATACTGCAGCCTACCTGGGAGCAGCTGGTGTTCGCTTGGCGTGGCGAAGAAGCGAGGCTCCGTGATCATGAGTGAGCCCGGCCGTGCCAGCTGCTCTGGTGAGTACATGTCAGCGTTCCCCCCCATCGCTGTCTTTCAGGCACCAGTGATTGAACTACTGCTTCCAGAGATGCCGGCCAGGAGACTGTTGGTACACCAGAGAGCTCATACACGTTGGCGGGATCAAGGACACTCTCTTTGGAAAGAGAGAGCAGCCGAAAAAAATCATGTTTCTTTTTTTGTAAAATTGCTTTCCTACTTCAGGAGGTTGAGTGTCTTTCAGGTTGCAAACCCAGCAAGCTTTGGCCTTTGACTAAGCCCTGGGAAGCTGGTAGAAAACAGAACAAAGTACTGCATCGTACTCCAGAAACAAAGCAGCGGCAGTGCCGGTATCTCCTTTCTTACTGCAGCAGTTTCTATAGGAAGCTAAATAATATTTACCAGATTTGTCCGTGTGTCTCTAAGGAATTCTGAAAACACTTTTAGAAATACCTGTCCCTGTTTCAATTATCTCCGTTCAGCAAGTAGCACTATTGCTACTCAGTGGGGTCTGAAACATTAATGACATTTCCCAGCAGGGGCCCAGATGGATGAGGCAAAGTAGAAAGAATTGGTTTAGCCATGGCAAAAAGCATCGAAATCAGAAATCTTAAAGTTATGCTAAGTTTTGTAATTTTATTAGTTAATTTAACAGTTCATTTAGCAACTGTTAATCAGTTTTTTAAAAATAATTCTTTTCTCTAGTTAGAAACACTTAGCATTATATTGGTATTCTTACTTAAACCTCATGATTATCTTTTAGTTGTCAAAACTATAAATTTAACCCTTAATGTTGAACTCAGATCTTCACCATTTTGAATACAGTTTTGTAATATGGCTATTAGATGTGCTGTGTAATTAATATTCTTAAATGAACATGACCTTAGATTTATCTGTGAACCCGAAGGAGATCTTTCAGATATGTGCAGTCGAGACAAATTACTCATCCTATATTTTTTGAACTTGAATGAGCTTTCTAATAGACTTTCCCAAGTTTCAGATAATATTAATCATCCCAAACTTTGGAAGAGATGATAATTATCTGCTTTCTCAACAGGAAATTAGCCCAGCTTAGCCTAGCCTAGCCTATTTCCTGGTGTCGGGATGCAGTAACAGAGTGTTTTCCAGAAGTATGTTGAATGTACTCTGTTTGCTAACACTGAACTAACACTTGTTATTGGAAGTTTGTTCTTGCTCTCATCCTCTCTCCCCACGGGGAGGATTGTTTGAGCTGTTCAGTTGCTAAATTACAGCAGGTTTTTTCCCCTTTTATTCTATACGTACCTGTCACTTGGTGTTTATTTAGGGAAAGGAAAAATGACGATTGCAGAATCACGCCTTGCAGTAGGAGCCTAATTGCTGAGGTCTGCAAGGGTCGAAGGTCTCGGAGCTCCTACTTGCACATCAAACCAAACTGAAGGGAACTTTAATTTGCTACATAAGTCAGTCTTTGTCCTTGTGCAACAGACTTCTGCTGTGCCTAGGACCTGAATTTACCAACCTAAGAGGAGCAGGCAAGTCTTTAAGAACCTGATTGTGCAAAATGCTGATTGTTGGAGGCTTCTAGGGAAGGGGGTGAGTTGTAGGTGCTCGGTGTTTAATAGGGTGAGTGCTTCCTGCACCTTGCCCATGTGCTTGGCTTCCCCCCCGAGTAGATTATAAGGCTTTCTATGTCAGTATTTCATTAATACATTATTAACAAGTCAGGCACAGCCTCTTCACTGAATTCTCACGAGTTGCTGTGGAGAACAAAACACACTGCTTTACTGTGGCTGCACAGAGCTGCGGGCCTGGGGGCATCCGATCCTATCACGTTGTTCACCCCCTCATAGAGGGATAAGAAAGCAGAGGTGGGAGTACAGACCCTGGCAGTTCCGTCCCAAGCAAGGGAGGCCAAAGGAAAGGAGTGCCTAGCTTGTTGGCTATTTCATTCTTATCTAAAGAGTCCTGAAATTACTTAGGCTTGGCATTGAATTGTTAACGAGCTTATTGACACGGAGTTAAAAAGATTGGAAAAGACAGCATATGGACTAAGGCATGATAAGGACAGGGTGCCTCTCACTCACAGAAATACCAGGAGTTAGTTATAACATGCAGTGATGACATGGAATTTCTTGAAAGCATGCCTTGTCTTCTTACCACCCGCTTCTTTGCAAGCGGGGCGGGGGGAGGCAGGATAATAACCCCAAAGGAGATTGCTCCTTCCAGCCTGCTATTTCCCAGTATCAACTTGCAAAGGGAAGGTGGTTGGAAGCAGACCAGCTCCTGGAAGCCCTGAAGTTGTCTTGGCTCCTAGCTACCTGCAAGACTGCTTAGCTTAGGTGTGTGATCTGCATGGAAGGAAAAACACCCCATTTTTTTTTTAAACTCGTCTGAGTCACTTTGAACACCAGACATCCTTTCAGAGAAAAATTAGCAAAGCAAAGGGTGAAGTTCTTGATCGTTTACTGGCAACAAAGTTACAATACAGAAATAGGAAAAAATAAATAAATGAAAACTTCAAATATACCTCACAGCTACAGATTGCTCCATCTGTCACACAGGATTTCTTTGTGGAAGCCGAAGAGACATTTCTGTCCCTGAGCCCTGTTTCAGAACCGCATCTCAGGTGGGGCTTCTCTGTGCCCCTTCCCCTTTACACTGCAGGCGAGGTTGGTTGTTGTCTCTGCTGCTGAATACACATGAGGGGGCAAATAATTTCCCCAAACTTCTAACCCTCATCCACTCTTTTTTTTTTTTTTTTTTTTAATTCTGATCTACCTTTTAAGCTTAATCTGGTCTGCATTTAAGATATATAGAGAATCTTGACAGTGCTTATTTTTCATACTTACTTCTTCCTCAATCGCAATGTGGCTACGCATCTATCATGTCACATTTGTCATAAGGCTTGTCAGAAAGGGGGTTTTCTGAAAAAAGTTGAGGCTGCTTTTTTTTTTTTTTTTTTTGCTGACCTTTTATGAATACTGGGTATAACACAGATGCAAGGGGTATGGAACATGGAACAATTACCTCTCTCCAGTGATGTTATTTTAGGGGATATATTTTATTCAAATCTAAAGTGGTCCAGTCATATACGTGCATGCCTTGATGCTGTTTCGAGTTTTCAGGTAAGTCTTAGGCTTTGTGATGATGCTGCATCCTAGCACCTTTATGGTGTTATGCTAGCATTACTGACATGTATGGCCAAAAAAGTATCTTTAGGATTTCACTCTGGACCTTTCAGGAAGCCAAAAAATTGTTCTGAATTTAAACTGGAAATCCTGATCAGCTTTTATCTCATTTTCTTGCCTATGTCTAAATAGTTTCCTACAGTACTATATCTCTTTTATATTCCTAGTTCTGTGAATAGAAATTTACCAATGATGCCACTATAATTTTGCTAATTAATATATATTCACACCATCTTTAAGAGCTGCTAGTAAATTTTGACTCTTCCAGCACATAAATCTGCCGCATGCTATGTAGCTACTTTCCAAAATGGGAGACATCTCGCTTACAACTCACTTACAATCACCCTTCCAGGCTAGTTAAGGACAGAAGTTTCAAGATATGATTCATCATGATATATATGAGATTACGCTTTCAAATTCATCCTTGGCTCTGTCTTTTAACATTTTCACTAAATGCTGAGCTGACAGCTGGTGTCAATGCACAAGCTTTGCATTTTGTCTTACTGTTACGAGACTTTGCAAGATCTCTGCAATAGTAATAGTATTTTCCTTAACAAATAACTAAATTTTTAAAAAATAGTGTTGTATGAAGGAAGGTGCTGGAAAAATAATATGGTCCTGAGAAGTCACAAAACGAATGTTGTTAGAAACAGAGTCTGATGTGCCACGCAGACCATTCTGTACAAATGATCTGTTACTTGTCTGTCAGAAATAATCCTACACATTGGCTAAGGAAGCTATAATTTGGGAAAAGGTATGGGTGGTAGACTTATGCGAGTACTGCTCAGATTGGTTCAGAACAGATTTGACATCTGCATTTCCTCATGGATTAGTTGGGATGAATGACTTGTGAAGTTGTTTAGGAATGCCTCATTTTAAAAAAATTGCACTGGGTGCTTAGGTCGTATGACAACATTTTATTTCCCTCATGGGATTACTGAGATCTTAGTTTAAAAGCTATGAAATGAAAGCCCTGCGAAAATTGTTAACAGCACATGGAGCTCAATAAATCCTTATGAAAAAGACCTATGCATGGTGTTTTACTCAAAGACTGACAGATCTGTCCTTGGTATCAATCACCATAATTCTGCTGACACCAGTGTTGTTATGCTATTCTACGTAATCTGAAGATCCGCCCTTCAGAATAAGACTGGCGTGGTGTTCTTTCTCCCTTTCCTAAGCATAGTTTTTCTGTTGTGAACACTGAATTGTCTGTATGAGTTTTTATTTAAATATTAATTTGTAGAAAAGCTTGTGAAAACCCTAGAGTTTTAGTTACTGATGCTGCTACTGACACTTAGTCACTGGGCCAAGACCCACTCTACTACGTATTACACAAACTTGTAAGAAAGAGCTTGCAATTGGAAGAAGGAGTTTGCAATCCCAGGCTAGGACGGAAGACAACTGATGTCCTTAATGTATAAAGAAGCTCAGGGAAACATGGGGGTAAAGTAACTCAGCACGATACAGCGATGTCAGCACACCAAGAGCTCAGCTGTTGACATATTTTGTAGACATCAGTTGGAGAGTGCTTCAAGGAGGCATATGAGGGATGTCTCTTGTTGGCTTTTTTCCTAGCAACAACGAAAAGCATAGAAGGTGCTTACTTGAAAATCTAAGTTAAGTGGAACATAAAACCAGTATCTTGGACTAGGTGGTAGTAAGATATGGCTACTGATGCAGGGATAGCAGGGAAGGACTAAGCTGCAAAGGGCTTTGAATATATATTTGGTATATAGAAAGAGTAGCTAGCTGAACTCAAGGGCTAAGTGTGCAAATACATTTATGAATCATATTTCTTTAATTCCAGCTAGCTCTGTTCAATGATAAGAGTCAGGTAGGAACTTTTTGCATTGATTCTGCTTAGAGAGACCTACCTTCCAGATAACTTTAAGACATAATTCAAAGTAGTGATTTGATGCTGAACATGATTAGACTATTGGTGCTTATAGAGGAGGCCTCCCTCCCTTTTTCCCAATTTAACAGATGAAATAAGGGACATTTCAGCTCAGGTTTGAAGGCTGGGATTCAACGTTTGAAGCGTCAGTGGTATAAAGCTCTTACTGTAGAAAGTCATTCTTGCAGTGCTCTGACAGACCTCAGATCTTACTCTTAAGGCATAAGGCAAAGCCTGTTCCCCTGGGGTTTTTCATGTTCCATGTGCAGGCTGATTGAACTCTTGCAAATGCTTTCCATATTTTGGTGTATGTCAAGTTGTTCTGGAAATGCTCTGGGTACATACTTATCACAAACAAAACAACAATGAGAATTTTTAAAATAAATGACTGAATCAGTGCTTTATGAGGGCCATTTACATTAGACAAGTACTGACTGATCTTATGCCAAAGCACTCTCTTTTGGACTATTATCAAAATAAAAGGTTCATATGTTTCAATATCTATGGTCTAGTTAAAGACATCAGGCTGAAATATGCTGGAGTTAGATATAGCCATAATATTTTCATATGGGATCCATCAGTCAGAAAGTGCATGGGCCTCAGGAAATGAAATAACAAGCTTAGTAATAGTGGGAGCTTAGAGGGAGAGTATGGTTAATGTAATTAGAAAGAGTTTCAATCAAGGAACAAGTTCATCTTACAAGTGTTCTTCCAGAAAGAAAGCACTTTCCATGAATGACTTTTGCTGCCCTGGCTTCTTGATCTTCATGCAAAATTAACTAAGACTCATCAAAATTTCATGGCCTATAAACTAAGCCACTTCAGTTTAGTGTCACCCAGATGAAATATTGAAGTGTGACCATGGCACTTCGTAATAAACTATCATTTTAAAAGAATGGGTGGGGAAACCTGTGGTGCTGAAGAAATAAAAAGCAATTAAAAACTATATATGAAAGAGGAAACTCAAGAAGTAATTAAGCTTCCAAGGAATGACAGAGAATCTCAAGGAAATAATTGAAGAAAGAAATGTCATTCTAACCTTTTAAAATATTAAAAAATTAATATAACTGAAGTATCATCAAAACCCAATCCTGTAAACAAATCTATATTTATGGGCCTTCATGTCTGCCTTCAGAGTGCTCTTTAAACGTGCAAAGCATCAATCTGGTGGCCTAAAGAGGACCTAAGCGATGACGTGAGATCAAGTTACAACCACAGGGAGAATGCTGAAATTTCCAGATCCTCTTTTCCTCCTAGATTACACTTTGGATTACATCTAATTTATAACCTAGGATAACACCCGGGAAATCCTTCAAGAAATTATACTCTGAAAAGCCTGTTTATAGCTGACACAAATCTGTTTAGCAGGCATGTTTATCAGATTTACTTACGTTCCCGCACAACTGAAAGGTGTTGATAGATGTAATGCGGCTGCTAAGCTCCTAACAGCTGCTTGTTGCTCTTGTAGCGCGCATGGATGCTAGCTGGTAAAATGTAAATGACTGATGGATTTAATATCAGCTTTTTTTTTTTTTTAAAAAGTGAATATTTATGAATATACCATCATCTATGGGATAGTCTTTGAACAGTGGTCCCCAAACCATCAAACACTGCTGAGGCTCCACCTCTGTCATCTGGCAACTTGCAGATGAATTCTCTTGAAAACCCACTGAAAAGCAAGTTATAAATCCCTGGCTGATGCTGTCAAGTGTCACATGGCATTTACAGTAGTTACGGATGTAAATCATTCATAATCCAATATCAAACTAAAAAGAGCAAATGAGTTTGTCTCTGTGGTTAAAAAGAATAAGGTATTGATTACCATAACAAATTAACAGCTTGAAACCTGATATATGTCCTCTGAGTGCTGAGAGCTGTGAACTGGAACAGTCATGTATTACACATTAGCCTCATGAGATTTAAAAGCAATTGCACTACAAGAATAGCTAGTTATTAGAAGAGTTCTGTAAAAATGATTTTAATGGCATTTACTGCAGGACTAGAACAATTACCAACCTGCAATCAAACTAATAGCTTTTCATTAATTAAGATAGTTGAGCAAGACCTTCTCTTCACAGTTTTGTGGTGGGAAATGATGCTGGGTGTATTTTCAGTGGCAGGCAGATGAGTGACAATGTGAACTATTGCAGGGTGGTGGAGGGAGCTAAAAAGCACTTGGCACTTCCAGAGGCTCCTACATTGGGATGGTTAGATGTTGGCTTTTGATGGGCCTGGATTTGCTCTGTGGAGTGGAAACTTATAGGGAAAATCTAAAAAATCTGTGTGTATGTTGGGGGAAGAGGCTAGGTTAAATCCCTACTGATAACCCTTTAAGAATGCTTCTGGCTGCTTTGGATTTTCTGTCCTTTCCTCCCCTGATCGTGATGAGTAAGATTTCACCAGCTAATATGAGATTTCACTGGCTAATATAACAAGATGGCAATGTGAATGTGCACTGGTTTGAATCGATATCCATCTCTAGCCAGCAAGCTGCTTTCAGGATAGTGCTTACAATGGTGCTAAACTGATAGGAGCCTGGAAAGTACAAGGGAACAGGGTGAACATTCATCCACATCTCTAAGGAGCTTCTCTTTGACTGTACCCACACTTACTCCCTGTCTTGTTTATGCAAATGTTTTTGGAAAGTGGTTTGTTGGCAACGGTATTTGTGGAAATTGAAAAACTTAGCAAATATTGCAAATGATGATAGATTTCTTTTTTCAGATCCACAGCAGGGCTTGCAAGGAAAGCCACGAATTACATTCATAGTCACAGAACAAAAACATATTGTTTGATTATTCTGTAAACCAAAATGCTTTTAGTGGGAGATGCTCAAAACTTGCAAGGTATATTTTGCTGATCAGCTAGAGATAATAATTCTCCCCAGAGGCTGTTGTGACTGCTTTACACTGCAGATCTTGTGGTATGCTGCTGGACAATGTAAAAACAGAAAATAGCAGGTATGTTTGTGACGAGACGTTTAGCCGGCCTTATTAGTGGTATAAATGATCCTTTTTGCTTGACTGGGTACTGAAAGAAACAGCTGGTAGACCTGCGAAGACAGGGAACCTCCCAGAAGCCAAAGGAGAGACTTTTTAGGTTTACAGCTGCTATGAAAGCCATTTTGCCCCTCCTTTCACCCTGCAGTGGCGAGCTTTCACCAGAAGAAAGGAGGTGGCTTAAAGTGTTTGCGGGCAAAAATTGAGGTTAGTATTTAACCCATGAGGAACCAAGTAATGTACTGCTGCCATTGGCAAAACTGCTTTTTGTGGTGAGTCCTAAGGGAAAGTGGGACATAATGGGGCTGGGAAATCTTGGGGATCCTTAGCTGAGTGGAGTATCTCTTTCTTATTCCCCTTGACAAATCTGCTGAACTCCTCATCTGGTCTGATCTTCCTTGAGTGGAATGTCTAATGCTAGAGTAAATGGTTGTCATATTGAAGTTGACAACGTGTGTTGATAATATTTCATATTATATGAATCTAAAAATTACACAAAAACTCCTTGGGAACCCTTGAACCTGTTGAAGACCACTGTAATAACGTGCAGACATCACAGAACACCTGGGAAAGCTGCTGCTGTGGTTTTAAGAAACTTGAATGCCCTGAGGTGTTATTTATTTGGTGACATATGACAAATTGTTCTATGAGAGCTAGATGATTGCAACTTAAAAATAAATTAAAGCCTCTCTCTGGGTGTCCTGCTCAATTTTGATATACAACACTCTAAATAGGAGTCTTGGCTGCCTGGAATGAGCAGCATTTAAAGAACCAATTAAAATTACAAAACTCTGGCAAAGTTTCCCATCAGCATTATTGCTTCTTCACTTTGTTACCTTGTATTTTCTATCATTCCTCATGCTTTATCTGTTGTAGATCTCTTTCTCATGCTAATTAAAGTAAGTTTAGTTCTCGATGTGTGGAAGTATTCATTAGTGTATCTGCTGGAGGGGGCTGATGTGCCGATGGCTCTGCTCCATCCTTCTCTTCTTGGCTGGGCCACCACACCAGGGCTATGAGTGGGGGATAGAAAATGGCTTCTGCCCCTCTAGCTTGCACCCATAGATGGTCCAGTCCCACTTCAGATTGCAGGAACTTTTTCAGCTGACTTCAGCTGAATTTGCTTCTGACCCTGCATGGGTGGCATCATGTACCATCCCAATGCATAGAGAGATAACTAATTGCACTTTCCTGTGGCTAATCCTCAATCCAAAAAGTTGCTGAAAGTGGGTGAAATGTTCTTTTTTCATTATTGGCTGCAATAGGAAATAGGGGTTTGAACAGATCAGTTCAGTGGAAGGGCTTCTTTTGTACTCGGAATTGATTTGGAATGACAATTTAAGCGAGAGAGATGTTGGCACAGTAATGTTCACATTCATACTACTCTCATAAGCTACAAGGGGAAAAGTGGAGTGTGTTTGGTATTTTTTTTTTTTGTAAGGGGATCACCTTGCTTTATTTTCTCGATATAACCTGGGGCTACTGCAGAGCAGATGAGGCTTTGGCTGTAACATTAATATCCACACAGCGTAATGATCCGGTTGTGCATGGTGAATCCCTCATTTGGTGCTACAGCCTTTGCAGATTATGCTGCTGGTTGGTGGAGTTACCTTCCCTGTGGGAATCAAAGCACCCACTCATTTCCACTTCTGGCGAGGAAATTAATATCCTATTCATGTAGCTGTATATTGCTTTTAATTGGTTTAGTATTAAACTATCAACTGCCTGAATGAAATGTTGTGGGGAAGTTCATTTCTAGAAGGCAGTTTGTCTCTGGACAGCTACAGAGTCTTTATTTCCATGTTATTGAATCACAGGAGGGACTATCTCATGTAGAAAACTGTATTTTCAGAGAAATTAATAACCCTTTCATAAAAGAATGAGAATTTTTTCTTAAATAAAATGGCTGACAAAAATGGTACCACCAGCTCGGGTGGTAACTCTCCTGCCCAATAAAAAAAGTGGGTAAATATTATGAATTGCACATCAGGAGCAATCAGGGAGAACTGGCAGCATAAAGCATAGAAATGATATTTTAAAACTTTATCACCTGCTTTATTAACTTTTTAGAACAGAAGCTCCTTGGGACAGAAAGCCCCTGGAGGTGGGGGTGTCTCCTTGTATCCAGTTCAGGGACGTCAGCCAGCTCTCTTCCCCTGCAAGTTGGGCTCGTGGGCCAAATCGAAATGGCTCTGTCAGCTGCCGTGGAGCCATGCTGGGGGGGTGGCCTCTCTTGTCCATACCTAATCATAGAATCATTAAGGTTGGAAAAGACCTCGAAGATCATCTAGTCCAACCATCAACCCACCACCACCATGCCTACTAAACCATGTCCCCAAGTGCCATGTCTACATGTTTTTTTTTAACACCTCCAGGGATGATGACTCCACCACCTCTCTGGGCAGCCTGTTCCGATGCTTGACCAATGACAGTGGAAGTGCCACATCCGTGCGGTTGCTGAGGTCTGCAGCTGACAGCCTGGATGGGACAACTTCCAAGGCACCTTGTCCATGACTCCATCAAGACCTCACAAGGTAGACAGATGCCCTGTGTAAGTGGCGTGCTGCTGGATCAAACCATTCCACGAATGTCTTTTGTGCTGCAGTAAATGGTATTAGGAATTCAGTCGATGATATTCTGTCAGAGACAGTGTAATACTTGTCCATCAGCATGATATCAGGATACAGTGCTGCTGAACAAGGTGTAAAACTGCTGCTTAGGCCATCTGTAGGTATTAGAGATCCCATAGCTCGTAATGTAAGATACCTCGTAATCATTGCCACGTTTCAACATCCGTATGTACATCCCGGGAAACTAAATCCATCCACAGTGTTATCAGTTCTGAGGAAGAAGAAATACAGGAATGTTATGTATTTAGAAGGGACCTTGACATAATCCACTAAAATGACTGGGATTTACAGGTCTATGTATTTCACCTCGATATTCTTATAGCGATCCCAGTAATGTATGTTTGGCTAAATCATGTCTCCAGAAAAGCATCCAGTCTTAATTTAAAGACCTCTAGAAACAGAGGATCTG
>NW_009259184.1:2028295-2069159 GCF_000687185.1 Egretta garzetta
CCCCCCCGCCTTATCCCACTAGTTAATATCTTCACTATTAAAACCATGTGCCTAATTCCTGATCCGCCTCAGCTTCCAACCATTATTTCTTGACATGCTTTTCTCTGGTAGATTAAACAGTCCTCTCCCACCTGGAAAAGCTTCCCCCAGAGGTCCTTAGATACTGTAATCCAGTGACATCTGAGTTTTCTTCCTGGCAAGCTTTTAAAATGCCTTGTGGTGCAGTGTTATCTGCAGCTCTGGAATAATTTTTGCAGTTCTTTTCTGAGGCTTCTGCATTTTCAAAATCCATTTTAAAGACTTTTCAGGCTTGGTGTGATACGTAGTGTGGGGAGAGTCATACATAAACACATACTATACACTATAAGTGATATATTTTGGACCGATTTAATCTTAACCACTACATGGAATAAAATGGAGGCGTAGCCTTTCACACATTAGGTCAAATTTAAAAATAAGATCTCTGCCCATGCATCTGAAACAAATGATACACCTGTATGACTTGAAAAGGTGCACTTCATCAGAACAATGTTAATGGAGTTTTTGCTTTCATAACCAACCCCCAGAATATGAAGACGTCCTTGCGGTCTGACTCAAAATAAATTTCTTTTTCTTTTTGGCAACATGTATTAAAGGAAACACTTTCAGGCTGACCATGAAATTTTCTGAAGCAGACAGTTTTGTTTAAAAAATGCTAATGCAATTTTACACTTCTGAAGTTTTTCTCCATTTTCTACTGCAACTAATTGCAGGGCTGGACTGAGTAATTTGTAAATGGACGTGCACATCAGTCGATAAGATTTTCTACAGTAAACAAAGGAAGTTTGTGCAACTGAATACATAGCCTGGTATGTGAGGCTGCTGTGAAGCCACAGCTCCCCTAAAGGAGGGTGTAGACAGGCTCCTGGCCTGATAAAGGGGGGGCATCTCCCAGCGTCCCATCCAGGAGCTCTTCAGTTCAAGTCTGCAGACGATGAAAGCTAGCAAGGAGGGAGGAAAAGAGACTGGGAACAGAAGAAGGGGGAAGAAAAAGGAGGGGGAAGAACCCTGAGAAGCTCAGCAAAAGGAAAAGGCTAAAAAAACAACATCCAGAGACTGGAAGGCTGCAGCTTCAGCTGGGGCAGGGGCTGGGAATGTTCACTGAGTGAGAGAGGAGGCAGAAACCCACTGGGCAAGGAGAGGGGCTTCAGCCCCAGGAGGCTTCGGTGAGGCTTTGGGAGGGTGCAGGGCTTTGGTGGGGCTCAGGAGGGGACAGAGCCTGGGAAAGGGGATGGAGGAGGACTCCCACCAGGGTCTCGGCTGTGTAGAGGTACAGCAAATGATGGGAAAGGTGGGCTGGGCTGGGGCAGGTGGAGAAAGCAAAGAACTGAAAGGGGAGCTGAGATTCAATGGGAGCCTGGTAAGACTGGCAGGCTGGCATGTAGGGAGGGAGTCAGAGCCTGGCTGGAGAAAAGAAATCGCAGATCTCCATGAATCCAGTGTGGCAAATGCATGACTGTTACGAGCACTTAGCTGCCAGCATGTGCTCCATGGATCAGTGCCACTGGCTTCGACTGTGACGCTTGCATGTGCCAGGCCTGGGGCTGTCGTGTCACACCAGCCAGGGGTGAAAAGCCCCACCATTAGGGAGAATGCAAACCAGTTTAAGTTACTCGCCTGATACTATGTCAAAACTCTGCAATCTAAGTGGACACTGACAAATCAAGTTCCTCTCTGACCAGGCTCATAGGCACTCAACCACGTTGGGGTCAGTGAGGTTCACAGTGAGGAGAAGGCTCATCTTAGGTTTTGGGATCACTAAAGACTCAGCAGATTGTACGTACTCAAAGCTGTGAAGCTCCGTCACTAAGCTGGGGGTGCTTCTTGGGCACTGGTTGGGTGGTGGCCACCTCTGCTACAGCATTTTGTGTCATCCTCTTGCTTGTGCTTCCCTTATCCCATTGATTTGGTAGATCCAGTCATTATTCTCCTATTTCCTAGGCAGGGTGTATCGCAAAAGACTTCTTCAACTGCACTTTGCCCTGGACATGATAGGCTGGCACTGACTCCTGGTGGGAAGAGGGGGTAGAGTGGCTTAGAGAACTGCTGTCAGGAAAGAAATCAGTGATTGCATTATTCCTCTTCAAACCATGCTCCACACCCCCCAGCCAGCCACTGTTGCCTAACGGGGTCCAGATGGTTTCAGCTCAGCTTGATGTTTTTTCCTAGCATGCATTTATAATGCCATCGGCCCGTGCAGCAGCCAACTGTTGTGACTGGGCAATATTACTGTCATTACCTTCTTCTGCTTGGCATGTGTGGTGGTTATGTTTTGTCTCAAGTTAAATTGTACATTTCTTAGGGTTTTTCCCTGTGCACTTGTAATGGGTTGCTGAAATTGTGCTCCATTTCTGCCTGCAGCCTCTTTGTCCATAAAGCATAGCCATGGTGGGAGACACAGGACAGGGAGCAGGTTAGTACTGGATTTGCTGTACTGCCCTGTGCCCTGAGAGCAGGGAGTCCTGGTTCAAGCTGGAGCAGTCGGGAGGTGACTGGGAGAGGAGGAACTACTTGCGAGATGAGGTGGGGAAGCGACTGTTTCATCTGAGTTTTGAAAAAGGTATTTGCTTTGTGGCTTTAATCTAACCAGCTCCCTGCTGTAGCTTCCTTCCACTAAAGGGGTATCTTGCTGACACCCACAGCTCTACATGGGTGAGCTGAGGGTCTTGCACACACTGTCTTAAATTGGACCAGGAGCCCCTCTTGCCTCATTTCCCTTCTCCCTCTGGGGGAGTGATGAGAAATCAGATTTCTTCTATAACAGCACAGACGTGAGAACGTGTGTCTGCCTTCCTCCTTACGAGCAACCAGTGGAAGAATGTGCAGGAACATGGAAAAGGCTGTGAACTACAGCACCCTGTTTATCTGGCTCTCAGCCTTCATGCTGCAGTGATCCCAAATCAAGGAACACATTTTCTTGATTATGGCCTTGTTAATTCTTTATTTGGCATTCATTAAAAGTCTAAACTGTGCTTAGAAAATACCCAGTGATTAATGATCACTCATTAGGGACCAAGGAAGCCTGTGGGATGGTTCAGTTACTGTTGGCAGAAGTAGCAGAGGTTTACCTTTTAACCGGTGTCCCAGTGCGAATAGCCAGACTTTATTTTGGACCATGTGGGATTTATCTCAGGTAAGGAATTTTAGGGTGTGGGTGTGAGGCCCATGGCTACCTCCCATGGCTGCTCCCACTTTCTGCACAGACGATGCAACCGTATCATCAAGGGTTGCCTGAGTAATCCAGATCACTTCAGCAAGTCACTGCAGCTACTTCTGTGGCTTAATCCTGCCTTGTACTTACACAGGTAGAGAGCTTACGCCGTGCAATCAGCCTTGTAATACTTCTGTTACTCAAGCTGTGGCCCTTTTAGTGTGCACAGATGGGAGAGATCCCTGCTGGATAGTACTTATAAGGCGCTCTGCCACAGGAACGTGCTGCTTCTTTTCAGACATTTCAGTGGGCTGCTGATTTTGTTTGTGTCACCCTGCTGAGTGCTGGCAGGACAGCTATTGTGTCACCCCTCCTTCCCTTCACCCCGTCCTTTCCCTGAAGAAGGGTGCAGATGAGCTTGTTTTGAATGCAGATGTGCGTGGAAGCATTGCCAGGGAAAACAGTTTTCAAAGTTATCCAGGAAAATGAAAAGTGAGACAGGTTAGCTATACTGACACACCTTGGTTGCACTAAGAGGGGTGAAGAAACCCTCAGCACCTGGGAAAACCACAATATTAGACTTCATTTCCCAATAAAGGTGTGCTGTATGTACATGTATTTGTTGTACATGTTTTGGAAGCGCAGTAGTACAAGTTGCATTCTGTTAAAATAATTGACATTTCTCTGCAGTACACTGGACCGTAATATTCTCCCCTCCCATAGAGAATATTGCACGGAGGAGTAGACATTCCTTTGAGCATCACTTAGAAAGGAAAGTTCTTTAAAAGAAAATACAAAGAAAAGGAAAAAACTTGCTCTGCCTCAGCCTTCTCATAGGTGGCCAATAAACCAGCCTTCAAAGAGACTTCTGAGACTGGCTGACAAGAGGTCGCCTTCGGGCACAGTAGCTGAACAAAGCTGGCTCCTGATTGTAGCAGATATCTGTTGGAAATAGGCACTTCACTTTCCATGCAGGCAAGAGAGAGGAGTGGAAAACCACTGGGTTGATCCCTGGGAGTGCCGAGCTATGCAGGGTTTAGGAAGCTGGAGGAAGCTAGGGACAAGCTCAGTGTCCGGCGTATTTTGAGTATGTCTCAGAATCACACCCTGTGATAGCTGCAGAGCACCGTTCCCACTCCCAGGGTAGCTGTGGGGTGGTAAAGGGCGGTCTGCCACCAGCACAGCACGTTTACCATCCCTGGTCCCCGCAGCCTGTGTGGTTGGAAGGGGATGGGGTATGCTAGCTCAGTGTCATCGGGGAATTTGTGCATTGCCTCCTTTTGTTTGTGTCCTCTTTTTCTTTAATGTTCTCACATCAAAGGGGCAGGTCAGGGCTGTTCCCTTGATCACTGAGGCCTATTAATGCCAGATACTTGTCAGGTTCGTAGATTGATTGTGATGACTCTGACCTAGTTGTATGAGGAGAAGGTCCCTAAATCTCATGCTGAGATGAGCCACGTATCTGTAATGCACGTGGTATGATTTCTTTTCACCAAAGTGTAAGCTCTCATCTCATTCATGTTAACTTCCAGCACCATTTCTTACAAGTCCATGATTGCTGCAGCACTGTGGTTGGTCTAACCAGTGAAGATAGACATGGCTGAATTGATGCTACATGGTCAACTCTGACATTTAGGTTCTTCAGCACTCCCAACCCCCACTTAACGAATGCCATATTGACTGAGGGCTTGAGATCAATCGTGATCAATAATGAGAACCAAAATTTTCTCACCACGGTCCTATTCCTGACTGATGAGAGCCTGACAGAGATGGTGCCTAAGGCTACATTTGCAACATGTATAAGGAAACAGTGTTAGCTTTTTGATTTTGTGAGACTAGTACGTTTGCTATGACTTGTGCTAAATGTTTAGAGTTCTTGAGGCATTTGCTTATCTGCAGCAAGGTCTGCGATTCTGTGTGGCACAGCTGAGGGAGGAGGCTTGCTGGGAAAACTCCCAGTATGCATTGTCTTACAGATGCTGCATTTGCTTGCTCATGCCTTGCTGTTTCCAGTAGCTTAAGGTAGGGTGAGGGCCCTTGGCACAGATCCGCAAGTGGTGGGTGGACCACTCTCGGCTAGCACAGGTAGGAGCCACATAAATGCAAAAGGACAGTCTTTGAGAGGCACTGGTTCCCAGCTCCTGACTCCTATGGGAATCCAAATTCAGTAGGATTGATGGATGCTGGCTTACTCTGAGACAATATGGCATCAGTGAGTTAGCAGTAGCATCTTCCCTCTTTGAGGAAAAGTCTTTCCTAGCTCCCATTGTATAGTCACCAAGGCTGTGCCACACCAAAGTGCTGTAAACCACTGGACTACTGGATTAAAGCAGGTAGAGCCACCACTTACTCCACTTGCTGCTCTGACTGGTGTGCTCTGAGGCAAGACGTGGCAGCCTATGATTGACTATCGTACTTCACACAAGGTAGACATCAACCCATCAAGACATTTTTGTGTCAACATTGACAGACAAATCCTGAGAGGACTTCACTATTAGATCCTCCTGGGTCTGGAGTTTGATCCCTGGGAGTAGGGACTTGATGGACCTGAAGTTTGGTCTTAGATGCTCACCTCTTTGTGAGCCCTTGACCCCATGATGATCTTAGTCCCTGGAGGAGCCATTCTCCACAGGATGTCATGGGTGTGGGAGCTTTTCAGGTTGTGATGGTGGGATTAATTGTCCCGGAAGCACTCCAGTACCAGTCACTTTGCTCCACTAAGGATTTAGCCCTGCGTTTGTATAGCCGGCAACTTCAGTTGGGTGTAATGAAGTTGGAACTGCCTTTTAATTTTCTTCAGTAGCCGGGCTAGAGTTATGATTGTAATTTGAACCTGATTCTGAAAAAAATCTCAGGTCTTTGTGATCAAGCACATGATTTAATTCAGTTTAATTTAATTTTGACACTGGCAAGATTCTCATTTAAAGTGCACATTTCCAAGTGTATAAATCTATAGGAATGACACTGGCTCAGAACCTTTACCAGGCAGACTGTCATAACTAACGCCTATTAGTTAAATTAATGTAACAATGTGCACTTTTAGTGCTTAGGAAAGAATCTGATCCTCAAATGTAAACCACAAAGACCTGCAAATGGCTATTTAATTAAACCTGTTTTTTTCTTTCCAGATACTTTCTCTAAAATTTCTTTCTTTCCTTGGGTAATGTATTCTTACAGGAGAATGTGAATTTAAAATACTAAAAGCAAGGAAAGGCCAAGTTATGGTATAATGAGTATATTCAAGCTTACTCAATATTCTGTTCTAAGTGAATTTCTATTTCTAGTATAAAATACAGAGGAAATTGAATTAGTTTGAGAATCTTTCTGTGGTGAAAGGTGAACACAAAAGTCTTCCCTGTGAGCTGATGTATGTGAGTAGCATGTGGGAAACGTGTTCTTGCAATCACTTTCTGAATTACCTGTACATTTTAAGAATTATTATGTTATGTCAAAGCATCTTAACTTTCATTACATTTTTTGAAATCTTTCCATTTTGCTTCACAGTGGTCTTCAAATGCGCTTTGTTTCTAACTGGTTAAGAGAGGCCCAGAAAACGCAGGAAAGCTGGGACACATCTGGAGCTCCTGTGACTTATTGCAGGTACCTTCAGTCACTGGAGCACAGTGAACAACTTCTGGTCTGTGCCACTTAAACCCTGATGTACAAGAATAACAGTTCTAGACTTCCATGATGTGATCTTGTTTGAAGAGCAGTGTCTGGGGCTAACCACAGCACTGTTTGATGATTAATGAAAAAAAATGCGTTTGCCAAAGAAATCAGAGCAGATAAATCTACTGTAGACTTTTAGTGCTCTGCGTTATTAATAGACAATTAGCAGCAAGTGTTTAACACATTCAATAAAGGCTACTATAGACCCTTTTCCATTTCATCAAAACAATTAAAAAATGGTTATTTACATAAAAGGTTGGACTATCAGCTTTGGGTAAGAAACAGAAATTTGTAACCAGAAATAAATATGTAGCGTGTCCATTGTAGGCTTTACAAATGTGCTAAGTACATTGAGCTAATTGGTAATTAACTCAGGGTAAAGTCTACAGATAGTCTAAACATATTGATTGCCAACTCTTCCTTTTCCTGGAACAGAATCACTGTGCAATGCCGAGCTGAATTAAAATAAAAGAGTACTACAGAATATCATTTCTGCTGCAGACTGAAGACATTTTTATGGCGTGGCATGCTACTGAAATAGGGCCGTAGTCATCAACCACTGTTCAGATGCACGCAGCACATTTTGCATTCTAGAAATCAGAAAGATCTATAGGGACTACACATAATTAAGAAGATAGGGTCACCATAAAAGTGTGATTTTATTATAATGATAAATGGCCATGGCTAGAATAGACCCTCCACATCTGTGAAAGGACTGATTTTCAGAAAGAAAAAAATCAAACTGGCTACAGGAGCACATGCACTCCGAACATCAGAGCTGCAAGCTGGGGCACGCAAAACTGCAAAGGGGAAAAATGCATGCTCTGGGAAACCACAAATGCACACATACCTGCTCTGGGAAACCACAAAAGTCAGAAGATGCATAAAGGGGTGCTCCAAGAAGTTATACATTATCCTGCGAGTTGCTCAGGAAGAGTAGGTATCTGGCATTTTCCCTTGTAAAGTGACTTGGAATTATTTGTGGCACAGCTCGATAAAAAGTAGGCTGATGAAAATTATAGTTTATTTCCTTCATTTCACATGAAGGTGATTGTATCCTTCATTGCATTCACATTGAATCATATACAAGTCTAATGCAATTCAGTCACAAAAGGTGAGACTCGTCTCACTTAATTTTATATGTCCGCAAAACAGAAGTCTACATCTGAACTGGTCGTCTGGCCTTCTTTATGACTGTGGAGACAACAGAGAGTCTGGAGATGCTTCTAGAGAATGATTCATCTGCTCTATTTCAGACATCTATCCAAGGAGGAGATGAATTATGCCCCGGGAGTGCCTATTTCTCCTTGACTATAAAGAGAGTTAGACAACTAGCTCAGATGAAGATGTCTGTGCTATAATTGTCTAAGACCAAGCAAAACAAATCCCATGTGAGGTGGCACAAATTAACACCATGTGCACCCTTGCCATGGCACACTTCCAAAACCCTCTCGCTCTGCTGCTCTGGCACATATGCTTGCATAGTTATCTGGGACTCCCCTTCCCCTAGCACTGGTGGCAAGGTTTCCTCACTTTCCACTGTAGGTTTGAAAAGCAAACCCCCATGGGCACCCATGACCATAAGATTTCTGGCTTGAGGAGATTCAGCCCACTCCTGAGGTTCCCAGGACCCCTTCCATCCTGCAGTGAAAGAGGAAGAGGCTTCCTGCACCTCTTCAGGTGATGATTAAACCATTGTGGGTACTGCACCATGCTTTTGGCTTCCCACAACATCAAGAGCTATCTGCTGGCCCAAATGGTCCCATCCTGAGTAGTTGTTGCCATTCTCAAACAGCATCTGTAAAGTGTTTTGATTGAGCAGGCTTTTGGAAAGGTCTGTCAGCAGCAGCGAATAAAACAAGAAGTAAAACAGAACTTAGCTGCCTGACTTTTCAAAACATCCTGCTAACACATATGAAATATTGTCTCTTGCACAGCCTTGCTCCTCTGAGAGATCCAAAAAGGAGTTAATTTTCATACTTGGTGTGTACTTTTGCTGCTTGAGATATTTCTTTCTGCTTCTCATTAATGCTCTTTTCAATCCCACTGGGAGAGTGCTAGGTAAAGTGACCAAGAAAAGCTTTCTTGATGCTCTTCCCAACTTCATGAAATATTAATGCTTATTGTATTTGAGCCTTTTGTTTATTTAATATTTGCCCAGGGACAGTATAAGCTGTCCATATAGCTTTCCATCAGAATTACCAATGCAGGAAAAGGGAACACTACAACTTAACATCTTTCTTATTAATATTTTTAATACAACAATAAGACAAGCACAAATAGTCCAGTCTTGATATATATCATTCTTGTTTATATGTGCAGTGAAGATGAAGGGGTGACTGTTATGCAATACAGGTTTTCTTTTTGTGGCTACTGGGAGCTGTGGACAATATTTTTTTAAGAAAAATGCCTGAAGTTAGATGCCTACAATGAAAGTGCTGAAATATCCTTCTGACTACGTGGTCCTTCCTCCATGTGGAAGAGCAAGTGGGACAATACTCCACAGTCTCCTGACTCCTTAGGCATTTTCCCTATGTGTGTTATCAGAGACAATGCGATGCTCTGGGAATGAATTTGGCATTGGGTTGTGTGAAAAGCACACAGCAGAAACACCAGTGTTTCACCTCCAGCTGTGGTTTCCATTTCTTGATGAGAATGGAAGTAGTCAACAAAGTCAGACTCCTGGAAGTGTTGCCAGCCTCCTGGAGGAGCTGATGTCTTCACTTTTGCCTGCCTACACTGATACTAACAATGAGTGTCCCCAGGTACATGTTTGATTGGCCTACTCAGGCCAGGAAAAAGCATGGTCCCTTCTCCAGTGGAATTGGAGCACCTTTAGAAAGTTCAAGGTCAAGAACAGGGTGGTGTCATAGACATTTATCCGTCCATCAAATGTCTCTTGTAGGTGAGGATGGGGACAGAGATGGATGAGAGCAATGGGTGGCAATTAAGTAGCTTGATTTTTCAGAAACCCTGGGCAACCTTTGGAGTGATTGGAAATGTACTGAAAAGCCAGTTCAACTTATCTGGAAGCAAACGTTACAGTTAGATGCCTACTCTTAATGGATATACTGTCATTTACTACCTTTCATTCCAGTGTTATGCACATCCTGCTCTACAGCACTTGGAAAAAAAATCTGTCATAGAAGAAATTTTTGGAATTAATTTTGAATGGATCCAGTGGCTGGGATTTCCAGCTCTGGTCAATTCTTACCCCCAGTCATGCCTCTGGGAAATAACTTATTTTCTATGTACATAACTTTGAAGCCTACCACGCTTTGGATGTTGTAATTCAGATTATTATTAGTAATAACAACAACTATAATAAAATAATACTGTCTGAGCTAAGTATGTCACTGACAGTGAGGCTTTGTCTTATTTTTATGATGTAAATTTCTGCTTAGTTCTCAGCTGTTTTCCCCAAATAGATACTGAGCTTGAATATGAGGGCCAGTAAACTTGCACATTTTCTCCAGCTGCCTTGGCAAAAATATTACCTGTGGAAGCCAATGAAACATTTGTTTCACGTTACTCCTACTGTGCCCACAATGACATTTCTCCAAATGTGGCTGTGCAGAGATTAAAGATATACTTATTAGTTTAGTTTGTCACAGTATTATTATAAATTAGATTATCTTGTGCTACATGAAGTATGATAGAGTCTGTAAGTGTTTAATTCTTGAAAAGGTGCTGCATAGCGTATTCTTGCATTTTCATTACTGGCTGGGGCCAGGGCTGTCTTTCTCATCTGTGTCTCTCTAGCATATTGTGGATGGCCCAGGACCCGCAGGCTTAGCTTTTACGTCAAAAGAAGCAACAGTGGGGTTTGATGCATGAACCTACCAGAGTAGTAATTTTAAAAAATTCCTTCTATAAAGGTGTGCTAAAACATTTGCAAGGTGCTAGATGGTATGTTTTTTAAGAGTGATTCGTATTCTTAAGCAAGCAAAGGAAGAAAAAAGTGAATGCTAATATTGGGTGAAGTCAGTGGGAAGGAACGTGCACCGCATGGAGGGCTGTGATTAGGAGTAGGGGAAATAAAGCCAAAATCTCTCCAAGAACCTCAGAATTGGGAGTCTGTGAAGGGGGCAGCAGTTCCAACAGTCGGGCAGTAGCGATTGGCTGGAAAAAGCAAAAAAGCATCAACAGGGGAAAAATCAAATGATGTGTTCAGTAGTACTCCTTGCTGCTTATGCAGTCAAAAGATAGCTGGCCAACCGCACAGCTGGTCAGAAAAGTAAAAAAAAACTTTTTAATTGCATAAATTATACAGCAAGAGATGCAGATGCATACCATCCAATGTGTCCGTCAGATGACACTGTCTGTTTTGAAAAAGAACAGTTGGGGATAATAAGGAAATTGCAGCAAAATGAAACAAATTCCTTGCATTTATCTTCATCACAGAGGACAAGGGGGAAATACCTGCTCTAGAGCTTCTTTTTTTTCTAGGTAATAAAGATGAGAAACAATTTAAAAATGCAGTTAATCACTAGGGCCAGATGGTATTCATCCAGGAGTTTTGAAAGTATTTAAGAGTGGTTCATCTGTCAGCAAAAGTGCATGAACTATCATTAAAGCCAGCTACCATAAAGGAGGATTGGAATGTTGCCAAAGTCACAGTTCCCTTATTAAAAAGAAAAAAAAAAAGCAACTTTACCTCATTACTAGTTAAATTAGTAAGGAAAATAATTAGGGACATGTACGATGCTTAAGTGATCACCAGAGGCAAAATCTGTCTTCTTCCAAACTACTTAGGGGAACTGACGACGTGGTAGGTAAGGGCGAGGTGGCACGCATGAACTTTGGAGTAGCCACTGATAAAATGCTGTGCTGGCAGGTGAGAGGCCAAGTCTGTTGCAGTGTAGAAACTAATTATGGCAAAGTAAATAGGCAGCATAGGAACAGATCCTCAGCTCTGCAACCAGAGGGCATCGGACGGAGTCAGCTCCAAGCTGACTTAGTAGCCTGCCTCGAATGAAAAGTGTGGGAGTTAAACAATTAGCCCATCCAACACGTTCCTGGCAGTATGAAAGTGTCCACATGCCTTCGGGGATTTGAGATAATTTGTACTCTCCAGCTGAAAATTTACTTCTGAAAAATAAAAATTGGGGGAAATGTGTGTCTCTGAACACATATTTGGATTTTGGGCTGCAGTTTCAGTTTTTTGGTTGGAAATATTCGTTCAGCCTCAGGTCTCCTGTGCAGCAGGGGATGTTGCCTGCCATAATTTGCCTCCTCCTGTCCCTTTGCTTTAGCCTCCCTGCTAAGCTTTTGATGCAGAGTGCATGCAGAAAATCAGGGGCTTCCTCTCGTGAATGCTGCCTCTCAGGTAAGCTGCGCTTTCTCAGATGCGCTTCCAGTTCCCCAGGAGCTCGCCTGCAAGTGACAGACCTGTGCCTCCTCTTCCTTTTGGAGTGAATCCTGAGATCCAGCCTATTTTTGACTGAGGCTTTGGCTGTACTTGCTAGACACCAGTTGTTTTTTTCCTGTAGGCTGAGCAAGCTTCGTACCTGCCTACATTTCTGGAGGGAACCTGTGGAGAGCAAAACCCATCAGTGACAGAGAAGCAGCATCGTTGTGTACCAGCCAGAAATATCCACCGAATTCCTTCCCCAGGGCTACTGTGACAATTATTTATTTCTTTATTTTTAACCCCTTCCCTTCCAGTTTTTCAGCCCTTCAACTGTGCCATAAGGTTTAGGACAAAAGAGCCGTGTCATGTGTCACCCGCTCTGTTTTGCTCCCCCAACAACACTGCCTTGGGGGGACATGAGGTGCTATGGCAGTGCCGTGTTCAGGAATAACTCCTTGGATACTTTCCATTTTCTGAAGAACTGTTCCCTCGCCAGTAAAATGGGGGAGGAGAAGTGGCAAAGTGCCTCACTTCCATTTAAAGCTCCTCTCTGGTAGATACCAGTTAGAGCACTGCGGTTTGGATTCGCCGCCTGTGCTCAGGGGCACGGGGGAGAGCACAGATGGCAGCGAGGTGGAGGGCTCTGGCAGAGCCTGGATGGGCTGTCTCAGCACGGTCTGTGGCGCCTGTCCCCCAAATGGCTTTGTCCTCCAGGTGCTCTTCCAGCCCAGCTTGCCCTGTGCCTCTGGTCCCACATATAGCTATCTCTCTGCCCTCACGTGCCAAGGAGAAAGGGCCTGGAGTATCGAGGGAGGGCAGTCAAAGGCAGGGAGAGATGCTGCCTTGGCTCCGGGACTGTCCCCCACCAACGTCCCGAGGCTCCCGCTGACCTCTGCTGCTGTGTCCCTTTCCCCGGACAGCCACAGCAGTGAACAATCACACCCAGCACCCCTCTTTGCACCCATCTTCAGTGAAATACCTGGGGCCAGAGGCCCTTTTGCTTGATCCGTATTATGGCTCTGGAGGCTGTTGCTTACTCGGGTTGCCATCGCTTTTTGGGACCTGAGTGACACAGCGCCGTGCACAGTGCAGACCAGGGTGATGCCCCACTCCACATAGACCTTGTCAAGCAAGTGAACCAGCACACAGGCTTCCCCAAAATGCTTTGAACACAGACAGCCGTTTAGGGGTGCAGAACAGTAAACAGGCCAGAATTCTTTACCTGGTTATTGTACATGTTTCTTCACCAGGCCATGAAAATTAGTGCCTACGAAATGTGATTATTGTTGTTTGATTGTTCTGGAAATTTTGTCGTCGCAGGGACAGGCCTCTGTGTGCATTTGAGCCTGGCTGTTTGTCCACATCCTAATTACACGTTCTAATTATAAGTAATTCCAGTTGCAGGCATAAGCTGTTTTTCTGCTGTAGATGTTCCAACAAGATTCAGACATATTGTCAACATATTTAGCGGTTTAATTGTAGAGCTGGAAAGCAAAGAGTTGTGGGTTTTATTCTTAGGCCTGGCACGTCCCTCGCATCCCCCTCAGACGGCTGGAGCTGGGCAAAGGTGGGGGGGTCCAGCCCAAGCTCCGCAGCCCAGGCGGAGAGGCAGGTGCCCTCTGCACTGCAGGTTGAGAGAGTCTGGACACCTGGCTTGGGACAGACACTGAGCTTTTAGGTAGGCGGACTGAGTGGGATTAATGTCCCCCTTGCACCCGTGGGTCTGGAGCAATGCTGTCATGCCTGGCTTGTGCACTACTGCTGCTTTACCTGCCTGTGTGTTGTGGTGGCGCTTCCTGACGTATCTCAGCTGAGGTCTGCACCCCAGGCGGTGGACTTAAAGTCTCATTGACACCAATGGCCTCTCCAGCAGCCCCTGAGGCCCCCTCCTCCACTCCCCGCTCTGTCCCATGGATATTTTTCCAAACGCGAAAGAGGTATTTCCAAAGAGAGGAAGAGTTTTTAAATTACCCTCACCCTGCTGATGCATTTCACTAATGCAAAAATGGCACATCAGAATATTTATTCCAAGCAAGAAATGAGGAAAAAACATTTCCTGGTTTTGTGAGTGCCAGTCCGTAGTGGCGTGGCCTGCGCTCTGCATTGCTGGTGACTGGTGCACAGCGCTGCACTCCCAAAGGGATCTGCCTTCTTCCTGAGTTCAAACTTTAAAGTTCATTTTCATATACTTTGAAAATACGCTTGTGCCTTTGGTATGGCTGACATCTTGCATTAACAGCAAGGTGTTCTTTTTGTTTCGTTTGAGAACTTGGAGAGCTTAGTTTTGCTCTCTTACTGCTTTGTCACAAGTCATCGTAGCAAACCTGCCACTACCAAAATCATGGATGGCACAAGCACAGGAACTGCTTCTGTTGTGTTTGTTTACCAGCCCCAAAAAATCCTTGTTAATCTTTACAAGATCCCAGCTTCTGTGGTGCTTATGAGCTTTCCTACCAATGTGCCCTACAAAAGGCTCTTAGATGTATAAATTATGCAGAGTGCTATGCTCGTGTAGGTGAAATAAAAGGCAACAATTTCTGCAAACAAGCTGCACAAAACTGCACTGTGCCAGGTTCACAACGGTATAGTGAGACTTAGCAGTGATTAATTAATATTTCATACATGGCTTTCCAAGCCTCGATGAAACATTTCATACTGAAGGGACGGACACAAGTTCATTGCACAACACTCTCCCACCATCCAGAAACACACCAGGCACGCCGCAGCGTGAACTCCTCCACTAAAGTTCAGTTTTCCACAGTCTGTGGTACTTTTTCATTCTGTCTTGATAAGATCAGTAAACGCTTTGCTGCAGGAGAGAGGGCGACGCAGCTGTGTGGAGGTTATGCACTGAGTCCAAACAGAAAGTAATCAAGTACGCAGTCGTTGCAGGCAAAGAGACAATTCCAGTTCTTACTGGGCAGACATTAAGTGCTGAACACCTGCCTATTGCATCTATAAATAAAATCTCCGCGGTTCTTCCTTTCAGCCTAGCAGCCTGAGCATGTGTTTTCTGGAGCAGCTGTCTGCTCAGGGAAAAGAGCAGAGAGTCACCCTGCGGTGGTAACTGTTTAATTTACATCAGTAACGACAGCCCTGGTGCAGGTCGTCCTTCTTGCCAGCTCCCAGCGTGGCGGTGAGGGAATTCAGCTGCTAAAACTGGAGGGAGGAGATTCCTCCTTCGCTTTGCGCGATCCCCTGCCGTGCCGAGGAGAAGAGGGTGCTGGCACTGCCTGCAGCCCGCTGCGCCGTGCTGCGTGCTCCTGCTCCCCGGAGTGGTTCATCCCAGCTGGGAAGATGCATTTGCTGGGTCTCTGGCCCAAGGAGTGCCCCCCAGCCATGCAGTCAGAGTCCCTAGGAGTCCACCCTGGCAGGTGAGGGGAGCCTGAAGTACTTTTTTTTCTTTGTCCCTATTTTTCTTTGTTCCTATTTTACTTTACAGCTCTGTGTCTCCAAATCCATCATGAAGCTTTTCCTTCCCCCAGCCTTGACAATGCAGTGCTGGAGAACCGCTGTGGCTAGCAAGGAGGAGACTTGATCTTCCTTGTTTTTCCTCCTTTTCATCAGACACCTCTGGGAGGACACCAAGGAAATCTCTATTTCTAAATTAGTCTTGTTTGTCTGGAACAGTATATATACCTATACCTATACCTATACCTATACCTATACCTATACCTATACCTGTACCTATACCTATACTTATACCCAAGTCTCTAGGGTTTCTTTCTACAGCCTGTCAGGGAAATATGAGCTCCAGTTTCCAGCCTCTAACACAGTGCCTAAGCATGGGAGCTTACAGAAGACAGGGATAGCCTGGCACGCCTGTGCATAGATCTGACAAAATCAGCTGTGATTCTGAGGTCACATCATCGGATCTGTTCTCATACCAGAATGGCTGGAGGGAGTCATTGAAATTGTCTGTGACTATTAAAAATAAATGCATTTGGCATTTCTAATTCTCCATCATTTGTTACCTGTTCTTCCTCTCATTCAAATTGGATGTCATCCAACCGGGTAACAAAATCAATCTCATCTGACTCAGATGGCCAGTTACGATCCACCAGGATTATCAATAACTAGGGGAAATGAGCAAATTAAGAGAAGCTCGGAATATTGTTGTTGACTTTTTGGACAGCAAGTTATCAATAACACAATATTTTATGATAATTGAGATTCATGAGTGTATAATTAGTAGACAAAAACAGGACTGGAATTTGTGAGGAATGTGAAATTTTAAATAATTTATTTTGCCATGGGTACTAAAAGTGTTTTTCTTTCCATATGTCTAAATTGGAAAAGATGTCAATTGAATTGAATTGAATTTGCCCTTTAGAAATAAGAAGCACAACAGAAGTGATTCCAAAATTTGGTATGTGTATTGTGCATTTTACCTAAAATGCTAATAAATAAATAAATATATACCAATTCTAAAAATTACGAGCCATGCCATATAAAATTGAATAAGCCATTGGTGTTATGTGAATATACAGGTTTATTAAATTCAGACTATGTTACTCTGTCTTTGAGTGTTACATATAGAAATAAGTGCATGATAAACCTCCATCATTTTAGAAGAAGAATTAGCTACCAAATTAATTCAAGTATTGTTTTTGGTTTTCTTCACAGGGAAAAATCTGCCTTCAGTGATATACATCTTCATTCATTCTTCCTTCAGACCAGTTTTCTGAGGGATGTTTAATAGCCCATAGAAAACATTCACATATTTTTCTATGAGAAATGGTGGTTTCATCAAACCAGAAATTTGCCACAGGAAAAAAACACTTTGATGAAATTGTGCCCATGAAAAATGAAAAACAATGGCTGTTTCTCCTTGTGGCTGAGTCAGTGTGATACATCACGGGATGCTCCTAGGCCTCCGCTCCGCGGAGAAGCCACGGGAAATACAGGCTGGCCAGGGAACAATGCCCATCTGGGAGAACAAGAGGATGAGGGGAGACAACTCCCAAAAGGCTTTTTGGCAGCTGGAGTGGACACAGAGATTAATGTTGACTCAGATCAAAGTAAAAAGTTTCGTTTCAGGTCAGTAAATCAAAGAGAAAAGCTTTGGTTTTAGAATGCCAAGGAATGCTTTATTTTAATCCCAAAGTTCCAAAATTCCTGAATCACGGTTACGCAAAACTTCTATTCCTTCCATTCACACATTCTACTTTCCTGTGTCATTTTTGTAGGAAACAAATCCAGGGTGATCAGCATCTCCTGCAGCATGGAAATCACATGTCTTTGTTCTAGTTCCTCCATTGCTAAATGAGTTTAATGAAAACACATGAAGAACTTTCATTTCATAAAATGGAAGGATGACAAATATGAAAAGTTAAACACCTCATATTATTTTTTCCTCAGGTCAGAGGATGTTGTGTTACTCTGGGATGCACAAAATTCACATTCTCAAGGCTCATAATGCAAATTTGCTCCTGCCATGTGTCATAGACGAGCTACGGAGCAGTTAAAGCTTTACAAGTGAATCGGAAACAGTCTTTTCTCCCCCATTTACCTGCTGATGTCTTCAGGCACAGGTTTCCAGAACCTGCACATGAAGCTTTATGCAATCCACACAAAATAACCAATTTCTTCTCAGGCAATCCGTGTATAAGAGATTGAAGATTCAACTGATTTTCTTGGACTCTTCTGTTTGAGTGGATAGAGAGGTCTCTGATATGCTGGATCTAAAAGACACAAAGAGCTCTGCTGGACACTATCCGCACAGCTAAGCTGGGCAATTACGCTCCATAGCAAATGTGTAGCCACGTGCTGCAAATGGAGCGTGCCCTAGACATAAGACATGTTTGCCAACAGCTGACCCCCTTCTAGCTCCAGCAAGGGTATTTTATTCTCCTTTATCCAGCTAAGATGGGCATTTTCAAGGTTTCCAAGCAGTTTTCAAACTGTATCAGTTCAAAAGTATGTGTGGGAGACATTGGTACCACTTTCACACATATTGCTTTCATGGGTGTATAAGGGCAGAAGGACTGCCACCCTCTGCACAGTAAAGGATGCTATTTCATCCAGTGTGTCTTGCATTGCACTGAGAAAAAAATCCAGGAAAGATTCCTTGTGTCAGAAGACAGGCCAACTAATAGGACGGCAAATATGTTATGGGAGATACAGATTCATCAGCTGACTTAATACAAGGTGCTACGCCTTCCTACAGTCTTTGTAGGAAATCTGTAGGACTTTTTTTCACATCCTTCAGCTTCTGTGGTGACAACACAGTCACAATCTTGATTTCAGTGTTTCAGGTGATGACACCATGTCCCTTCATACCTTCCTAGATGGTTTTGGGAGTAGTCTGCTGTCCAAAGAAACTTCTAGCTCCATGGATCCTGATCTGTGGAGATGCCTTTTTCATTAGGTATCTCAGACAGGTGGAGGGATTTACAGGTTATGCCTATACTGCTAAGATGGCAGGGAATCAAACTCTGGCTTCAGGATTAAGGGGCACAAACTGCCTGGCATCCCGTGCTATTGAAGGCGAGTTCCCTCCAGAGCACAATGGCTGCATTGCACAGCCTCTGGCTTTCAGGTGAGCCTGTAGCCTTAAAATATGGTGTTATTCCATGTGCTTCACTTCAAAAAGTCTGATATTTGATCTCCTCTGTAAGGCTTGGGCTGCAGGCCAGCCGAGCAGTGGTTCCGTAACACAAAATGTGGCTGTATGTGTCCAAAGGCACACACAGTGCATGAAGGCCTGTGGTGGCCCCTGTAGGAGCAAAGCCTGCTGAGAGTGTGTCAAGCCAAGGCTGATGTAGTCTTGCCCACACTCCCTTTGGGACCAGTCCTTGGGACATGCATCCCCAGTACCTTTCCTAGGCATGGTGGTAGGAGCTAAGCAGAAAGATCCACACGAGTCAGGAAGGGTTCAATGCTTAAGCTCTGGTCCTCTTTTGTGTAGGATAAAGGGGTGTAGTGTAGGCATTGCTGGTGTTTTAGACACTCCCTACTGTGATTTCCTCTCCCAGAGAATTATTTTTGGGAATGCTGGAGGGCCAACACCAGAGTGGGAATGGCATATGAGCAAATACCAGCCTGGCCCCCAAGTGTACAGCTGGGGAAGCCAGTACTTAAAGCCTTTGTGTTAAAAGATAGTTTCAAAATACTTTTTGTGATAACAACGTAAGCTTTATGTTTTTTGCTTCTTACCCTGAATACAAGGGTTGAGGGTTTTTTTAGGGGAGGGAGAGGGAAAGCGGTTAAAGACCGAGATGTACCCACTGCCTGTCCAAGCCCTGTATTTAACAAAAGCTTGTGTAGGCTCCCTTGAAATCCTCATTGCATTCATTGTGGAAAATTAGATTATTCTCATATCAGCGAGTTTCAGCTGCAGATTTCTATTTAGTTCATTAATTTGCCTTGAAGTTGGATGGAATCAGGAATATATTTCTCACTTTGATTGAGTAGTTAGGGTTGATACTTTCTTGCTTTCATGCTACTCCTTTTAAAAGTCTTTCAGCTGTGTTTTTGAAAATAAAGTGAGTGAATTTATCATATTTAGACATCAGCAAGCACCACATGGCAGAGACAGCTACTCTAGAATCCTAACGGGCTCTCAAGAATTATCCTCTGTGATTATCTCCACGTCTGAAGGACCATATGTCACAGGCTCTGCAAATGGCATCTGGTTATATCACACAAAGGAGGTTTCTTCTATCTATTTTGCAAGCAGCTCAACCCAAACTGGTGAGCAAATCCCTGAATATATTGAAAGGAGCTGGATTCCTTTGAAGTGTGTTATTGTAACTGATGTATTCTGCGAGCTGGATGCCTGTTTCCCTAAAGACAATCTAACTCTCTTATTATTTCATGTTGTGTCAGAAAGGACACGTGATAAATCAAATGAGTAGCTAAGCCAATATACCAGAAAAATAATTATGAATGACCTTTTTCTCTTCTGGCTACAAATGTTATCCAGAAAGGGTACAACCCTTTCAGCTCCAAGGTAGACCAGAGTACCTGTAATCTATCAGGGCAGAAATCTTGTAATGGGAAATGAATGCCAGCTCAGCAAACAATACCATAATTACCCAGACAACTACTATATTGATCTGAAATTTCTTAGGTCGAGTGGATGGCCTGTCTTTGGGTGATAGGGGATGGTGATGCTTTTTTGTAAGCTCCTTCTTGACTCAGTCCAGGGGACTCCATGGACCTTCCTGAGCTGCCCTGTGGCACAGGGGGCTGCATGTACACTCCTCGCCAGGCCTGTGCTCTGATCTACGGCCCTGCCTACATGTATCATCAGGTGAAAACCCTGGTGATCTAATCACAAAACTCAAGTGATATAAAAATCCCTCAAACCCTCATTAGGAAATACATTCTTTCACATCGTCTCCCATGAAAGCAGCACATGCAACACTTCCTCATTTCCCTTCTATATAGCTTTTCTGCAGGCTTCCAGTCATCGCGGCATAGTTATACCAGTAAGACCCAAGATTTTGGCTTGCAGAGAAGCATGTTCACTGTTTTCCAGATGAAAGTGATCAGCAGAGTGGGTCTGATTCACCTTTCGTGCTCAGGTACACTAATAGGAACTTGGTGCAGAATCAGTGCAAGGGTGCCAGTATCCTACATGCGCATTTAAAGGTGGAGAGGATGCAATGTTGTAAATCTCTGTCTAAAACAAAACGGTGCTTCATGGAAAGGTGACAGGGGGGCACTGGAAAGAAATCTGTCGCTGTGTTAGGTCTGTGGCATGACTTCTTTCTTCGGTGGCCCTCTGAAATTGAGGTTGGGGGCCACACCCATCAGCCCTATCTTACCACACTTTCTGGTTTTTATTGTCCAGGTAAAATTGGAGATCTGGAGACTTCCAGCAGCAAACATTAGGTGCCCTGATGGCATAGACAGGCTCTGTCATGTCCGCTCTGGCCCCCGTGGCTTGGATGCTGTGCATGAGGCCACCTCTGATATTGGGCCACCATGCAATCTGTGGTCTCACTGCTGGGAAAGCAGTGACATGACCAGGAGGAGCTGTAAGAAGACTCAACCCCGGGCTTGGGGGGCTGCATTTCAGCTCCAGCCCTCATGCTAGGTCCTGCCTGAGCCATGCCGCAGATGTACTTGTCCTTTTTAATGTCCCTTGCTGATCCCACCCTTGCCTCCCTGACTTGGTCCCAGAGGTGCTCTGTCCCCATGGGCATCCCCAGCCTGGCTGGAGGGGGATGAGGATGCTGGGGGAGGTCCCTGCCCCAGGCCACCCCACTGCCCCACTGCTGCCCACCCTGGCCTCCCCATGCCTTGACAGTAAGTATTTAGGGGTAATTGAAGCCAGACGAAATTAGGTTGAAACACAGTGAATGAAAACTCAAATGAACTGGGTAAATCCAAAGGCTGAACACTGGCTCTTAAGACCTATAGTCTCTGTGCAAGGCAACACCTATGGGGTTTTAAAATAAACTTACAGTCCCAGCTGAGAGATTTTGAAATGAGGAAGATTATTGTAGTATTTAAAATGATGTATTCGTGGAGTTTTATATATTTCCACTGTTCTTTCCTACTAGCAATATATACATATAGGGTGGAAACGTTTATTTTGCTCGCTATTGTGAACACCTCACCAGTCTTTTATCTGCCACCATATCTAGCAGAATGTCGTACTTAACAGTAATTGTTATTTTAATTAATATTAATCTGTACAATGCCTCTTACAATTAATGTCAGGCTTCTGTGGCTCACTGGTACTGATATGTGATCTACAGTTGCATAAATAGCCTGTGTAATCTATAGCCTGTCATATCTAATACATTTTGATGCATTTTTCTCTGTTTTGCTATTTTGGGGATTATATCTGGTTTTACAGACAAATGGCCTAATTCTCAATGCTTTGTCATTTATTTGTATTTCATGCCAATTTTTTTGCACAGAGCTAAATTAAAGAAAGGAAAAAATATACTGCAGAACCTCAGTGTCTCATAATAAAAGGCTGAATCCAGCCCTCATAACTCTCATTTCAATCAGTCACAAAGGGAAAGGTTCAGACCATTCGTTTAAAAATATTTTTCTTTTTTCTCCTGGTGATTTTTTATTGTGATGAGGAAATTTCTGCTATATATATATATTCACACACACATATTTGCTCCTGTATACACAGACCCTTTTGTACAAAAGGTTGAAATTTATCGCTGTTTACCAATAACCAAGCCCAGCATGCGTCCACTCTCTGAAGGGAACTTGGGAACTTCTGGCCTTGCACTATGATCACCTTTTAGTATAAGGAGCTTAGAGACTCCATTCAGAAGTTATCTCAGAGGGGCCAGAAAAGAAGATTAAACAGCTTTCAAGCTTCAGGAAAGTGCCTCATGCAGTAGGTCCAGGCTCAGACTGTGGAGGATGTATATAATAAATTATGTGGATAATTTTTGAATTGAAATATTCAAGAGAGCTATGTGGAATATAACGAGTATTGTATGATAATGAGAGTTTTTACTTGAGGGTTTAAACAGTTTTAATCATACCTCTACTAGCAATTGATTATGGATCTTGAGATTAGCTGTGTGTATGTGTATGGGTGCATTTGCAAGCATATATAGTATTTATATATGTGCATGTATATATGTGCATGGCATGGGATGCCATGATGTACAGTGAGAAAGAGTGGCCCTTAGGTTTCATTTGCCCCTGAGAAGCAGGTGGTAGCTCTGTTTGATACTCTTCATATGCAAACTTCGCTCCCTCACACACTCCCCTTCACTGCCATGTTGGCAACTTCCAGTTCCCAACCCTGCTGTGAGGAAGTACCTAGTGTGAGTGTGCTGGGCTCCTGCCACTGGAATTCCTCAGCCCTTAATATCCCTCAGCCAGCTGCTGCTGGGATCTGGTCTGCCCTCTCTCACCTCTTGGGGCTGAAAAACAGTTACTTGAATCTTGGCTGGGATAAAGGGTAGGATGTGTAGAGGAACAGCCACCACTGGATATCCATTTCTGACATACATTTGTGCTGTCACCACTGGACACTAGTTAAGAACCCCAGTATGTCTTAGAATAACCATCTTCCATTTCAAAGCTGCTTCTTGATAGAGCTGACAAAACAAAAGTCTGCAATTATAATTCATGTTTGTGTCGCAACATGACAACAAGAGGTGAACACAGTACTAAAGACTCTGCAACCCATGAGTCCTTATAGAAAGTGTTTATGGAGAGGAGGATTTAGCACAAAAGTATCAGCTGTGAAAACCAATTGGAATATGGCTGGGAATTCCGATGCGTTCAATACATCAATAATACATGGGTAACATGGCTGATAAATTCAATACATTGGGTACTGACACACACACACTTTCTCACAGATTCTCGCAGGTGTGCACATACCTAGTTCACATTTTGATATATGTACACAGAAGCTTAATTTTTGCTAACTCTGGAAAATGCATGCATGTTGTTGAAATAAGTCTTGCCAAATTAGGCAGCATTGCTTTGGGAAAAATAAAATTTCCAGTTCAACTGTAGAATTCAAGGCCTCTCAAAAGTTACATTGCCCACTTCCCCAAGTCTGCATTCATCCAACAATCAGTCAACAAGTTCAGCCAGATGAAGGCTGAAAGTAACACCAGCTGATGAAGATGGTGTGCAAGGGTCATGAGGCCAGATAGCAGACCCTGAGCCATTCAGCCAAGCACTCCTGTAAGTACAGCCTTTAAAAATGAATTCAAGAGTTTGGCTGCCTCGGCACCAAACTGTACAAACAGCAGAGTGTCTGTTGACATTTGCAGCAACAGCAAGGAGGTTATCAATAGTGTGCCCTGTAGGATCATCGCTGTTCACTCTGTCAAGGGCCAAGACATGATACTGCACGTTGAGGGGCTCAACACTAAATCCAGAGCATGTGAGTGGAAACTTTCTGTGTCACTCTGTCTACCATCAGTCTGTTGACATCAGCCCACTTTGATGCTTACAGCTTTGTTGGGAAGGAAAAATCCTATGTTGTGTTGGGTGGGGTTGAACTTATTTAAGGTCAATCTTTTCTGTCTTCAACTCAAATCACCTCTTCCCCTCCATCTCCCTTTCTGCTTCTTACATTTTTTCTTTCAGAAAAGTGTATCAGAGCCAGGGTATCTCTAAGGCACGTTAGGAACTGCTATATTCCTAGATAATGTGAAATTTGTCCTAGTTCACAACAGATCAGTATTTTGATCAAGTCCAAAAAGACAGTTAAAATATATATAAAATATCGGAAGCAGTAGAGTTACGACTAGTTCTGAAGAGTTCCTATTTAGGGAAATAGGAGACTAAAAATGGTTTGCTTTTGCATTGTGATAAATCCAGTAACACTGGGAACGGTGATTTAGTCTTATCTGTGTTCTCTTTCTTTTAAGCTGATTATGCATCGTCTCTGGAGAAGACTGATGAAAACTTTCAGCTAAGATTCTGTAACATCAATAAAACCACCCAGGAACAATTGTTTCAGAGTAAGCTCCCCATTTTCTAGAAAGCTTTCAATTTAAATAAGGATGGAAAAATTACTTTTTCAGAAGCACTGTGGGAAGGGCAAGCCAGTGAAACAGCCATTTAAGACTCCATGTTATGGCATGATTGGGCAATCCAGATGCCCAATTAGAAAAAAATGGAAAAATTTGTAATGCAAATATTAATCGGATGTTTCCATTTGCACTAAGCAGACCTGTTTTTAATGGCTCAGTAGGAAATGCCTATTCTTTTTTTAACTCACCAACTGCCTGGCATTTACCATGAATAAATTCAGGCTATGTGTCTTGGCCTATGAATATGGCATTGCTTTAAGAGGTTTATTTGTGAGTCAAGCCTCTTGTTCAGATACACTCCCAAGCTACCTGGTAAAATCATGACTACCATCAAATTGTGGCATTAGTCACTGAAAATCTCTTGCTTGGTTATGATGGGTTGCTCTGTTTCTTTCCAACGCACTTTTAATCTTTAGATTTCTATGCTAGCTTTATCCAAACCTTTCTCTCTAAGAACTTCTCACTAAATGACTTCTGAGTGAAACAGACATCTCTGCAGTACATTCCTTTACTTTTCTGCCAAAGTAAATCTACGTTAACTCCACAGAATTTGGTGAAATCTTTATGTCTTTAGGAAGGAATGGAGACTCAAGATTCAGGTCGTGACAACAGTATATGGTATATTGCTGTATGATCTGCTTTCAGCTGGTCTAGGAATGTATGCATCAGTGCGTGATGCTCATGATATGTTTTGAATGTTGCAGATGAAATTGTATGAATTATAATTGATGCACTTGGGCTAGTGGTCCTAGCTTGCTTGCTTGCTATTTTTATTAACCAGTCTTTCCCTGCTTTTTTCTCTTCCTAAGGAGAAGATTGATGCTTCCTTGGAAAAAATATTATGAACCTAGCCCAGTCTTTGTGTGTTGAATTATGCATGGAGCCACCGTAATTGCACGTATCAGTCAATGCCTGCAGAAAAATGCAAGGCTAGGCAAGTAATGGCTGTAGGTAAACACACATTTAGTCATACAATGGTTACGGTAACTGAGTGTGCATTTTGTATGCACGGTTGGATGAATGTTGTTATGACAGCTTTCACAGCTGAGTTCAGTGCAGTACTGTGTAGTGCAAGAACATAGTTTTTCTTCCGGGACTGGCCAAAAAGCAAAACTGCTCTTCTATTTTGCCCTAATACTTTAAGACATATTTTGTCTCAGAGAATCATAGACAACCAGAACCTTGAGAAGCCACCCTTAGTCTGTCCCCTTCCAGACATACATGATTCTTGACAATGTTCACCCAGTTCTCCAACATCTCCAGCAGGAGAGGGTCCACAGCCTCCTGAGTTACCATTGCAGTGACTTACCGGCCCTACTGTTAGAATGGTTTTCCCACTATTACCCAGTCCAAACCCTTGCTGTAGTTTGGGCCGATGCGACTTTCCCTAGGCACTATGACTGCGGAGAACAGGTGAACCCACCCTCTTCACAACAAAGCAAACTGCTAGTTAACGCGGCAGGAGTGGTGGGAAGCTCTGAAGTCAACAGAATAACGCTCCCAACTTTAAAAGAAAAGCGTAAGCATTGTCAGCTAAGATACCACTTTGTCGGGAGATGGTGGTCCTTTTCGAGTGTCTTTACTCTTTTGGGATTTTAAATTGTCACTCTAGAAATGTAGCAGGTAAAACCACATAGATGGACCTTCTTTCTGCAAAGCGTGTGACTACTACAACTACAAAGCTTTATCAGAGGCTTCCTGGACACTGGCTTATATCCATTTTGAAAAACATTTCATAAGTATTTATTTCATGTATTTATATCAAGGGACAGATGGAGAGAGAAGGATCATTCCTTCACTGTAACAGCTTCTAGGGATTTCAGTTTAGCAATTCCCTTTGTGGGCACCAAATTTAGAAGCCTGGTGTGAGATATTCCTGGCTATGTTTAGACTGCTAATTGAGATAGGAGATGGAGGGCTGTCACGCACAGCTACAGGTGTTCAGCGCCTCTGATTTTTGAATCTGAAGCCTTTTGAAACACACTCATTAGAGGTAAGGAGCGCTTCAGGGGTGCTCCCTTTGGGCAGAGGGTGCCAGCCAGCCTGCTTACAGATGGCACAGTCAGCAAGTTAGAGGCTTGGTTCAGAGCAGTGTGGTGGCAAGAGGAGATGCATCGGAGTTTGTCTGATCTCATGGTGTGCTGTGGGAGCCCAACAGGAGTGGAGTGGAAAAGGGAAGTGCCAGGGTGGAAAGGTGGGCTCAGGCAATACTGCTGTGGGGAGAGAGAGGGATGTGTGCTTTCACTGTCTGCACAACAGCAACCTGGCAGAGCAGGATCAAAATCCCTGCTAGTAGATAGCTTTAAGACTGCAACAAGGGATCGCTGAATGCTTATGTAGGATGGGTAAACATGGCCCAAGAACGGGAGGAACAGATGCAAGTCTGTGGGCAAAGAGCCAAGAAGGACAAAATGTAAGGCACCTGTCCGCAAAATCCTGTCATTCATGAAATGGGATATATGGCTGTTCATGAAGCCTGTTCTCAAGGAGAAAGGTTTTTAAAAATTTATTTCTGCTTGAGGCATTACGTTATGCATTTCATAGCTAGTGTGAATACAAATATCAGATGAAGGACATTTATGGTCATTCTTATTACTGAATACACTAGGAGGATGGGGGTTGCCTAATTTCATAGTTGTGGTCTCCACTCACTCAGACAACTTTTAAAAGTCGCACCCTCAAGTGATTTGTTGCCTGCTGTATGTCAAGTCGCTCGCAGAGGTGGGAACAGCAGCCTTGCTCCCAAATGTGTTTCTTTAATCATCGGAGTGTATTTCTTCCCAGAGCAATGAGTTACCACTTCATATATTTGTTGCTACATGGAATATTAATATTGTAATCATGTCTGTCTCCTTAGGGGACTTGTATTTTATGTCAGCAATTCAATACTGTTCACCATTTGGAGTTAAAAGAAATACAAGCGTTGAAGATTTTAAAGGCCTCTTCTAAAAAACAGGCAAAAAACACACCAGAAATCACCTCCTCGGTTCAGAAAAAAACAGAAAGAAAAATATAGAATCATAGAATTGTTTAGGTTGGAAAAGACCTTTAAGATTGCCAGTTCCAACCGTTAACCTAATCCTGCCATCCCACCACTAAAACATGGCCCTAAGCACCTCGTCTGCCCATCTTTTAAATACCTCCAGGAATGGGGACTCAGCCACTTCCCTGGACAGCCCGTTCCAGTGCTTAACAACCCTTTTGGTGAAGAAATTTTTCCTAATGTCCAATCTAAACCTCCCCTGGTGCAACTTGAGGCCATTTCCTCTTGTCCTATCATTCATGATTACCAGAAACATGAACAATTGTTCATGATCACTGGTGGGCTTTTTTAAACACTCAGGAAAAAGGGCCTTCTAAAATATATAAAGTATTGTGATTTTCTGATAGGGGCCTGAATGAACCACACAACCCAAAAGGGTTTTGAGGAATGTGCCCAAGGCTGGTGCCGCAGAGTGCAGCAGAGTGACCCTGCCTGAGCTCAGGGGCAGAGCTGTGTGAGAAGGGGCTGCAGGAAACCTTGTTGGGGCAGGTATGCCTCCACATCGACCTGCATTTCAGCGCCAGCCCTCTCCCCTGGTCCCTGCCCGAGCTCCGCTGCAGCTCTGCCCACGCCTGCCCACATCTTCTGCTGATCCTGACCCCCAGCTTGGCCTTGGAGCTGCTCCATCCCCATGGCTGTGGTTGCAGTCCCCAGACCGGCTCTGGTGGCCGCCTCTGGGACAGTAGGACGGGACCATCACTGAGCCCTGACCCTTTTTCCTGATAGCTAGGGCACTGCTGGTGTGAAGAGGCATTTGCAACAGCAGTGTAAAAAAAAAGCTTGGAATTAATTTCATTCCCTTTTTCACTGTAGAAATAATTCTCAGTCAGAGAGCAAGAGAAAAAACATATTTGTAACCATTAGTTTAATCACTGGCATGGCAGCAGTTCTATGGGCCCGTGGTACCTTTAAGGCTTGGTTCTGTACATACTTACACATGTGCATATCATACAAGTGATCCAACTGTAAGAATATCTGTGTGTGCATATATACATATGCACCTACCTTTGCAGGAAGTGGACCTTGTTCTGTGGAGAATATATTGCCTAAACGGTCCCAGGCCAATCTAGGCAGATATTTTAAGCTCATTTTGCTTGATGGCAGATGGAGACAAACAGCTTATAACATTAATTTTCTTATTGGATCTCATCTGACGAAATCCCCAGTTATTTTAGTCTCACATGAACCATTATTCTTTTGTAGATACGTGCTTAATAAGCTTAAATTCTGAAAATGAATATTTGTGTTCACTAATATCAAGGGAGAGTTAAAATCAAACATGCTGCACAGTCTTCTGGGAAAGTCAGCAGTAAAGCACTGTTTTCAATAATCAATAAGTCAACCAAGCAAATCTCTAGACTGTTGTTACAAGGGGATCTGTCATCACGCAAAGCAAAGATTTGTCTGAGAAACTGCTAAGTAAATGCTTCTGACACTTAGTAGTGTGGTTTTTGTTTTTTTTTTTTTTTTTTGTATTGTGAGCTGCAGATTAAAGTGCAGGCACAGATGGATTTGTTTTGCATTCCAAACAGAGACAGCGTCTGGACCAAAGCACTCATACGTAGTCTTCACCAACTTGGGTTGGTTTAAGGATAAGACGATAACCCTCTACATTCCCTGTCTCAAACTCTTCTTGTACTGCTCCCTCTCACTTTTCCTTGTGTCTTCTGCATCTTGTGTTTCTCAGCATTAAAAAATGAGGAAAAATTTACTTGACGCTTTTACAGGCTGTCAGACAAATAAATGGTCTTATACCTCACTGATCTGTAACCACCTGTGACAATTAACAGCCCCTCAAAGGGACCTCATTCCCCAATAAACGTCCAAATGCATAGCAAGAACGTGAGCTGTCTACTCGCAACAGTTTCATTGATTTCTTACAAAACGTATCAGAAAACACTTACCGGAAAATAATAAAGTCTCAATACAATATGAAACTGAGCTTCATTGCTACAAACAAAATGGATTCTGTGCTGCACTGTTTTTTTGCTTTTACAGCTGTGCTTGCTCATTTCCTAATTTTGTTTAAATCCAAGCTTAGGGGTGGGACCTAAAATCCTTGGAAGCCAGGTAACTGCCCCAAAGGGTCATGTTTGGAGGCTCAAACATGCGTCTTACAGTTCCCTCCAACCCCCTCCATTGGCATTTATGTGCCTTTCTACTGCTGCTGAGATTTGCCTCTGTCTTGGAGGGAATATGAATGACTCATTGTTTATCGATAAAAAAAAATCCTTTTCTGCTCTGTAAATCATCTCTCTCTTCTTGGACATCCTTCCCAGCAAATGTGGCAGGCGCTGCGGTGAGACAACAGGGATGCAGACAGGCTGCTAACGCGAGGGTGCCCTTCAGAGGGCTGCTTCCACTTCTTGGACACATCTGCAAAATAATCAGATGGACAGGGTGGACCCCAGTGGCAACCACACACTCTAGGATGAAAACTGTATGTTTTAGGCAGCCGTGTTGGACCTGTGAGTAGTTGAAAACAGAGCTGCTGGGAGTTGTGATGAATACTGTACACAGGGCAGTAGTATAAGCACATAGGGTCTGTGGATATTGTGGCACAAAAGCAACAGGTTCAAAGATGTAGGCAGTCTCTCCCCTTCCAGGAGGTACAGGGGATCCAAGTTTGGGCAGCAGCACACCCATCACTACCAGAGCCCATCAACGCATAGCAGTGCAATACCTCTTGTCATGGTGCTGGGCTGAAATGTTTTTGCCTGATCTTGGAGCCTACTTTTTCCCACCTTGCCTTACCTTTGTAGTGTTGGTATTTATCAGTGCCTACTTGTTCTCCCTTTCCGTTCAGCTTTATCTAATCTTTGTAAGGGAGATACAAGTCCTCCTTTCCCTGACCTTTGCCTTTCCCTTGTCTTATACCCATTAACAGCTAACTACCCTCATCAGAAAAGGCTAATTCCTTGATATTGGCAAGGCCAGAGCCTCACAAAATCAAAGGTGAAACTCCCATTGACTTCAGCTGGAGCAAAAGTGGCTCAGTTTAATCAAAGACCTTGAGGAGAAAAGCAAAGCAGAAGGCAGATAGAGTAAGTTCAGCCTAGGACAAACTCCAAAATGATCAAAAGCTTACAAAGAGCTCAAACCTTCCTAGATATTCATGCAACATGCATGCTGACACGTCTACGTTCAGGATTGAAGCCTGTTATGGCTACCACCCACCTCAGTAAATACTGATCATCTAATTATAACTCTTCATTCAAACCCGGGGTGTGTGGGCACTGGGGTAGTTAGCTACTGGTTGTAATACGATTTTGTTTTCAGTGACCACTATTCATTCGTTGCTGTATGAATTTCCTTCTAAAGTTGTAATTTCTGAAATGTGGCACTTTTCATTAAGATGACAAATGCTGGCATTTGGTGGGGATGTGGTATTGATCGCATCAAGCTCTGCAATGACGGCTGGCAGCAGCAGAACAGCGCGGGAGTCAGCTGTGCCCAGCTGGATCAGGTGGCTTCCCGAGGGTTTGTTTTCATCCTGCAGCATACTTCTGACTTGGTGTGAATAAAATCACTTAAGAGGTAACACGCTGATTTGCTGAACTATCTATCAAGCGAACTGTTCAAAGCAGAGATAGGGCCAGCTGACATAAATAAGAAGTGTACCGCTCTGAATGGCAGAGGTAATTCTCCACCGGTGAGAGTTTTATTGCCTACTGCTGCACAAGGAGGTTCGAGAGCCGTGCAGTTTCCACCGGATGAATGAAAGGGTCTGGGGACCTTTTTGCGAGCACGCACTACAGGGAAACATCGCATTTTACAGTCCCAACCTTTTTTCTTGCTAGTGAATCTGGACATTATTTTTTAATTCCTCATAGCTCTTTTAAGCATACTATAATATCAGGCCCTGATGAGAAATCCAAATAGCCAGTAATCCTCTGGTATACTCATCCCTGCAAAAACTCTACGCTAGAGTCCACTATCTTACAGAGGAAATGAGAGATCACCTTCTATGCTCTAAGATATTTAACATCATGGAGGACATGAGCAATCAGACTGCCTTCTGCTCAGGACTGCTACAACGGTCAAGAAAGAGAAATAGCTGTGGCGCCTCGTATGAGGCCAGTAGCCAATTTGTTTCCTTGCCTAACTGTTTTTCATCCAACTTTTCCTTGCTGCTTTCTAATAAACGAATGCAAGGTTATATATGTATATGTATATATGAGCTCAAAAGGCAGACATCACGGCTAGAAAAAAATCCATTACTGTTCATAATTAACAAAATTGTTATTTTTAATAAAAGCTTTCCACAGTGCTGTAGAGAAAATAAATCCTTTTAGGTGAGATGTATCACCTTCTGGATTGAACTTCTAAATGTTATTTTTTATACTGTTGAAAATAACTGCTCTTTGTCCTCACCTAATGAGAATGACCTCTTATACAAAGCTCTTTGAGACCTATTTATGAAGAGTGTCACATAAGAAACTGATATTGATTTTTATTTATTAACTTACTTTATGTATTTCTGGCAGTTACATCTCTTTTATTAACTTTAGATTGAATGACTAGGCCTCTTAATATATTGCTATAGGACTTGTTTTCCAAGCATCTCTTACTTTTGTTGATGTCTTCTGAATTTTTGTCATTTTCTCCTTTTTTTTCTTTCTTTTTCTTTTAAAGCATGCAGTGCTCTGAGACTTAAAAAGGTCTTCTGTAGGATAATTTAATTATCTTGCCTAGGAGGAGATAAACACAAAGTCTGAGAATGAAAATTGGAGGAAAATAAAACACGAAGGCCACAAAAACATTCACCACTCTGAAACTGTGGACTTGTCCCTTACCAAACTTTTAACTAATTCTTGTTGACTGATGATTTACTTCTGTATACTTTCCACTCGTGTTGTTACAGATTAAAATAGTATCAGGAGATCCTGTGGGGGAAAATGCTGATGTTTTAAGCATCATAAGCCACATCTAAGAAAGTATGGAGGGCGTGATGTGCCTCTGTGAGAGACTCCCTATGCTGAGCACAGTGCACTCCCAACAGAGCCAATAGTTTTTCCCAGGAGGATTTGTTTGGCTCTTTCTCTCTTCTCTTAGCTTTGATGGCTGAGGCAGGTGGCCATGGAGGTACGTGGCCCTCCGGAAAGCCCTGGCACCGTCCCCAGCAGGAAAGGCACTTGCAGTGGGTGGCAGCGGGGAAGCAGCTCTGTGCGATTCTGCTCTCTGGGCAGCTGGAAACACTCCAAAGAGGGGAGACGACTTGTGAAGTCAACTAATTACAGGACAAAAAACCCCCCTTCAACACACGGTCTCTTAAGCTGTGATAACGCTCAGTCACTCTATGTCATTCAAGGATGAAAAAAAAGAGGGGAAAGGGGAGGGAAATTTGCTCTTGAGATATGTGTTTAGTGAAAAATTTAAAACCAGCAAGACTTCTTTTCAAAGTCTGAAATGGAAAAACTTTCTAAATATTTCATGGATCTGAGTGTCTGTTTAGCTAATTACTTGTTTAGAAAACAAATCTGTGAATTCAGCAACTGGGAATACCCATACGAAAATATGCCCATATTGACGTTTCTGTTGCATACCGGTCAGCGAACGAGTATTGTATAGCCATTTCTGCCCCTTTCCCCTTATGTCTCCCCAGGAACAAAAGCCAATGGTAAGGTGGTACAGACCTACTTCTCAGTTGGCCTAGACTCGCTTTCCAGGGCCACACGTGATGGGCTGGTGCCTGCATCCCAGTCTCGACCCAAACGTGCTCTCTGCACATGCCTGGGTCCCCAACTCTGTGCATCGCATTGCTGATGGAAACATTTGCACGGACCAGCTGGTTTCAGAACTTCGAATGTTGGCTTTTGGCCACATTAAATGTGCGTGGCACATTAATTCCAATGTTCTTTTTGTCCCTGCTTTAAAGCTACACCCTGCTGGCAGGCCCTGCGCAGACTCTGCGTGGCAGACTGACCAGCCCTGTGCCGTTACAGATGTGCTTTTCAGGAACCAGTTACCATTCCTGCATACAGCAGTGATGGGCCCGTGCTTCATTTCAGGCTGGTTCTGGAGACATGGCTAGCAAGCCGCAGCGAGACTGCTGTGCAAAGACAACAGTTTTCCACTGAAATAGGTCAGTTCTCCAACATGATCAGCAGCCTGCTTAATTCCCAGACATTGAGCTAATTGGATTGTCCAGATACAAGATACTACAATCTTTTGTATTCTCAGAAATAATTGTGGAATTACAACTTTCCCGTAGATTTAGTGGTACTCTCCACCCCCTCTCTCCGTTAAAAGGATTCAATCCTATTTCAGAAGATAACCTTGAGACAATGAGGAAGGTATATGCTTTGCCTCTATCTTAATAAAAGTCTGATATGAAGGTTTAATTAAGAGATAGAAAATAACCAGGAATGAGCACAGGATTTAAAGCAAAATAGACCTCGTATAACCGAAGCAAGAATCACAAATGTGATTCGAAAGGTCCCCTGCAGAGACAGGGCAGAGTTTCTCACTGAAGCTTGAGATAAGATCTGCCATAGCTGTTTTCCATTTTCCAGCTGCCATGGCAATTCTTACCCACACGTTTCCCTTCTTTTGTCTTGGCTTACAAGGCAAGTGAATTTTTTTCCAGTTTGTCTCTTCTTCAGACTTTGTACATTTTCTTTCTTTTCTTCTGGCGTTGCGGTGCTCAGGTTTTGCTGTTGGTTATTTTTTGTATGACTCCTAAACACCTGCCATTCCCACTAGTCCATCTCATATCACTTTTGTTGCATTAGAGTAAGTGAAGGAGAAGCTACTACATCTGCTGTGTTACCCTTCTGGGTTCCACTAGGGACACAAATATTTTCCGTAAACTGTCATGCCAAAGCAAAAAGTGGAGGGAAGTAAAGAATGGAGAAACTTGAGCTGCCTGCTCTGACAATATCTGTCTTCTGTGATGACTTTGGACTGCGCTTGTTTCTTTATGCACGCATGTATCAAACCTCTCCCACCCCAATAAGTTTAACACTACAAATCTCTGAAAAAAAGAAATTTCTAGTAAGTATATTATACTCTAAGAGATTTCAGAGCTCAGAAAGTGAAACCCAGCTTTCTTGTTTATTCATAGATGTAGCCTTCCCTTGAGCTTCTCAGGTTTTGGCAGTAGGGCTTACCGAAGGAGCCCTAGGAAACAATTCTGTCTCACTTCATGCGGCAGGTGCGGCATTGAAAACACATTGCTTTTTATGGAGATGGTCTTGGAAGGTATACATATATAATTGTATGCTTAGTCAACCATTAGTTCTTCTTTCCAGAGTCTGAGAGTCAGGCCTATAAAATCTCATGTTGTTAGGATATGTTTATACTTTAATTTGAGTCTAACAGCACTACAGTCACGTCTTTGTCTGTACAGCACTGAGTATAATGAGAAGCTATTACTGGGATTCCTACATGCTGCTACAATAATGCAAACATATTGTTGGGGTTCCTAGATGTTGCTACAATAGAAATAAATGCTAAATTATTTTTTTTTAATTTATCTTTGGCTGACAGACTAGTTTGAAAATGTGGTTGGCCACTGAAGGGGATGTTTTTCCCAAGCTAGATTTATCTGTTTTAAGGGAGAAGTTTTAAAAGCCAGTGAAATATTCCCAGGATAATTCATACACAGCTGACTGAATAATTCATCATGAATAATGTATTTAGATTTTGCCTCTCTCTTCATAAGGAGATTAGGATATTCTCAGATACATTCATTATTCACACTAATAGTGGGTTTTCTCATCCCCCCCATGGGCTCGATTCTGTCACCTTTACTCAAGTTGAGTAATGTTTTCTGTGGGGAATCGTGCTGATTTTAGTGACAGTTCCGGCATAGCATGGTATGGGAGAGAGCATCTGGACGCAAGTGAATAGGTTACAAGCGCTTGTGAATATTTGATGGTTGTACTTTGAAGCTCCTCCTGTATAGGATTGCTATGCAAATCCTAGGAGGTACTTTTGTTAGCTCTTGTAATTAACCATCGCAACCCCAATTTATTAAACATACAATTCAAATTTTGATTGCAGCTGAGAGGCAAGCTAACATCTTGCTTTCCACGAGCAGTGGAGCTTAGCTTTGAACACTTCGCTGTTTACAGAAAGCGAACACAAAAGATCAAGAGTGAAGGCTGAAAGAAATGTGCTCGAGTGTGCAGTCATTCAGAATTTCTCTTGTTACTGGTGTTGCTTCTGGAGACTGCCCACAGGCATTTTTTCAGCATTGAGAAAATGCATTAGTTACTTCTGTGCCTTCCTGTTCCCTGTGACTGCAGATTTTTCTGGCAAGTATTTTTAATATAGACCTGGCCTTTGACTGGGTGGAAGAAGCATCCTTCTCAGCTTCCAGCAGCAGTGCCTAAAGGCAGAGCTATCAGCGTAGATCAGGGCGCACCTCCACCGCAGGATGCCTTGCTGGATGCTCTGTCGCCATCAGTGCCACCCCGCCGGGCAGAAGAAACTTCAGCCTGGTGGCTCTTGAGGCTGGTGTTTCCCCCTCCCTGGCTCCCAGTGCTCCTGGGTCACCTCCAGCTAAGGCAGTGGGAGAAATTTGGCCCGGTTCTGCCTTGCTACCCTTGGCAAGAGCTGGCTGCGGCTGCCCACTGACCTGTCTTCTCCAGTTGCTTGGAGTAGCCTCAGGGGATTCCCCCATGAGCTGGTATGGCTCCTGCCATCCAGCGTGGGCAGAGGTGGTGGCTCCCCATCTCCTCCCCAGAACCTGCTGCCTCCTCTGCAGGCCTCTGGAGAGGAATCAGAGTTCTGCAGGACTTTTCTTTGCTGGCAGAGAGAGGTGAAGGGGGAATGAGGCACCCTTGAGCACCCCTGTCAGCAACCACATTTTAGTTGACAGTTTTGTGTTTTGCAACTAGCTGTGGTGGGCTGAACCGAATATTTTGCCTTTCCAAAAGAAAAAGGATAACTTTTTCCTAAAAATCATACCATCTCTTCCTGTGACTGGGTCAGAAAATCTCTCTTTCAACACTCTGCCAAGACTCCTCATTCCTCCTCTCTCAAAAACAAGAGCTACCTCAGAGGGGAAGATTTTGGACTAAATATATTCAGTATTTTTACATAAAAATATAAGATTTTTTATGAAAGAAGATTATCCAATATTTTATACACCTACGTTTGCTCTATGCAAGGAAAATGAGCTACCTGAAAAGTTGTGCCAATGTGAAGTACAAAACCCACAACAAAGCCTTTGTAGCAAAGTGCCGTGCCTCTAACGCAGGGATTGCAGTCTTCTGTATGATGGAGAAAGGGCACCTTATCAATACATCTATTTGCAACAGATATGCTTGCAATGTCTGCACTAGAAAGTGGTTGCCTGGTTCTATTAAAGTTCAAGCCAGCCTGGAGCTGGCAGGTTTAGAGTACTTTGAACCCGGTCCAACACTTAATTTGATGGACAGGGTTGGAATAAGGCAGTTTAGTCTATGACAGTAAAACAAATACAAATAGTCTCCTGGCTCTCTGATGGTGTTTACAAGAGCATTAAAATGATTTCCCACTAATGATACACAGTTGTAGGGATTGCAGCACTATATCATGAGGGTAATGCTGCTGCCACTGTGGTGTGGATCTAGAGAGATCCAAAACAAAATGCCAGCAGAGGAATTGGGCAATGTACGATACCAGGAATGACAATCCAGCAAATAGAGTCAAAGGGTTGCTGCTGTACTTTTAAAAAGAGAGAAGATAATTGCAGGAAGTGTGCCTTCACGTTCGCTTTGCCTGATGCTTTAGTAATGTTTTTGCTATTATTTACCAGGTATAGATAGACCTGGTTTTAAATGCATCCTCTCTTTGCATGCTCTAAGGACTGTACTCCAAATCAGGTTCCTCACTTCTTGTATTAATTCATATCCTGCATTCTGTATAAAAGACCTCTTAGAATGCACATTTAGGTTCAGGAGGACTTGCAGATTTACTAATTTAGGCTTGATACTATAATTTATTTTTAAAGAAATTTTGAAGCTTGCTTTTCTGTAACCACTACAATTTTTCTTAAAAGAAATGCAATAAAACAATGCTCAGGAAGTACTTTTACATACATACATTTTGCATAAATACTGCCTCGGAAAGCAGAGAATTTTGTATTTACCCTCTGGGCCTTTCCTTTGCTATAATGCAGGTTCTCCTGTGCCAGCAGTGCCCTTTCTCCTTTCAGACACCAGCGCTCATCTGGTTCAGAGGGAACACAGAAGCCCCTGATTTCCTTTTGTTCCGGACAGAAGTTGTGTTAACCTTGCAAATGCAGTGAATGTCAAATCGGTAAACCGCTGACTTGCCTAGCATCAGTCTTTTCAGTCTATTTATGTCATAGCTGTATGTTAAAGAGCACAGTAAACCACTTACGATTTGACCCATTCTGTGCAAATGAAGCAAAATCTGCAGATAACACAAACCATAATTCCAGATGTCAGTAGGCTGCAGATCGCTCCCTTAGTATTTTTAATGAAAGATGAACAATAAAGACTCTTTTATCTCATTAATAATCTACATATTATTCATATTAATAGAACTGGGCCCTGCAAACTCATAAATACCAGTAGATGTTGTGATACTTGCCTTGCTGTGAGTGCTTTATGGGTTATAAATTACTTGAAATTATCAATAGACACAGGTTTCAGAGCTGCACTGAAAAGCCCTCCCTCCCTCCTAGTTTTTAAAGGCATCACAAGGCTATACTGATGCTGAAAACTGGTTATCAGCTGTAAAATTGGAATTAATGTGTGACTTGGAAGTTCAGATTTTGTGGTGTTTCCTGCTGTGCCTTGTACAGGAATTTGCTGGTTTTCTTGCTTCAGATTTTTAGTGTGGTTTTAGGGGTTTACTTTTCCCTGAAGACGGAATTTGTGAGAACCTTTGCAAACATGGTTGCTATGGAGGCTGTGGAGAGGAGGTATGGAGTGGGGGAGACGTTTCAATTGCAGTTACTAGAACTCGTTTGTGCACCTTGATCCCTTCACTTCCCAAACCAGCTGATTTGATCACTGATGCCCCTATGACAAACCAGCAAGGCAAGGATTAAACTATCACATTGTTAAAAATTGTTATAAATCTAAGGCGTTCATAGGGCTTAGAAGAAGATAAAAGTCAGATTGGCCAGGAATAGGAGACTTCAGAATTTAGGATTCCCATTGCCTTCAACTTCACTGCTTTTGGGTTTGTAATGAGTGAGCTGAACCTAACTTTACTTCGGTTCATCGCAAGGGGGAAAAATGCTGACAGGGATGATTAGTCATACAGTCAGTGGAGTTACAGGTAATCTGGCAACCAAGAAAATAGGAAAAAAAGTAAGGTTTTAACAGATGAATTTCTCTTTGTGTTAATCTAAAGCTTATTTACAGTGATATCACCCATCAAGAGACTATTTCTCCCACTGCTTTTCTCTTGGGCAGCCTGCCACGTGCCAGCACTTGGTGGCTTCACCAGGCTTTTCATGCTGTTCTTCTAATCATTGTCCCCTGTGCACAAGAGGAGGCAGCCAACAGCCCATGACGACACCTGCTTTTTGGGACCAGCAGCAGAAATGAGAACTAACTCTGCAACAACTCGGATTTTGTTGTTTTGAAATCCCAACTTTGGATGCATTAATTAAATTTCCACTCAGAAAAAAAAAAAAAAAAAAAAAAAAAGAGTCTGTTATTACCTAGGAGTGTAATTTTGGGTTCTGTGCCTTCTCATGGCTTGTAATTGTCAGGATTAAGAACAGTTCCTGGATTCCAGCCCCTGCGTCTGCCCCAGTTTGTTCCCAGGATTTACACTGCACTAGGTTGCTGCAGCTCATATTCCCCTTGCTCTGTTCCCTCCCTGCACATTAACTGATCACCAGGATTAATGCATTCCTGAAAGGTAAGGAGCAGAAGCCTGTCTCCTTGACAGCAGGGGACAAACTTATAATAAATACATAAAAATAAACATAAATAGTTAGAGCCAGCAGCAGATTGTGATGGCAGTAAAGAAGGGTTTGCTTGATGCTTTATGGAAATGAAAGCTCTATCTTCTGCCTTCACTGCCATCGTTATGAGAGCCCTGTTAATCTGCTCTCTGAACAGGATCATCATTTCTATAAACATAAAAGATGCTGCTTTAACTCTAAGTCCCCTCCCCCAGCTTAGTGGCATTGAAAAGTAATTGCAATTAAAATAAGGGGCTGCCCAGGCAGCCACTGCAAGTGCAGGTTCAGGTACCAATCAAGCATAAGCTCAGCAGCTGGTATGACGCAGGGAGGAATGTTGTTTCCAACAGCCTTTTTCCAGATCAGATGCCCCTGGCATCTGGCTGCTGATGGAAGCTACATGATAGGTGGCCAGCCAGGGTGGAAAATGATTTCAAATAGGTCCTACTGGCCCTTGTATCCCATGGGACTTGACAGGGGTGACTGATCTGAAACTGGCAGAGGCTCAGTGCAGCAGTAGAACATGGTACATGAATTATTGCAATATGGATTAAAGTGCTATATACAGATATAAAATGACTGACTGTAATGGCTCAGCTAGGAATAAAATAACTAGAATGCTGTGTGCTAAGTTTCATCTCACTGTCTTAAATTATACATCAATATAGCACAACAGCAAGGCCAACATAACAGTAACATTGTCCAATGGGCTATCCATCTCCAGGAACTTCCCAAACCTGATCATGGTAATGTCCAGCTGTCTTCTGTGCTAGATAAAATTATTTTCTAATCCCAGGTAAGCTCCTGAGGGGCTACCAGGAGCTTCTGACTCCTGTGAAGCAGAACATTTAGAAACCGTGAATGAAAGTTTTATGCTTGTAGACACTGCAGCTAGCCTTGCTCTTAGTTTGTGTCAGACCCAGTGCTTCGCTTGTCCATGGACTCTTCATCCCTGACCGCAGGGAATGAGAGTAATGCTGGTGCAACTGGCTGCCTCCCAGTTCCTGCTCCGTGGCAAAGTGGAACCCTGCTCACACGGGTCTGCCCAAGCAGTTTGCTGTCCCCATAAAAGCAAGCTCGTGTGAGGAACACAACGGAGACGAAGGGGCTTCACTGGAATAATTTTGCTGTCCGTGCCTGCTAGGCCAGCTTCTTAACGAGGTAAGAAACTGGATAGCCTCTAGGATCTGACCACTTCTGGAATAAAAGTAGCTCAGAGCCTGAAGGAGGCAAAGTG
>NW_009259184.1:2069174-2073008 GCF_000687185.1 Egretta garzetta
TTTTAGTTACAGATTTAGCTTCTTATCTGTTTACAAATGTGTTTACAAATCTGTTTCAAACTAGGTGCTCTGTTATTTTACACCTGTGGTCTGGGACAGGGCTTATGGTAGAGATTGCACTGAGTAACTGAACAATCTTTCCCTTTTGCCACCTTACAGGTTTGCTCTGTGAACTGTTCTTTGCAGACAGATCGTTCATTTGAGAGAAGTGGCTGCAAGAGTTTACTTTCCTCCAGTGGTCTGGTTCCACTGTTAAGTGGCCAAATAATTGTTACTAAAGCCTTTGTTTGTGTAAAGAATAGATATTCAGACTGCTTTTACCATAGTTCAGGCCCGACGTTCATCCTAAATGCCCTGGTCCTTGAAAGACCTGCTCTCATGCTAAGCAATACAAAATACGATGGGCTGGCCTGCGACTGCCTTCAGAGAATGGAGGTTAAGACAAGGTCATAGGTGTACAAGGGGAAACATAATCTTGATGAACCTTCTTTTGTTGTTTCAGGTTGCCAAATTTTTGGTCCTGTTTTTGTTGGTGTGTCACACTCTCCCCCCTTCCCCTTTCCCAAAATTGGTGAGATTGCAATAAAGAAGCTTTGAGGCAGAAACACAAGCAGAAATTTGCCTGTGTCTCTTCTAAAGCCAGTGCAGGAGCAAGCCTCCTGAGGTGGTCTGTAATAACTTTCTGTGGAGAGCAAGGAAGTCTTGGTAACTACCTGGTCCTTTCTTTGCTCCAGGAATAGTGCAACTACATGCTGTCCCTTCCCTTGGGCAGATGGCGATTTGGATGATAATCTTGCAGTGAGTCCCTCCTGCTTAGCTTGTTCACACTGTAACCAGGAAATATTTTCCACGTGCTTGTGCTGCGCTGATTTCTAAAGCTACGGAAAGAAGGGCTGTATCGAGGTGAGCCATTCAAATTTCATCTAAAAACTTAAAAATAGCACTGTGAAGATAAACCTGGAATAGCTCGCTCTGTCTGCTGTGTACTTCGCTTAGCATTTCCTTTCACCCCGCAGCCCAGCCCATCACTCCCATGTGGTAGTACCGTCGCCATAGCATATGGTAGTTACTGGACCAGTGCCATTGGTTTCCAGTGAAGTAGCGCATAGTTTTTGCCATTGGTTTCCAGTGAAGTAGCAGACAGTTTTTGCATATAGCCCTTCTGATAAAATTCTGCATGGTTTCTTTGCTGCGGCTCAGTAAATTGAATCTTTCTTGCAGGAGAAAGATGAAAGAGTGCATGAGATAAACAACTAAAATATCTAAATCTTGTGGCGTTCTGCAGGTATCTTGATTAAAAATACTTCAGACTTGGTGCTTTTGTTGAATGTGAGCCAAAATGGCAGGTACAAATCTTTATCACTCGGTAGATTTTATGAGGTCACCTGTCATCTGAACGCCAGGCACAAAAAATTAGCATCTTAAAAACCTACCATTAATTCTTTTCGTATCCCTTTTAATCTTCATTTTACTCCTGGCCTTACACTGTGAGTTCATGCAAGGTGACAAACTGGGACCTAAAAACTGCACCATTTCTCTGGCCTTTCATGAACACTTCAAGTTTCATGAACTTCACAAGAGTCGTGATCAAAAAGTTTTACAAAAAAATCCCTAAAGTGCCTCGTGTCCTCTGTATCCTTCAGAATTAAGCCACATCAGGTATTTCTGCGAATGGACATCACCCATTGCAATTTCACTGAACTAAGACAAAGCTTTGAGCTCTTTTTTTCTTTTTTGCCCTGTTGCATTTTTTTTAACCCTGTGAAGAAACAACAACTGGTAGTAAATCGCAAGAGCAGACAGGCAGTCTTATGTTCTGGAAAGATAATCATAACAACAGTACAAAAATCTCCCCTTTTTGGCACATTGACTCGAATGCTTGAAGAGAACAAGTTGTAGCTGCCCCTGAGTTTAGTGAAAGACTTCACTTTCTCAGGGGTATTTATTAAACTGGGGGGAGTCAGCTCTCGCGCTGTATATGAGAGAGGTGAAATGATCATGCAACAAAGCGAGGGAAAAGGATTTACCAGTGCTTGACCAGCGCACGTGCAACACATAGCATACATCTTTCTCATTCATGAGAGCCGAAACAAGGGGAAAATGCAAGAACTTGCCTTGCAGGCCAGCATGCAGGGGGCCTGAAGATCTAAAAGACTCTGACAAATACTACCTGTGGCATGCCTTGACACAGAAACCCTGGAGCAAACACATAGCACATGTATCGAGTTCCCTATTCTTCAGCTGATGGCTTTGATGTTTTATGACAGTTTTTAACGCTGATGAGGCAAAACAACCTCAGAATCTGCAAAACCATAGCAACTGCTGCAAGAGAATGTATCTGGAGACACATTGTCCTCATCTCTTCTAATTTTACTGCATTTCTTCCCCTCTAAGCAAACAATGGCTGTCCCTCCGTGAGTGGGTTTTGTGTTGGGATAGGATCGGGTTGGAGTTTCCGAAGAGACTTGAGCCCAGCAACGTGCAGGAGCGGGCACACATGCTGACACCTGGAGTGATTTTGCTGGGATAAGGAAGTGCCACGCAGTGTCTCTTGATTATTTACTGGATTAAAAGGTCTGTGGGGGAGGAAGCACTATTGCCCAGACTCCGCTGGCTGCTCCCCGGTGCTGTCGGCAGAAGGGCACACGATGGTGGTGCCTCCTTCTGGGCCCCCAGCACTGGGCTGGTGGCCTATGCGGGGGTTACACCAGATTGTCTCTCTTGAACAAAAGCTGGAGCCAGATCCAAGGGGTGTTTCTGATGAAAATTCTCCTGGAAATTAGTGTGTTTCCGTGGAAACTTTCAGTGTAGCAGAGCTGGCCTTTCTGAGGGAGAAAAAATATCTGCTCTGACATTTCCCAGCTGCTTTAGTTATAAGTGGTGCGGATGATGGTTTGTAAGTTGTTATTGTCAGCAGGTCTTGATATATTAGATTCAATAAAATCACACGCATTTCTTGCTTACTAACACCTTCAAAATACATACACCCATGCCTCATTTTTGCTCTTTGAAGCAGGAAATATACAAAACACCTTCCAACTTCTCCTTGGGTAGAAAAATTTAATTTCCAGTGTTTAAAAGAAAATGCATTGCAACAAATAGATGATCAGAATTGCCAAATTTGTTTTTATTGTAAGATACTATTTTAGTTTACAGTACTACAGGATTTGGGAAATAAAGCAATCCCACAAGGATCCAGACTGAGCCATCGTTTTTGCTGCAAACAAGCTGCGGATGAGACAACCTGAGTCAAAACCAGCCAGGACCCGCACAAAGGGCATCAGCACCGAGTGGGAGCTGGCAAGCCCACCTAGCCCCACGGTTACTTTAACACAGAGCCTCTGTCAAATTCCTGGAATTGGTCAGTCGTTAACTCCAACAAAAATAGCTGTGGAGATGAAGGGAATGGAGGTAATTTTTGAGCGGCATCATAATTTCTCCTGCGATCCTCCCCAGACACGGGTGTGCCCTTACACTACGGATAGGAGAACTGCAGCCGAATTAGTCAACACGTTCCCTGCCATCTGCAAGCCTTTATTACCAAACAAAGAAAATCCCAAGAGAAAGCGAGGCGTGTTACCCATTTGCCTGGGTAATACCTGCTCATCATTCTTCCACCTGCCTCGCGGGGTCCCGGATAGCGGAGCTGGATACAGGAGTCTCTCTCCGTGCAGCGGGGGCTGCCAGCTCCTACCCCAATCACAATTACCCTTTTTGAAACAGCCCCCAGCTTAGTAAATAATGGGGTTTATTGTGCCCCAAACTGGGGAGAAATCTGCCCAAAGGCACAGCCCCCCCCCCAGCCCCTCACAGGCAACAATAATAAATTGTTAA
>NW_009259184.1:2073639-2091613 GCF_000687185.1 Egretta garzetta
CTCCCACCACACCCCGGCCACCCCACCCTGCCTCTGCCCCCTGAGCCGGCTTTGCTTTTGCATGGGCCTGGGCTCAGCGAGGCGGCATCTCCCCTTCCACCTGTATCAGCCGGCAAAGCCTCGTCTGCTTCCCACCTAATTTCCTTCTTGTTTACATTTACCCTCAGCGAAGGCTGGCTTGTCACCTGCCTCACCGGTGCCTTTTCCCCTCTCTGTCAACACAGGAGCGCTCAGCACCCTGCCTGCTGGGGTGCCTGCTCCGCATGCTCCATCTTAGCGCCCGCCAGGCTTTCTGTCCGGTGTCCCGGGAACGTATGTATGGATGCCTGCCGGTTAATCTCGGCTTCTTCTACTGGGCACAGACGCATCAGGTTGGGCACAGGTTTGCTGTAATGAGGCTATGTGCCTCCTGGATGGGAGCTGGCTCCTGCGTGGGCGGTGAGCTCATGTCTGTCTGCGCGTGCCCCCGTAGACAGACATGCCGGCGGTCCAAAGCTCTGTTCCCTCGGCGGGTTGCGGGTCCCCTACCAGAGGGGATGCCTCGGTCACATCCCAGGATGCACGATGGGAAACGGCCTCTCAGCACCAGGCATTGCCTCTGATATTCACTGCTGGGTGAGGTCAGACGGAGATGGGCAGTGCTGTAAGGCTTGCCACGTTGTGGCCAAGTACCTCCTTTCCTACCGCTTTCTTTTCTTCTTTCCCTGAATCTCCAACCTAAAGCACTGGGAAGGGCAGAAGAGAACAATGGATGTCGTGGTACATATTCTTAAAAAAAAAGCCCTTTTGAAAAACCTAAAAACATAAACAAAGCTTTAAGGAAAGCTCTTTAAAAAAAAAATCATCCCCACTTAAATTTTGCCTGATTGTTTTGTAATAGTAATGCTTCAGCAGTGCTTGCTGCTGAAGTGAAATGTCAAATAGCCTTCCCATAAAACTTACCAAGAAAATGGGGCTGATTGGTGACCTCAGGCGCTAATGCAACAATAGCAAATAGGCCACAGCGTCACAGACAAAGATACAAATTGACCTTGAATGTCAATTAACAGAAGGCTTTATCCACAGTTTTTTATTGCACGCAAGATCTCTGGACTCTGCTGTGTCCCTGTGCTTCCTTTGTGTTGTGTTTGCAGAAAAAGAAAAGGAGCACAAAGCTCCCTTTATTTTATTAAACCCAGAAGTTGTTTATAATTCTGTGGCCAGTGTGATATTTCCTGATAATGTAAAAACTCAATTCAAAAAGGAAATAATGTGTTACCTTGCATTGTTCCCCCAAATAACTTAGAGGGAGATAACTTGATAAAAACATTTCTATCACACCCTCTGGTTAGCTAAGTGGAGTTGTTATGTTTCCAAAAATAGACAGTCCCCGAGTGTGGCTGAAATCTGCAACATGGAGGTCAGTTCTGTGTCACGCGTAGCCTTTTCTGCCACAGCCATTCTGCCTTAAAATTGCCACGAACTTCTCCTCTGCCTGTTTCTTTAATTCACTCATAATTTTGCGTCATTCTACAATGTAGATGCATGCTTGTAATCAGAGAGACAAGCTTGTAATCAGAAAGTAGCCAGCAATAGTTGTTTGACTCCAGAAAAATAAAAAATGTCAGAGGTTTGAAATAAGGGAAATTATCACTTTTTATGGCTTCTGGCAAAACTCCATGACTAATTTCCTTAAGACATGTATCTACTAAATAATGAATAATGAACCAATATCTCTTTAAAACTCTCCACAGAATTGCTTCTTTGTCTTATTTTCCAGTGACTTATAATGTTTTGGCTTTCCCAGCATTATTGATACTAAATCAGCTTGCTGATGGTGGGGATGTCTGTGCAAAGAGAGCGGCCAGGAATTGCGCAAAGCCCGGGAGGAGCGTGCTGGGGTGGGAGCTGAGGGATCGGGGCCGTTCCAGAAGGAGCGGGATGCTTTTCCTTGTACTTAGCCTCAGGCATAGACATGGCTTACTCCTTCCCTCAGTCAAAAAAAGGAACTTCAGAGGCTTAAACATACACTTGGATGGCTGCTAATGAGACTGTTCTGTCTCTTCATACATTTCAAAATCTACATGCCATATTTCAGTCGCGGGCCTTCTGGGCGTTTGTGTCTAATTAGGCTGGAGGGCCTCCAGTTTGAGATTACCTGTGCTGCTTGGTGCCCAATTTCTTTATATGACTTTGGCAATAAAGCAGATTACCGTGGGTTTATGTGCAAGCAAATTAGGGACAGATGTAAGCATTCTTGTAAAGCCCTATTCCTGCTTTCTTAGCACTGATTGAATTCCACCATCATCTGGTTCTTTCTACATGGAATGACAGGTGTGCTGATTATAGCATCTTTGTAACTAGGGGTACTCTGTAAGATGCGAGGCTTTTCAATACTTTGTCTTCTCCTGCTTTTTCTTTTTCTTTTTTTTTTTTTTCCACGGGAGAAACAATACTGCATCAAGAAAAGCTTCCCAGTTCCAGATTCAAATAATGAAAAAGAGGAAAGGACTCTGAGCTGAGCTATACATAGCACAGCAACAAATGTTTTGGGTTTGTTTGTTTTCATAACAGCTTAGGGTAGAATGGAGAAAACACAATACATAGCATGTGAATTGGCATTTGGCGCTATGAAGTAATATTCCATCGGTTAGGACTCCTATTTACTACTACTTTAGGAAAAAAAAGTCCCTGTGCATTACTGGAGGAATATGGAAAGACTGCTATGGCTGTCTCCTCAGCCATCACTGAATAAATAAACCAGATCTTAATTCTCCAGATTGTTGACCACTTTGTGAGGGCTAGATGCACTTTTAGGATGTTATCCCTAGTTTTGCCAAGCCAAAGCTTGAAGTGAAATCCCAATTCCAGTGAACTAAGTGACAAAATTTACTAAACACTAGTTTCATCTTGGATGTCAGAAGAACTGGATATGTATTCAAAGGCAGACAGCACCTTAAATGAACCTTAAAAATATTTGGAAATATGTGTTAAAATGTGATTTGTGGAATGCTAGATGGCAGGGATGAAACCCAAATATTAAAGTACTCTTCTAAATGAATAAACCAATTTTTCAGAATGATAGCAAATACCTACAAATCTTCTGGTACTTGGCATCCTGCAGTCTTACGTAACTGCATATAGATTTTAAGTGCCTAACTTCAGACACTGGTAGGTGAATATTTTAGATTAATAACTAAAAAGATAACACACTCCAGAAAACATCGTAGTTTCATAACTTCACAGTTAAAATTTTGGAATATTAGACTTACAGCTCAGAAATACTGTGTTTGAAAACAAAATTCTTCATGGCCTCATTAGGAAGACCTAAGAATAACTGTGTCCTGACATCCAAACTCCTTTTAAAATATAAATCTTAGGGATCCTTACCTCAGGTCCCCCTGTGACAGCTCGATGGAAATGTTCTGATGCTGAGATGGTGAGGAACAGTGCACCATGAAAAGTGAGCATCTTCTGCCTGTCAGGCTCCCAGATCTTTGCTTGTGACTGTGCATTTGATAGAGTCAATTTTATTTCTTTGAAGAAAAAAGATTACAGGTGAAACGCTGATGCGTAATTCTTAGATTTAAATCATATAACATTAATTAAGTAGTTCCACATTTTAGAATGCTCTAAAAAAATCAACACCTCGTGTTTACAGGACTTGGAGCCACAGCAAACTGATTATTCCTAACATTGCATATATTATGAAAAAGAAAAAAGGCTGCCTGAATGTCAAATAGTGACAAACGTGTACATCCAACAGAAATACCGTGCAGCCACCCTTTCATAGGCAACTTCTATATTAAAGGAATTTCCTTCCTTTATGAAGTGCTGAGACAGCTGGGACAGGCAGTCACATCTGAAATGTCTCTGCTTTCATCTCTGGAATGTGGAGGAGTAAGCAGCGAGGGGGCATTGCCTGGTGGTAAGAGCAGCCAGAGGGGCTTGGTCCTGAACACTCAGAAGTGGGCACATTTCTCCTGTTGAAGGTCCTGTGCCCCGTTCCCTACCTCCCCAAACTGTGGTGACGGATAGCCTTGCAACACCTTTGAAATCTCTGCCTAAACTTTGTGGCGTGAGCCTCCATCTATTTAGGAATACAATAGCGTACTTTGATGGTCATTCATTTTCACAGAAAGCAAAGTGACTGCTCAATAATAGAATGTGCCTTCAGAGGAAGCTGAGCTACTTTTCATGGGAAAACTAACACTTTTAAACCCCTTTTTTATCCTGTTACGTTCCAGAGAGCAACGTAAATCTGCAAGTGTTAACCTTGAAAAGCAAACTGATGCCCAGCCCTGAAGGAGGAAATGCAGCTGTTCTTGTGTCAGAGAGCAAACTTAGGAGATCTCAGAACCTATAAACCTGAGTCCATCTGGACTTTCCCAAAATAGTTTTATAGTGAAGGGCTTCAGAAATGTTTTTAGGTAAATCAGATATCTGTTTCCCAGCATTTCAAATGTAAAGGAGAGGATAAATGCCTTAAGAAGTTAGGAAGGCAGTAGCCTTATTTATCAGAAAGATAAGAGGAACCCAGATGACAGAATTATCAATATTTTGCAGAGAAAAAAGCTTACGGTAGGATGAAGCAGTGTACTGTGGTGGGTTAGTGGCTTTGTCTTTTGGTCTCAGAACACTAACCTGAACTCTGAAAAAGCATTTGGGGAAGAAATATTCTTAGAGACCCAGTGTGGACTTTGTGTGATGTTACAAATGAAATGCAAGTGGCATTTTGGGGTTTTTTTTTGGTTTGTATAAAATGGGAGTAGGACTCTGTGGCTTTGATAGTTCTCCTTTTTTTCAGCACTTTCTGAAGTCATTGTGGCTGCGGCTTGGCTGTCATGTTCTTCCTTTAATTGGAAGCTGGCCAAGGGGACGGTTGGCAAGCCTGTTTTTTGGAAGTCTGGACATTATCTTGCTGCTTTTGGGCCTCTGCAGTATTAATAAACTACGAATAAACTTCCTGGCATTACTTTAACAACATTATGGTTAAAGAACAATCAGTTTAAGCCTTCAGAGAATAGCTATTGCAGAAGAACAGAAAACACAGTCCACTGACATCTAGCAAATGACTCTTTTCTTTGCTCAAGCAAAAAGGCTTGTTGGATCTTTGCACTGCAGAAAGAGTAGTCCTGGGACATAGTATAGATAATAAAGTACCACTAATAAATGTAGCCCTTCTACTCTAGAATCTTAGGCGTACTTTTTAAGAATCTCTTTTCCTCACTTGATCTGCATATGACATTCATTGAATTCTGTGTCCTGATCTTGAATTTATGTTTTGGGATCTTATCTTGAAAGTGCCATTCAGGTTGCTCGCTGGTGTGTATCTCAGCTGGCCAGAGCCAAGAAAATATGCCCAGATTTAGTAGGGATATACTCAACTTTCCTTGGACAGGGGCCGCAGGCAGAATTGCTCTTCTGTGTGTGTACAGGACCATTAAACAGCACGTTCGGTAGCGTGCTGCCGCTCTTTGAGGAGCTGAGTGGTGTGGCCAGCAAAAAGCCCCCATCTGTGCCATGAGCCTTTGGTCAGCAGCGTCTTGCAGGTGAATTTTTCAACAGCAGAGAGGGTGACTCTGGGGGATGCAGGTAAGGATTTTCCTTGACAGTAGAGTTTTGTATTGAGCGTCATGGTAGCTGTAGTCAGCTTTTCCTCTCCTACAGTGTATCTCTGTGTGATATGCAGATCACTAATGAGTAGCTAATTAGGCATAAGTGATCATGATTTTATTCTGTTTTCCTGTAATAAATATTTTCAAGTCTCTATACTCACTGGTTTATGAAAATGACCAATTTCGTAGTGCCGAAAACAAGTTTCAAGACAAAATAAATTGCAAAGCATTTTCTTTCTGTCTCAGAATGTTGAACTTGATGACCAAAAAGACAAAGAAAACCCAACAAAGAAAAATTATTACTATGGAAATGTCCAAGTGGGAAGGTAGGGGTATGAAGTTTTTACAAAATATAAGTTAAGGACTTCAGGAAATTGATAGAGGTACACAGAAATCTCAGTGGTGAATAGAATTATGGATGGGGGATCTTTTTCTTGCTTTTTTTTTTAATTTTAAAGCATGGTAAGAACAAAAGTAGTCTGAGCAAAAGAATGGGCCGTTGCTGGGTGAAAAATACCCATTAGAATTAGAACAACGTATCAATTGAATTACTTCTGTTCTTCATGTGTCAGTGAAGGATGGGCTGCTGCACCTCTGCTGATGGTGATCGTGAAGTCTGTAACACCCTCCTCCACCTTTGCTGTGCTGCTGTGCTACTGTGTGAACGGCTGTTGTGCCGTGGTGTGAACTGTTTGGCTTATTTGAACACCTGGATGAGACAACTAATACCTAGAAGTTTTTCAGGAATTCACTAGAGAGTTCTGTGGGTTATGAAGCTTGAATTTTTCAATATGCTTTGGAACACAGGGGAATTACAGAGAACTTGGGAATTTGTCACCAATGCTTTAGAAAGGCATCTTCTGGATAATTGCAAGCCTATCAATTTGGCTCTTGGCCTGGAAAAAGCAAAAGAAATTCTCTTACTGGACTACATTTAAACTTCCTATCATTCTTTAAGACTAGTCACCCGTGATTTTTGGAAAATAGATTTTATCAACCTGACTCTTTATTCATTTCTTTATTCTCTTATTTGAGAGATAACAAATACAGTTTGATCAATGCCATCGTGTCGAAGTAATATATAACGTGCTTCTGTGAGGCATGATTTTTTGATGAAGTAACTAGACTGAAATGAAATCAATGCGATGCTTCTTAAATGGACTAAAAGCCAGCAGACAGGCTATGAAACATGACTGTAAATGGGGAATCCTCACTGAGTATGTGCCTTTCTGTTGGATCCCATAAGAACTGGTTATTATCAGGACCTATTTAGCGCTTTTACTGATGACCTAGATGGTAACAATATCAGTTTTCCACAGGACTAAGAGAAATTTAAGAAAGAGGATAGCTATCTGATGCAAAGAGATCTGTCAGGGTTAGTAAAGTGTGTGCAAGCTGTAGCATATCACGAATAAAGTTTTAGCGAGCTAGTGTGGCTCTTGGACGCATGCTTGGCAGTATGGAGTAAGGGTAGAGAAATACTTTGCATATGCAAATCGTGTTCCTACAAATAAACATGATTTTAGGAAGGAGAAAGGGGGGTTCAGTAGAGTCGTGACAATAAAAGACTAGGAAAAATTGAGCTCCAGGGTCACTACCTACCGGATTTACCAATGAGAGGTGGCTCAGTATCGCTTGCTCCGCTTACGTGCCAATTCATCGTGTGTGTCAAGGCATTCTTCAGTGTAGCCAGCAAAGGTGGAACAAAATGCGGTGTCTGGAAAGTGAAACTGGACCCAAGCAAGGTTTGCTTCTGTAACTGTCAGGTGAACTGACCACTGGAATATCAGTGTCAGTACCGACATTATTTAAAAAGAAATTCTAGTTTAAAAAGGCTGTGATTCTGCAAAGTCTTGTGTTTTTCAGATCTGAACTCTAAGAGGGCTCCTGTCATGTAAGAAGTACTACCTAAATTCAGTCTTCTTTGTGTGTTTCCAAGAGAAGCATGGTTCTCATCTCTCCAAGGGCTTAATTGTTCAGAGAACTTTGAAGCTTTATGCAGGCCTCTGAACATGGGGGAAACTTAATTTAGTCTCTTGCTCTGCTGGGAATTTATATGAAAGAATTGGCTTTATGTTAAAGTTTTTATTGTCAGGAATGGAAGCAGGGGAAGTCCTGTGCATATTTTAGAACGTGGCAGATGTCTGTACGCCGCAGCCCTCTCTCCTGTTGCTCTCTTACCCTGTTGCTTGAGACTTCCTAAACTACTAGGACAAAAAGAATGGAAATTTTACTCACATATTCCTCTGTTCTCTGATGCAGCTGGTTTTGGCCTGTAACATCAGCAGCTGAACGTAGTGCTCAACTCAGGCAACTTTTCTGAATTGGCCAAAGGCAGTAAGGGGCTTAGATGAAATTTTTACTTTGAGCTGGATGAAATTCTGGACAGCTCTTGACAGAGGTTTCACCAAAACCCTGGTAGAGCATTTGCCCTGTGACTGTGCTTATATTATTGCCCCTTTAAAGAATTTTGTGGCTTTCTGCAGGGTGGTGGTCACTTGGGATTATACTGAAATTTCTTCAGGTTGGAGTGGTATGTGACAGAAAGCAAAAGCAACTTCAGTAGTACAGCTTAGACATCTTGGTTAGCCTGAGGGATCTCAGATCTACAGAGACAGGTTCTGCTCGGTTCCATGTTCTCAAGAAGCAGTAAAATTTAGAAATTTGATCTTTAGAAAATCCATCACATTTAAGTACAGCCCTGATTACTGTCCATTTTCTGCTTATGCTGTTCACTGCTGACGGGGCTCTGGAAATAATGTGTGAGAAAGTCTTGCATCTGGAGCAGTTAATGTTCACCTGCATATTTTTCACCTTTTGCTAATTAAAACACAGCAATGAAAAATGCTATCCAGTTGAATTGAGGTATTTCAGATAAAACTAGTAAAGTTAGTAATTATATGTACCTTTTCTCTATCACCTTTGTCTACTGGAACAATTTATCCTTCCATCCTACTAAAATTGAAAATAATGAAGCTGGCTTGCTTTGCAGAGGACTTTGAAATGACGTGCCCAGATCACCTAGAAACAGAGCCAGAACTAGTATCTGTGAATCCCAAGCTGCTTTTGTATCCACTGGACCATGCTGATGACACCACTAAATACAGAATTTGGGAAGTACCCAAGTGCAAATGCATAACTAAATTTCAGGTCTTGCTTTAGGAATACACTAAGAATGTTTTTTAAAACTGTGATGATAAGTTTGTTTTCAAACAAATTTTTTAAATAAAAATATAAATAGAAAATGTGATCCTCCATGCTTGTTCTCAGGAATGAATTTACATTTTTTTCCTATACTTGCATTTTTTTCCTTATTCCAGCTACTGCATTGAAAGCTTACCTGTTGTTCATGTTCAGTTCCTGTCTTCAGTTTACCTGTGACAGCAGCCTACAGCACACATAGACTCTATTCTCCAGCAGTTGCAGCAACACTTACTCATAGGAGCTGTTTGTAGCATCCCTAGAAGTATCTCTTTCTCCTTTTTGAAGTCGTGCCTTAAAATGATCCTTTCTCTGCAATTTTTGGCACCAATTGAATTTCTTGTAAGAGCTGATCATTCCCTGGCAGGCTTAAAAAGAACATCCAGTTGCTTTCTTTTGAAGGGCTGTCTATTGTCCAAATGGGACTTAGTGTAATGATCTTGTAGTCTTGTGCCCAGGTCTTTAAGTGTTACAGTCTACAAATTGCCATCCTTCTCTCTTTTTGTCTTGCTCTATCTTGCTGAAAGAATGGAAGTGGCTGCCTCAGTCGTAGCCAGGACTATCAGTTTGCTCACTGAGAAGTCAAAAGGGTTCCTGCTCTACGTGTCTATATTCCAGTGACCTGCCTGACGGTAGACATTGCAAACTCATCTGAGAGGACTTCTGTTCACCTGCCTGACATCTCTGCTCTGAAGATTCTGGTTATTAAAGCATCTGTATGAAAGATACTGGCTTAGGTTAACCTTATGTTTGTTTGCTGAGGTTTGTAAATCTAGTTGTTGAATCAGTTTGCTCTCCACGCTCACTGGTATCTTTCCAAAGACAGAAGTAGTATTCAATGAATATTTACCATTAACAGTTCTGTTAAATATTATCCCATTTAATTAACTTAAGCTTAATTAGAACCCCAGAAAGGACAGTCTAATCTCTGTTTGAATAACTGCACCAACCTGCCACAATGTAAATCAAGGTTTTAGCAGGGTAATTCAACAACCTTGCCTTGTTAGTTAAATGATTAAACATCTGCTGTGTTGTAGAGAAATGCATTTTGTCTTACACTTGCAGCTCACCCAATAGCTAGAAATTGAAGCTGTTGACTATCAGTGACTAATAACTTGAAGTCCTGTTTCTGTGGCACATTGCAGTTGGCAAGAGTCTGTCTGCTTCAAGGTTCCAGGGAAAAGTGTGATACTTTCTGGAAAAAAAAAAAAAAGGCCAAAATAATTCTGTCTTTCACTTACTACTCTGAATTGTATGTGCACAGAAATGCACACAATATAAACTTAGAAATATTATTTTATGTTTAAACTTAGAAGTTAAAAACAACGTGAGATTTATTTTAAGGCTTGCAGCCAATACCGTGAAAAACACAAAACTGATCAGTTATCATCTGTTTTGTTACATGTTGATCAAACCCAAGCAAGGCTTGTATTTTTTAAATATTGGAAGAGGAGCATACCATGTAATCCGCACTGTGTGCTGCTGCAGTAACTATATTGTACCAGTACTGTACATTATTCCCATGCAGCCATGTAAACCCTGCTGGTTTCCCCTACCGGTGGGTCCCTTTTCCCCTGCCCCTGGATGCAGCAGAGGGGTAGGAGTTTTGGAGAAGCTGGCTGGCTGTCCCTGGCTGGCAGCCCCATCTGCTTGCAGTGTGCCTGCTGCAGATTTGACTGCTGAATGACCAGAAAAGAAATACATGCCAATGGCACAGACATGCGTGCCAAGGGAGAAGTACTAATTAGGAGCTTTCTGCTTGCAGTCTAGCACCCAGCCATAGGTGCGTGAGCATTTTGTATGACCAGTAGCTATTTATGGATGACTCCTAAACACAAGCACCGGAAGGATTAGCAAGATGTACAGCATGTGATGCTTTGCCCTTTCCACAAAATCAGGGTCCAGCACTAAAGAATTGCAGTGAGGTCATAAAAATATTCTTTTTTTCCAGGCTTTAAAGATCAGCACTATTTGTCATGGAGCAAAATGTCTTGGAAGTTGAACTTCTGTTCCCACAATTGTATTTAAGAAGTGCTCATGAATCTTGACAGAATTATGAGTGATTGTAAGCAGCTGAATGAAAACAATAGGCCTGCGGTAGCCATGGGACATGGGTGGGCCCCACCATCAGTGTATCTGCGCTGAGAAAGTCTCGCGTGGCAGGTAGGCTATGTCAGGGCAGAGCCCCAGGAGCTCAGGCAGTCACACCGCGACACATTTGAGGTTCGGTTCCAGCTATTCCTCAGCTGCTCAAACACTCTGTCTGAAGAAATGTGTTAAGTAAAGTGCGTTTTGCGTGCTTTTTTTAAAGAGGCTGAACTGTGTCTTCCCATGATGCAAATTCACATCTAAGAACATGCTGGCTGTCATAGCTTTAACCCCAACCCACGCTCTTAGTTTAGGGAGGCATATGTTGCCAGCTCAAGGCTGGCTCAGGCAGAGGTAAATACAGATGGGTCCATGTGTATGTGTGTTCATATATATGTTTATACCTAAATGTTGTATTAACATGAATATAATTAACTGAGGAAAAGATATTTCCTGGAGAACTTGTCTAGGACTGGAAGTCTTATGTGGCCAAAGGCAGAAAAGCTTACAAAGGGATGAATTTTCTTGATGCCTAGATCTTACTTCTTAAAAGATGAAGAGAAGATACAGAAAGGGAGAAGGAGGATATAAAAAAGCAAAGTGGTGAGTTTGTTGATTGAGGATAGACTGATAATGGGGAGCAGTTGCTTGTAATTTACTGCCCAGTTACAAATTACAGAGGGAAAGAAATAGTTTTTCTGCACAACCTGATATGACAGAGGCCCTTTTCCATCTGTAACTAACTAAAAATCTACTTTATAATTCCATGTTACCGAATCAGAATCAGTAAAACACTTTGCTTCTTTCTTTTAAATGCAATTGCCTTCGGGTAGAAAATGTTTCCTAATGTCTCCTAAACTCTTTAAGTGGTGTTTTTGTGAGTATATGAAGATCTATTCTGCACAAAGGAACACTGTAGTCTGAAATCTGTATTTTGGAGTCATGTCAGATAAATTTCTTTATAAGACATGACAAGCTAAATAGTTAATTGCATTGAAAAGGCTTTAAGTTTAAAGATTATTATAATATTAAATTACATATATATAATTTTAAAGGAAATAGTGTATTGATCAGTAGAACATTGAGAAGATATTGGTTCTGTAAAAAGCATTTCTGGAAATATATTATGGCTAAAAAGCTGTTTATATACAAAATCTTTCATATCCCACATATATTAAATGCAATGTACTCTGTCTATAAAGATCTTTTGCAGCTTACTGTTTGATGTGAACACCATGTAATGAGGAGTTCTGCTTGTGATGAAATTTTGTGTAATTGAAAGCCCAAATGAAGAAGACTCCTAGTAGGGAAGGAATAAAATGCACAAGCTATAAATAAGTAGACACTCTGAAGTTAGTGTATGATGTGCTTTTTATTTCTACAACCTGGAATGCTAATTTCAAAGAAGCTACAAAAGATGGAAAGAAATTGCAACCATTGTCACACTCAAAAGGTCTGTGTGACAAAAGGCAGGTGAAAGAAAGGATGAGATGACAAAAGAGGTATTTTTACAAGAAAAAAAGAGGCTTTTACCAGACTACAAATAAAACCAAAATGCAGTGAAGAATTAGAAACTAGGTACTTTAAACAGTGGAGGGAATTCCATAGTCCAACAGTACTACACAGGTGGGAAAGATTGTATCCTACTTACTGCATTTTAATTTCTATATCAGTTGAGGTATGTCGTTTGCAGAAAGAGAGATGTGATCTGATTATCTGCTAATTCAGCCAACCCATTATGATGTTTAATTTGCAAATGTTCATGACCTAGAACATTTCACTAAGCAGCTGATAGCGTGAGGAAGAGTTAAAGCTGTCGGTTCAGCCTCCTGCTGTGCAGGGAGTGTGTTGGTAGAAGTGGCTGCAAAAGAGCAAGACAGATCTGCAAGTCGGGCTCCTGCTACATTGGCTTGGAATGAAATCAATACGTGGATGAGACGGGATTTTTGTCCTCCGTGTTCTTCAAGGAGATACACACATGGCAAGGATTTGATGAGTGAAATTGTTAGACTATATCTGAGCAGCGCTACACAGGGACATAATACTTTGTGTCCTCAAGTCTCCAGGGAGAACTACAAGACAACAGGATTAACTATCAGAGTGGATTTGCTCTGTAGACAGAAACTCTTGTCTACATGATTGGAATAGATAATTGATGGCAGAACAGATAGTGCAGACTTCTGGAGCAGATTAGTTTTGCACTTTTCTTTTTCTTATTACAGCCTTTGTCAGGAAAGTGGATATACTTTATACCGTTTTCTGTTCTTACAGTTGTGACACTGGAAATGTTATCACTTTTGATTTTTCCAATTTTTACATTCTTATGGCCTGATAGAATTGTTTTCTCATGATATATTCTCTGTTTCAGTGTCTTTATAAAAAAAAAACTAGCATTGGTGGAGTTTGGTAGGAAAGATGCTCTTCCCTGACAAGCTAAAGATGGTGTTGTTTAAAGGAATAATTAATTATCTTAGGAAGCCATTTTGATTAAGACCTATTTTTAATGGCTGGTTAAGCATAAGAAAAAGTGGCAATGAGGACCTTCTGTAGATGCTAAGAAGGGAAGGCACTGTATTGCTCTAGTCTGACCTCCAGCATGAAAGAGATCCAGGGATTCTTGCATCTGACTCTCTATATTGCTAGAAAGTCATCTAGCTTTGATCTGCCAGTGGCAAATGATGGAGGATCTAATACAAGCTCTTGGAGAGCAATCCAATGACTGCTTATTCTGGTGAAAACCAACAAAATTGAAAATAACTGGAATAACTTTCTATTTGTGGGATGAATTGTCTGTCACAGACATGCAACCTTAAAAAAATCTTCCAAAAAATTCAAATCGTTAGAAAGGGATACTAGCTTCACAGAAGAATTCATTGGCAGATATCCTTTGGCTTCTGCTGTACTGGACTTCTCATTTCATAAGCTCTCACTGTTCAAACCATATGCCTCATTTCTAGGCTGAAACTATCTGTTTTGTTTTAGATTCTGCATTTTTTACAATCTTTTTGTCTTTTATATTATTCAACATCAAAATAATGAACAGGGGTGCCAATTGTGGTGTCTGCACGGTTTGTAGGAAGCACAGATTTCGTTCAGTTAGATCACTCAGCACCTTCAGTTCCCACCCCAGTCAGGGTTGGAGGGATTAAAACCCACACAGAATTCTTAATTGCCTGTAATTGCTGAAGAATATTAATAGGATAAAGTTGTATACCACAGGTCAGCAACACTTGCTTCTCTTCTGTACCGCAGGTACCTGATGATAGCAAATTCTAAAGATTGTGTCCTTCTTACCCTTGAAATGAAGCTAGATGGTGAGAAATACAGCAATAGATATATAGCTGATGGGCGTGGTATTTCTTGAAATTGTGTGTTGGTACATACATGTTCCTGGAGCTTAACTGGTATCCCACTGATGAGATGTTGTTGAGGTATATTCTATCTACATATAATATATCTCCCATTCTTATCATAATGTTTTTCTGGACAGAATGTGTTCTCACCTACGGTGATGTTACTTTTCCACATCGGTCTTCTAACAAATGGGCTTATACTTTCATTTTCGTGTCCATTAAAAACAAGCCTTAAAATGGCTTAAAATGGGCTGCCCCCTTTTGGAGACAATTGGACTTTGTTTCAATGGTTTTTAAAAGCAATCCCGAGGAGAAACACCAATAATGTAAATAGAGAATCCTGAGCAGAGCAAGCCACTGCAGTGCAGAACATAATTCATAGAAAGCATTTGACAATAGCATTTTTGATGATTCATTCTCCTGACTCAGATGGCAGAGAGAACCAGGCATGGGAACAGTGTATTTTTGCAATAAAAGAATGAGAGATGCAAGGGCATGCTTGCTGTGATGACCCTGGAAAAGATAGCAGGTTATTCTGGTGTCCATTCTGGGCCAGATTGTGATGGGTGGGGGAGAGGGAGGGAGAGCACCATCAGTAAATGTATGGATACATTATAAATTAGTGAAGGATGTGGGGAAAATGACTAGCCTAGTATAGCTGGTAAAGATAATTTCAGTTGCTGTAGGGCATGCAGTATTGTGTGACATCCTAATTTTTTTCATAAATTGTTCTGTGGAATGGGGGCAGTTCTGCACAAGATTGTTTTCATAGTGTTGTGTCTTGTATTTGCATTACCCTGTGACTAACTAGCTGTGAGGTCTGCCTGGAGCTTTACGCACTGCTGAGCTGCAATAAAATCTCTCCGCCCCGTGAGCACTCCAGTATCTGACATTGTGGTTGTTTTAATGGGATTATTTTTTTCTTGTGCAGGGGCACTGATTTGGGCCTCCCTTGTCTGCCTGGCTGCATCTGTCGTGGAGCTTGTCGGATTTCGGTAGCTTGGTGACGCCTGTCCCTTTGTTGAATTTAGCTGAAACTAGCCTGCACGTTTAAAAGCATGGGGACAAAAGTGCCAGTGTTCAGACAATCCTGTTTCTCAAGGAACCCAGCTTAAAATGAGGGGCACAGAACTGACATAGCTCTTGGTAACTGGGTTAAAATGAACTACCTTCAAAAGAATTGCCACGCAGTGCAGTCTTCCCAGGGAGGCCCCTATTTGGGATTTTCTGACTTGAATTGGGGTAGGAGGGAAAGCCAGGTGCACTGTGCCTGTGATTTGCAAATCTTACACCACATGTGGGCCAGCCAGATGTGCCCGACAGCCCTTGGCACACGATGAGTACAAACCTAGTGACAAGATGAGTTGGAGAAATGTCGGAAGGATCCCTTTTGCAGGGCAGTCATGGCCACACGTTTAATCTGGTCAGAAGCCCTTTCCCCATCTGCTGCTGAGGAGACCTTCAGTGAGAGGGTGGCTGGATGTGGTGGGACATACAAGTTGCTGTGGTAGTGGTGCTCAGGGCCTGGGCAAGAAATGGTCAGAGGGGCCATGCGAGATGTTCACCACTGAGCCCAGGCTTTCTTGCTCTCTTGGACCTGCGGTGAACATACCGTGGTTCCCTTGTGCGCCTGGCTGCTGTTGGGGCCACCTGCAGCTCGGCCGTGCTGTGGGTGCGCACAAGCGCTGGCCGAGCGACCTGGTGACACGGTGGCAGGCATCCTGCCCTGCCGCTGGAAGCAGAGGGAGGCTTGCTTGGCCTGGGAGGGCCAGCACCAGTGCTATGGACAGACCCTTCGGGTGGAGCGCAGAGTACGGCTGTTTATGCTGGCTACTGCCTTTTTGCGACGGCCTTCAGAGGATGGCTCAGGTTTGGTTTTCACCAGTGAAGCACAGGAAGGTCCTTGAAACCCAGGGAGAGTGAAGGGAGATGGGGCGATAGAGGTTCCTCCCCATCTCTAATTTTGTTGCTTTCACGTGTTTATGCACCGCTTACTTTGTAAATACATGGCAGTCCATAAACTTCACATCGTCTTTCCTTCAAAGTTGGCTTATCCTGGCCGGGGAGTCTTCCGCAAGACTATATGAGTCACAAAAAGTAGCAATATGCTAAGTTAAATACAGTAAATGATTTATCTCCTCTCCCTCTGGTTTGTGTTTTGAAATGTACACTGCGCGGTTTGATAGCTTCCTACCACTGCTGCCAGGCCACCTGTCCCGCACCGTGTCCAAGTCTTTGTCTCCAAAAATACCACTGCAGCTCAGACAAACAGCCTGGCAGCCATGCCAGGGAAGACCTTTAAAATGACGATCTCGTATCGCCACAACGGGAGAGAAAGATACATTACATGTCCGACCCAACACTTCAGAACTACAGAGCTGGAAATACCACGCCATGTTTAAAATGCACGCAGTGAGCTGATGAGCCTCTGGAAACAGGCATCGTCTGGCTTCACAATAGTTAACATAGTACTACTGCTTTTTGTGATACAGTCTGATTTTTTTTGTCTTTTTTTTTTTTTTCTTAATCAGTGACTCAAGCTATTAGCATTGGTAAATTAGGCTTTTATCCCTTGCCACAAGCACAGTGCTTTTTTTCTGCTTACTCTTTCTTTTTTTGCCTGTTAGTGAAGCTGTTGTAAGTACGTGACGCCATGTGGTAGCTGTGGACAGGCACCTGAAGTTTTCCCAGAAGTAGGTTAAACGTAAGCAGACGATTAAGTGGGTGACCCACTGACATTTAGGTCTCCAGAAGCAGTAGGGTTGCCTCTACCCTTTTGTTGCTGTTGGTTTGGTTTATGTAGACTTTGTCCGTATGCTTCCACACCCAAGCTAGCTAGCGGCAGCCCAGAAGGCGGCAGGGAGCTCGGCACTGGTGGCAGCATCTCTGGATGGGACCATCAGCACTGGGCCCTCAGCTGCTGTGGCTGGACGTTGGAGCTTGGTGGTGGCCCTGACACTGGCCCAAGTGAGCTGGCATCACCGTCGCTGGGACTGCAGGCACTCATTTTGTGCTGGGCATCAAAGAGAGAGCAAGAGAATGGAGTTGCTTGGGATTTATTTGTTGTATGGGCGGATGTAATTGAACTTTTTTCTGCAAAGCTGAAGGGTGAAAAAACCCAAGTGGTTTGCAGCGCCTGCAAAGCGTCCTTGTCCCTGGCAGCAGCATCCTTTGGTGCGCAGCGGTGGGACTTTGGGCATGACACATCCTCGCTGCTGGGCCATGCAGAAGGCGCTACGTTGCAGGCCATCGGGGTGGGCCGGCGTGTATTCTCAAGTTTGTGCCTGCGTGCAGATAGAAGAAGGAAGCATGTCTGTTAAAACAAAAGGTCCGCGTTGCTTGTTTGGTTTTAAGAAACTTTCCATCCTCCCATTGAAAGAAGCCCTTGGGGTGAAAGGAGTGCACTTGCGAGGGTTTAATATTGTTGGCGTCTGTTGCTACTGAGGTTACATAATTGCTGTTTTCCTGGGAAATGAAATCATGGAAATGAAAAACTAAATCCACCAGAGCATAAGCAGGCACAACTTTGATTTGAGGCACCTGTCTGTGCCAGTATTTAATTTGGCACAGGGAACGTAGCATCAAAATGGATATAAACAAGGAGCACAGGAATAATGGCACAACTGGCATTCAGACACCGAGGTGTGAGAGCAAACACATCCCTCCCTGGCATGGGAAACTTCACAGCGTATAGTGTGTGTGTGGGGACACACACAAAGCCGATGTCAGGAGGAG
>NW_009259184.1:2098000-2103329 GCF_000687185.1 Egretta garzetta
ATGATAGCTGCTGCCTTTTTGCGACGGCCTTCAGAGGATGGCTCAGGTTTGGTTTTCACCAGTGAAGCACAGGAAGGTCCTTGAAACCCAGGGAGAGTGAAGGGAGATGGGGCGATAGAGGTTCCTCCCCATCTCTAATTTTGTTGCTTTCACGTGTTTATGCACCGCTTACTTTGTAAATACATGGCAGTCCATAAACTTCACATCGTCTTTCCTTCAAAGTTGGCTTATCCTGGCCGGGGAGTCTTCCGCAAGACTATATGAGTCACAAAAAGTAGCAATATGCTAAGTTAAATACAGTAAATGATTTATCTCCTCTCCCTCTGGTTTGTGTTTTGAAATGTACACTGCGCGGTTTGATAGCTTCCTACCACTGCTGCCAGGCCACCTGTCCCGCACCGTGTCCAAGTCTTTGTCTCCAAAAATACCACTGCAGCTCAGACAAACAGCCTGGCAGCCATGCCAGGGAAGACCTTTAAAATGACGATCTTGTATCGCCACAACGGGAGAGAAAGATACATTACATGTCTGACCCAACACTTCAGAACTACAGAGCTGGAAATACCACGCCATGTTTAAAATGCACGCAGTGAGCTGATGAGCCTCTGGAAACAGGCATCGTCTGGCTTCACAATAGTTAACATAGTACTACTGCTTTTTGTGATACAGTCTGATTTTTTTTGTCTTTTTTTTTTTTTTCTTAATCAGTGACTCAAGCTATTAGCATTGGTAAATTAGGCTTTTATCCCTTGCCACAAGCACAGTGCTTTTTTTCTGCTTACTCTTTCTTTTTTTGCCTGTTAGTGAAGCTGTTGTAAGTACGTGACGCCATGTGGTAGCTGTGGACAGGCACCTGAAGTTTTCCCAGAAGTAGGTTAAACGTAAGCAGACGATTAAGTGGGTGACCCACTGACATTTAGGTCTCCAGAAGCAGTAGGGTTGCCTCTACCCTTTTGTTGCTGTTGGTTTGGTTTATGTAGACTTTGTCCGTATGCTTCCACACCCAAGCTAGCTAGCGGCAGCCCAGAAGGCGGCAGGGGGCTCGGCACTGGGGGCAGGCCCTCTGGGTGGGGGCAAAAAAAAAGTCTGGGGCTGGACGTTGGAGCTTGGTGGTGGCCCTGACACTGGCCCAAGTGAGCTGGCATCACCGTCGCTGGGACTGCAGGCACTCATTTTGTGCTGGGCATCAAAGAGAGAGCAAGAGAATGGAGTTGCTTGGGATTTATTTGTTGTATGGGCGGATGTAATTGAACTTTTTTCTGCAAAGCTGAAGGGTGAAAAAACCCAAGTGGTTTGCAGCGCCTGCAAAGCGTCCTTGTCCCTGGCAGCAGCATCCTTTGGTGCGCAGCGGTGGGACTTTGGGCATGACACATCCTCGCTGCTGGGCCATGCAGAAGGCGCTACGTTGCAGGCCATCGGGATGGGCTGCCTGGTATCCTCTGGGTCAAGGCCGATACTGATTGTGGGAGAGATGCAGCAAAGCCACTTGGTAAGCACACAGCGTTCAAGGGGATGCAATGAGGGAGGCAAAATGTCTCAAGTTTCTGCCTACGTGCAGATAGAAGAAGGAAGCATGTCTGTTAAAACAAAAGGTCCGCGTTGCTTGTTTGGTTTTAAGAAACTTTCCATCCTCCCATTGAAAGAAGCCCTTGGGGTGAAAGGAGTGCACTTGCGAGGGTTTAATATTGTTGGCGTCTGTTGCTACTGAGGTTACATAATTGCTGTTTTCCTGGGAAATGAAATCATGGAAATGAAAAACTAAATCCACCAGAGCATAAGCAGGCACAACTTTGATTTGAGGCACCTGTCTGTGCCAGTATTTAATTTGGCACAGGGAACGTAGCATCAAAATGGATATAAACAAGGAGCACAGGAATAATGGCACAACTGGCATTCAGACACCGAGGTGTGAGAGCAAACACATCCCTCCCTGGCATGGGAAACTTCACAGCGTATAGTGTGTGTGTGGGGACACACACACAGCCAGGGGGGGGAAATACACTTGCAGAAACCCAACAACCCACACCTTAAATGAATTGGAAGGAGAGGAGGGCAAGCTGCAACCAAAGAAGAGAAGCTGGAAAGCTGTAAGGCCTTTCCTCTGTCTCGCCTTAGTAATTATCTCTTGTTTGCAGAGCTTCCATTAATTGGAATGCATTTCCTAATGAAATTAGGCTGGCAGCCAGTATTCAAGTCTTTTTACTGCTAGGGAAAATTTGTTCTTTGAGCAACTCAGCCATTGATTTTTGTTTGTGTTTTCATTCATCATGAGACTGTTACGTGCCAAAAATTCCACGCTCTGTCATACTGCCTTGGACAGTCTGAGTTATTTGATTTATTCCCTTGCTCCCATGTCTTGAAAACTGAATTCTACAGTAGTGCCCCATTTGTAGTTACTTTGTTGTATGGTTTTCACTGCCTCCTCCCGTGCCTTTTTTTTAAAAAACAGTTGGCCTTCCTTTTAACTACCTATCTGTTAGGACAGCATGAAATGCATGGCAGTGCAAAGACACTAAGAATCCCAAAGAAAAAAATAATAAGGCTTCAAAAAATCAGTTGAAATGACAATTGCATTGTGTGGTTTCTAAATTTAAAAGGATTCTCAAGCTTGCCTGTTCTATAGGGAGCTGGACTATACCAGTACAGAAGAGCACCTTTTGAAGAGAGATCTTTGACAAAGCAAAGCTGGCAACATTTGAGCTGGAAGGGGGCAAAACCCTGTTCAGACCACAGACAGTCTTTGAACTGTGCTTTGCTGATCTCTCTGAAGAAAGGTGGGACTGGAGACAGAAATCAAAGTGTTATTTAGATGTGGCGTCTTCTTCACTTCTTCAGCCAGGTCGGGACTAGGTATTGCTCAGGGGTGTGCAAACGGCCTTGTCTATCTTACTCTGCAGGATACTGTTTGATATAGTGGCAGTATCTACATACATACCTTATCCGTCAGGCTGAATTACTTTCAAGAATTAATCTTTCTGCTACGTTCCCACTACATGATATATATCTGTACTGATCATCCTCCATAACAAATATGAATCGTATAAAATGCATGCAGCCATTTTACAACAGACTTTAAGTAATTGATCCGCCGGTCTCCTTTCTCATTCAGCACATAGGAAGGGTAGTGAGCAAGGCTGAAGGTTAGAGGATGAGAGAATGATTTGAGTTACCTCCAGCTCAGAATGATTGAAAATATGAGGCTGGCTTTAAAATTAGTTTTTGAACAGCAATATGCTTAAGGTTCATCTTAGTTTCTTTAATGTTTGAGACTTAAATGAATGCACTCAATTTACCTTTGCAGATTTGTCTCAGCATATGCTAGCATAAATGGTTGTGAATTAAATATTAGTCACCCACCATCTACAGCAATTGGAAGTCTAGGGACAAAATCAGTATTATAGGACCTGTGACTGAAATCAGGAAAGAAAGAAAAACAGTGGAATTCTGTACTTTTTAGGACTTTACTGAAGTTTCTGGAACTGTGGCATTCTTTTCTTTAACTTACTAAAGCTTCCCCATACGTGTGTGTATTAGACTGTATGTATGCATGGAAACTCACACAATTTTGGTGCTACTTACTTAAACAAAAATAATTTTCTTAGGTGTATTTGAATTCTTTCTCCTTGTGATGCAAGTAGGCTTATTTCCTATCCAGAAAGCAAATAGTGCAGTAGTAGTCGTCTTAAAGAGAGATGCTGTTGCCATGAGATGTCGCATTGAGAAATTACGCTGAGAACACCCAGTCACCATGTGTATTATGAATCATGTGAAGAATTCAGTGGTGTTGCCAACACATGCTTATGGTGAGAAAGAAAGTCAGCCAGCTTCCCTTAGCTGCTGGGCTGAGGCTGTGGCCTCTTTGCGCAGCTATGACACATTTGTGTCTACAGAGGGTATGTGCTTCAAGAAGGACCAATGGACTACATTAATGGGATGTTCAGTGGGAACAGTTCACAAAGAGAGGCAACCCTCAGATCAAGATAAAGATGCTTCTGAGATTATTGGAACAAACAGAAGAGGCTTTAGGGACGTCTTTTGCTGGAAAATGAAAGGGTGAGAAAGAGGAATGTTGCAGAGGGTGGTCTTGTCAAGGGAAAGAAAGAACGGCAGGCGTACTTGCATCAGGTTGTTGTAACTGTCCTCTGAAGACACATAATAGAAATTTTCCCTCTCTAGCTGTACAGATAACTCCTGGTAATCACTTTGGAAGTAATGTGATTATCAGCTACGTAGAGTACAATATCAGAACTGCACCAGACATTACAGTTACTTGAATGAGCTTTTGGTCATACATTTACAAAAAATGGGCATCATTTTCCTCTAACGCCAGAGCTGATAAAACTCTCCGTTGCAGTGCTCTCTAACAAGCCCTGGCACTTCTGTGGCATTTGCAAATAAATGTCTTAGTCAACCACTTCTTCAGGTTATTGCTTACTGACTGACCAGCAAATAGTTCTCAGCACACCTCCCATCTGCAATGAAGAAGATATTCTCTATATTTCTTTGCATTATTCACTTCCTTCTCGTCTTGGGATATTGTAGAAAATCTAGCAGGCTGTAGCTCGTACTATTCTCCTGCATGTTATGAAGCAAACAAACGGGCCACCTCCTCTTCCTAAAATGGCAGCAACAAGATCAGAAAGTGACAGAAGGCTTTCGTGGATGGTTTCCCTCTCAATGTACAGCTGGTACCTGACTGTCTTTTTATGCACAATGAAACGGCTACGAAAAAAAAGGTGTACAGATGCAGAAGAAAATAACTGTGGGAAGAACGTGTAGTACCTTAGTGATGCTAGGAATACATTGCTACTGGGGAACGTGCTGGTTTATGGTATTGAAACGATCAACTCTCTTTAGGGTCTGAAATTCTGTGGCTACTGATGTGTCTACAAGAGCATTTTCTGCTTTTTCCTGTGACTGCATTGTCCCTGTCTTAAATACATTATGCCTAAATATGAAAGAGAGAAATATAGATGCACACAACATGCAGGTGTCTGAGTCCGCATTGTGAGATTCAACTAGCATACAAACACGGTACCAGAATAAGATCATGTTTGACTGCTGGAACATTTACTTTTCCCAGCCAAGCATTTATTTGCTTTTCATTATTCTTAATAAATGGAGAAAGGACATAGATTTGTGTTTTGCCTGCCTGTCTTTCCCACGAGGTGTTTATCTTTTATAAATAAACCAACAAAATAACTCAAAAGACAATGTTTCGACAGAGTGCCTGATTGTGAGAGCACAAAGTTGCAGCTAAGAGGATTCCTGTAAGATTTTCAACACCAGGCAGTCCTGGGGAGGAGCAGCTGCCAGCTGCCTTTGCAGA
>NW_009259184.1:2103368-2103641 GCF_000687185.1 Egretta garzetta
CAGGATCATCTACAGCAAAGGGCTTGGCATCAAACTCAACTTTCTTTCTATCCTGATGCTGTTATGGCAAGTGCCTCATCTCCTGGTTCTCCCAACCTGAGAGGTAGGTAGTTAATATTTAAATAGTTGGTAGTTCCTGCACCTCTTTCTTCATTTTTGTCTTAAATTGACTGTCTCTACTTGCAGTTCTTTCCCACTGGCAGTAGTTAAGTAGGGGGTGATGGTGGCATGTGGTCCAGGTGACCTCCTTTCCAGTTTAAATTAGTCTATATT
>NW_009259184.1:2103654-2137909 GCF_000687185.1 Egretta garzetta
GTACTAGTACAGGCTCGTCAGGGGAGCAGCAGATTCATCTGTGCGGAGGGAGGAAGTATGATGACAGCACGGGAAGACAGTTCTGGGTTGAAGAGGGAGCCTTGTCGAGTAGAAAATGGAGACTTGAGACCTGCCCCAGGACACCTACAGAGCGTTAACAGCGGCTAGGCTGTTGGTATTGATCAGCCTCACAGGAAGAGGTTGCAGCATATCCATCATTCGTGTGGTCTCTCCAGGCTGACCAAAAAATGTGCGCTGCACCGTGATCACGTCTATTCTTCACTTGTTAGCATGGTACCCCGCACAGCTGTGACTTATGCCAACTAGCACTCTCCCAAACAGCTTGAGCATCTTCTAGGAACCAGGAGAAAACACTTGAGAAATAAATTTGTCAATAGATAGGCCTGGTCACACACCTATGTTATAAACCTAAAATATTTCTTACTATGGGAATTCTTTCCAAATCCTTCAGGCTAATGATGATATAATGGTGTTTACAGTAGAGACAAGACATGATATGCAGGAAAATATTTTTCCTGAAGACAGTGACTGGAGAAAACAGCAGCTTTTTAGGTATTACTGAGATCCGTAGGGTTGCTGCTAAACTGCTTCATGCTTCAGCTCTGTGATCCCTGGGAATATTACTTATTTTCACTGTGATTGCAGCCCCCCATGCTGCGGCACATTCTCCCACACGTGTGTATCTGTGCGTCTGAAACAGCCACTGTGGCTCACAGAGAGTGGCTTTTTGAAACTTTACGGATCGAGAAGTTTCATTTTGCATAGAGATCCCCCCTTCCATTGCTGTGACCTTTGCATGCCTGGGGTTCAGGCCATCCAGACAGTGGTCCCTGTTCATTTTTTTTTGCAGTAACTTGCTCCAATGTTTTAAGTTGTAATAGTTTTAGAAGTTTAAAACTGTGGGTTATTAACTGATTTCTTTTTTGAGAGAAGATGTGGTGCTTGCTTTGAGAAGTCAAAAATTTTTGCAGGCCTCCAGGGAATATGTGTATGGACTTGCAGATCTGGGGTAGACTCAAGAAGAATGCTGAGCAGCATAGAAATGTGGGCAGCCAGGAATATGTTCAGACACACTTTTATAGTTTGTCTGTTCCCCCTGTGGGACAGGATCCTAGGGTTTTCTAGGCTTAGGCGGACTTTCTTTTGATACAACAGCACAGAAGGGCTGGGTCTGCTCTGTGTGCTTGTGGGTGTCTGCGTATCCTCACTGTGCTAGGGCCTATAGGCACTGTCTTTTAAACCCTGCCTCAAATACTCTGTGAGGTTTTTCTGCAGTCCTGCAGCAGGGTTAGTCCTGTAACTTTTACTTCTTTTCTTGGAAGGAATTGTGTGCAGCATCCAATGTAATGCTCTGTCACCAGGATTACATGCTGATATTGCCTTGACAGCTTTCTGTTTTATTTTTTCCTTTTTTAGCATATGGAAGCTACAGCTTTTAGCAGTTGATGTGTCCATTTTGCCCACTCATTTACTGCTTTCTCTGTATCTTCCCCCCTCACCATCCAATTTCTGCAGCATGGGAAGGCTAAGTCCTTCCAGAGCAGAATAGTCATGACAAAAGCTGTAGTAGGCAGCAGGTTGTACCTGGCACCTAGATGCTTTCTGCTGGTGTTTTTTCAGGTGTTTCCTCTGGGCTTCTGGGAAGGCTGGATGCCTCCTCGCTGGCAGGGTTTTCCCCACAGATGAATATGGGGAGGTGGGGCAGGCACAGGCGAGTGCTACACTGCAGCTCTTTCCAAGCCAGGCAGCAAGGCTGTAGTACCTGTGGAGTAGTGAACAAGACTGAGCAGCATGTAATTTTTCCTGTAATTCATTCATATGCAGGCTATGGAGAGGCTGAGTTGGGTCTCCCAGGGATGTGCTGTGAACACACCACGCTAGGAGCTGTGCAGTTTTGCTGGTAAAGAAGTCAATGTCAGAAGTGTTTCTCTCTTTCAAAAACTGGGCTCAGGTAAGTCATGGGGTAATAAAACAAACTCCTCCCAGTCCTTGTCCCCAGACAGCACACGGCTATGGGCAGTGATTGCTTTGTGTCCCACATCCCTCATCCTGCCTACTTTTCATTTCATATGCTGGGTTACATCTGAGCCTCTTCCCTTTTCTTCACCAATCCTCCATGAAGGTCGAAGGTCCTGCCTGTTTTTCTGTGGCAGGAAGGAAAGCACTGTTGTCCCACAGACCCGCTTACTCGTGGTTTGGACAGGCTGTGTGCAGAGGGGTTGGAAGGAGCTGCTTTCATTCCCTCTTCATCTTCCTGTCTCAGCTGGTGGGAAGAAACTGTGTGCTCCTACTTGGGAGAATTATGCAGGTGCTCAAGCAAGCTCCACAATACATACTGCGGATCTGATCCTGGCATCACATTTGTTGCTGCCAGGAGACCTTCCTCTTCAGTGGTGTGAAAAAGAAATACCTAAATCCATCTTCAGCAATGCAGCAATATTCAGTCTGGAGAAGAGAAAGGTGTGGGGAGACCTTATTGTAGCCTTTCAGTACTTAAAGGGGGCCTATAGGAAAGATGGGGACAGACTTTTTAGCAAGGCCTGCTGTGACAGGACAAGGGGTAATGGTTTTAAACTAAAGGAGGGTAGATCAGGACTGGAGGTAAGGAAGAAATTTTTTACGCTGAGGGTGGTAAAACACTGGAAGGGGTTGCCCAGAGAGGTGGTGGAGGCCCCATCCCTGGAAACATTCAAGGCCAGGTTGGATGGGGCTCTGAGCAACCTGATCTAGTTGGTGGTGTCCCTGCTCACTGCAGGGGGGTTGGGCTAGATGACCTCTAAAGGACCCTTCCAACCCAAAACGTTCTATGATGATTCCATGATTCTGTGGACTAGGCATCACGGCAGCACAGTCAGTAGGTGAACTGTGCTTATTTGTGAATTATGTTGAGGAATAATTAGTTGGAGGGGTGGCCTAAAGCGCATCTCTTTGGGGATCTGGGTAGTGTGAAAGAGATGGGACTGGAGAGGAAGGAGGGGAGGGGTTTCCTTCTGGGGTCAGACGAGGACCCTTGAGGAGAGCTGGACAATCTCTGCTGGTGCTTCTGAGTTCTCTTGTAATGCTAGTACGCCCGCTAACCATGCTTTCGTCAGTTCAAACTGGTCGTTCATTTTTTGTTAGCCTGACTTAATGTTCTTGGGCTTTGATTTTAAAAATTGCAGGGTGCTTATGGCTGCAACTACAGCGCATAAAGTTTTTATTGTCAGCCCAATAGCAAAGAGAATGCTAAGCATTCTCAAAAAATGAGGTGGGCGGTATCTCAACCGGGTTATCCACAAACTTTTGACCTTACATGTCCTGTGCTGTGTATGTAGGCTATGATAATCCTGAAGTGATTGATCTTCAGTTGCCTGAAGTGTTGCTACTGCAGCAGTGAGCTCTACTGGAAAGGATAAGGGCACTATTAGTTTTGCATTCACTGTAAAGGGGTGTGGCAAATGGGAAACTGCTCTGTAAGTGAGATGGCAAGCACTAGGTACTAACTTCTACAGCGGATCAGAAATGAAACTAGAAAATGCAGCATATACGTAGGCAGAAATTGAATTTTCACAGATGTGCTGTTATTCCCTGTCATGACTTTACAATGTAATGTCTTTTACAATGACATTTTTATAGAACATGTGTGTGAAAGTGTGTCTCAGAAAGAAAAGGGGGTGGGGGTGGAAAGGAAATATTAGAAGTTTGTTTGCAGTCCCTTCCATGTCTCAACAGCCTTTGGCCCTGACCTTCCCATTGATCAGGGCACAAAAAAGAGGAATCTTATCTGGGGGACTGTGGTCCTACCTGCCTTGAGCTCCTCTCAGTTTGGCCTCAGCATGAAAGACTGAAAAGGAAAAGATAATTTACCTTCAATTGCTGCAAGACACAAACCTGTAATTGTTAAACTCAGTGTGTCTTGGTTTCCAGTGCAGTCTTGAAGTGAAAAATGTTGCAAATATAAAGGTATGCTTTCATACAAGTAAAGGATTTTTCTTGTAATTACTAACATTAATGGCAGTTGAGATACGTTGAAGAACAAACTATGGAATGAGTTAGTACAGCATGAAAATCCTGTGAGTTTTGCTAGAGCAGGGGGAGAGCAGAAGGCAACTTCTCCCCTCAGAGTATAAATTTGCCCGATCACTGGTAAGAAACCGGTCCCAACAGTCAGGGAGATGTCACTGTGCTGGCCTTGTCCAGTATCACAGAATCACAGAATGGCAAGGGTTGGAAGGGACCTCGGGAGACCATCCAGTCCAATCCTCCTGCTAAAGCAGGTTCACCCAGAGCAGGTTGCACAGGACATCACCCAGGCAGGCTTTGAATATCTCCAGAGAAAGAGACTCCACCAGCCCCCTGGGCAGCCTGTTCCAGGGCTCTGTCACCCTCAGAGTGAAGAAGTTTTTCCTCATATTCAACTGAAACCTCTTATGCTTCAGTTTGTGCCCATTGCCCCTTGTCCTGTCGCTGGGCACCACTGAGAAGAGTCTAGCTCCATCCTTGTGACATCCACCCTTAAGATATTTGTACGTGTTGATGAGATTCCCTCTCAGTCTTCTCTTCTTCAGGCTAAACAAGCCCAGCTCCCTCAGCCTTTCCTCATAGGGGAGATGCTCCTGTCCCCTCATCATCTTTGTTGCCCTCCTCTGGACTCTCTCTAGGAGTAGCCGTATGGTTTTATTGATGTATTCTCTGCTTTTTCTTCAAGTGGATTGAGCTGGTTTCAAACCACCACTTGAGCTGGTGCCATTTCCTACAGCAGGGCTTCTCGCTGTCTGAGGACAGTTTACCTTTTCTATATCTCCCTGCAGTCATCTCTCTGGTTCACTGGAGAATGATGGACAAGCTCCTGGTGGGCTGGCTGCTGGGGAAATGTGCCTCTGGACTCTTCTGTTGTGTAAGTGTTGTGGTTTAACCCCGGCTGGCAACTCAGTGCCACGCAGCCCCTCACTCGCTCCCCCCACAATGGGATGGGGGAGAGAATCAGAAGAGTAAAACTGAGAGAACTCGTGGGTTGAGATAAAGACAGTTTCATAGGGAAAGCAAAAGCTGCGCACGCAAGCAAAGCAAAGCAAGGAATTCATTCCCTGCTTCCCATGGGCAGGCAGGTGCTCAGCCATCCCCAGGAAACCCAGGGCTCCATCATGCGTAATGGTGACTTGGGAAGACAGACGCCATCGCTCCGACTGTCCCCCATCACTCCGAATGTCCCTCCCTTCCTTCTTCTTCCCCCAGCTTATATACCGAGCATGATGTCATATGGTATGGAATAGCTCTTTGGCCAGTTTGGGTCAGCTGTCCTGGCTGTGTCCCCTCCCAGCTTCTTGTGCCCCTGGCAGAGCTGAGAGCTGAGAAGTCCTTGGCCAGTCTAAGCACTACCCAGCAACAACTAAAAACATCAGTGTGTTATCAACATTCTTGTAGTACTAAATCCAAAACACAGCACTATACCAGCTGCTAGGAAGAAAATTAACTCTGTCCCAGCCAAAACCAGGACAGTATGTGCAGACAAGTGGTGGGACATGACTATTTGACCCACCGTAACGCTGTTCCTCAGCATGTGGTGCACCACCTCCTCCATGTGCTGGGCAGGGGAAGACCAGCACCCCCTTTCTGCATGGCTCAGAGGCAGGCCCCCAGGGACTGGGGCAGTTCCCCACCTCTCTGGTGGATCCAGGGACCCTTGGGTGGATCTCGTTGACAGCACCAACCCAATAGCTGAGCTGGAGGATGTCCCACCACTGCGTGTCAGGCCCCCTTCCCCGGAGCAGGTCTGGTTGCTTCCTGCTCTCCAAAAGCCAAAGAGCTCTCACAGACTTCTGTAAAAGATTGCAAATCTCTGGCCTGTGTTCAAGACTCAGTCTAAAACAATAGCTGAATGTCTTTTTAAAGTCTTGAAAAGGAGGGCAACATGCATCAGCTCTCCTCTTAGGACTTGTTTTGTAAGAAACTCCTCTTTTGTTAATTAAGTGTGAGGGGAGGAAAAGAAAACGGAAGTTGGATTTAACCTTACCAAAATACTAATACCTGTATTTTTTTGGCTGATGGTACTGGCTGTATTTGGCACAATGGCCAAGATGGAAACAAAATCAGCAGCACACTTGATTTCTATGGATTTTTGGTTTGGACTTACAAAAGATGCTGAAATAAAAGAAGAAAACCTATTATCTGAAATAAATCTTGCTTGCACATCACGTTGACCTTACTGTTAGTGAAAATACTGAATTATTCAGAATTCTGGTCGGAATTGGGCAAAGATTGGACTGTTCAGTCTTTCTGTTCTCCTACATATGTGTCTCCATTGTTCAGAACTGGAGGAATAGAGAAAGTTGTTTTCACTGAAATGAGGTTTTCACTCATTTGTCTGTGGGAAAAGTACTTTTTCTGTGAATTCAGACTTTTTACTTTATTGGTAATAAAAATGCAATTTTCCCTTGCTGGTGCTGTCTATGCCGTATACTTTTACAGTGCTGCTGCCATCCTGTTTGGAATACTCTGGGGAAATTGTGACATACTTGTTCAGAAGCCTGTGGGACTTGCAAATCTGTTTTCTGTTTTGTTATGTTTTGTTTGTGTGCTTCCTCTTTTTAAATTTATGCTGAAGATGGGTTGCAAACCAAACTCTGTATCCAAAGCAGTAAAAAAGCAGGAAATTATCTTTTGTAGCCAAAGCCCCCTCATCCAGTGGTAATCTTGAGATTTTTGGTCAGCTCTAATCCAGACACCTTTGAAGCATGGGTCAAAAATCTGCATGTGGTATTGCTATTTCCTTTGGTACATTAAAGCATAGTTTTCAAGGTAGCCTAGACGTATATAATTTCTCACTTCTCACTGTCACTTTTGCATTGCAGAACAGCCTTTTCTCTGCTTCTGCTTAAAAAACAGAATGTGCAATTTATTTGTATTTTCTGTTCCAGTTAGATGGGCAAGTATCTCTCTTCTAGTTTGGGTCCAAGTTCTTTGCTTCCTGGGCTGTTTTCTTTTTGTTCTCACCCCGGGGGTTTGTAGCTGCATTTCCTACAGAAGACTGGAAGCCTTCTAATCCAGAAAAGCTGTCTTCTTTTCTTTTGTTGAAGTAGGATTTTAATGAAAGGTCTCCAACACAATGAGTGAAGAAGACAGACTTACAGTCGTCACTGCTTTTGGGCCACCTTCCAACATGAAAAAAAATTCTACTTTGGTCTTTCATATAGTGTCCTATTTACCCTCTGGCTACCTTCCTCCCCATTTCTCCCCTGAAAAACTGGGTTAAATTGTGTCCTAATACTTTCGTGTGAATTTCCAAGTCACAGAAGTGTGTATTATTGCTGAAAGAATCTATTTTTTAATTTTAAATCATTGGCTTGGCATTGCCAGATTACCATATGGAACAAGTTCTAATAACCAGCCAAGATATAAATAAATTCAGCAAGAACATTAAGAGCAAAAAACCAAAGAAATCCCTAATCTTCCAAACAGCCTGTCAGGCACCACTTTCATTCCAATGGGGAAAAGAAAAGTAGCTAGGAAGAGCAAATGTCTGCAATTAAAATGACAGCTTTCAAACTTACATATGTGAGACGGACTCTGACAGAAGATGTTTTCCCCTCGCATCTCCGAAACTGTATCCTGTGCTTTCTTACCCTGGCTGTCCCACTGTTCATAGGACTGATGGTACAAGACTTTGCTTAAACTCTTGTCATTTGAGCACTTCGAAAATTCAGCCTCCTTGCTGGGTGGCGTTTCTTGCATTTTCTGTGCACTGGGCTGTGATTCCTCATTTCATACATCACTGACGAGCTGCAGTGGCTCCAGAAAGCCACATCATACCATGCCTAAGCATGCATGCAGAGAGTGACAAAATTTCCGCTGATGTTCAAAATTTGGGGAACGTGAGGTACTTACGGTGTTAGAGACACAGGTGTTTGTTTTTGACTCCTTCCCCAGAGCTGAAGAGTGAATTATGCTTGATACTACAGTCCAGTGATGCTTGATACTACAGTCCAGTGACTAGCCTGTGTTATCTGCCTGTAATATGCAAGGGTTTTGTTCAAAGGTAGCAGAATTAGAGCTGGAAAGCCATCCTTGATTTAAACCCAAACTCTTCAGGTTTCTGCTACATCTTGACCCAATTCTAGCTCTGTTGTTTGAGGGTCTGTGTGAGCTGGCTCTAGCTGTGCTACAGCAGTAACATGGTGTAACATGGCTTTGCTTGTGCTCTTTTGAGCTGAAAGCAAGGATTACTCTGAATTTTCTGAGAATTTGTATGTGTGAGATTCCATGGCAGAGTTACACCATCCTAAAAAACCTCTGAATGATCACTGTTATGGAGCGGTTAAAAAACAGTTTGTGATTAATAGCAGTAGATAAGTTGCAGGGTCAGGCTTACCTGCTCTCTAGTGAGGCTGCTGCCAATGATTCTGTGGAAATGTGAAGGCTGCCAAAAAATAACGCATGAATGAACAGTTCAGAGGCCCAGCAGATCCGTGGAGTTCACGGCAAAGCATCGCTCTCTATCCAGACAGCAGCAAGTTCAAAGTAGCCGGTTCCCATTTCCACACATCATGGCACACATCCTGAGGTTTTCAGGATTCTGGTGCTTCCAACAGGGTTTTTTGTTCGAGTAAGTGTTCGTAATTTTCATCATTTCTGGAAAAAATATCTCTATCGCTGGAAAGAAATCTAGCTGAAAGCAGGGCTCTGTTGTTTTTCTCCCCCCACTAGGCTAATACAGAGCTGCTGCTGCTGCATCTTCCTCTGAGTGGCCTCAGCACAACACCCTTGGAAATAAGAATGACTCATCTTGATGGGGGTCTTCCTGTTGGGATATTGGAAATAAACACAGTTACTGCAGGGGACTTAAAGTACAGTAATTTGGATGATGAAACTTGAGGCATTGCTGAGCAAGGAGAGGCTGCAATCAGAAAGCTGTCAGCGGCAGCGGAGAAGCCCTGAGGGAAAAGACGAGCAGAGTAATAAGATATGTCCAGAATGTTTTTGCCGTTAACTTAAAATATTGTGGAAATAGAATATTGGCTCTCAGTTAAATCACGCAGAGAGCTGGAAAAGGGCTTTGAGAAACATACAGGCATTGTGCAGGATTGCTGCAACAACTACGCCAAACGCTGCAGCTCGGTGAAGGTCCTTGACAGCCCCGCAGCAGTAAGTGTCCAGCGTGGTTCACTCTGCCCTGTGCATACAATAGCTGTACGCTTCAGGTCTGGTTTAGAGCAAAGTAAATAGCAGGACTGCTCTGAGCAGTCAGTCCTAACTTCTGGCCTTAAAACCCCATCTCTTCCCTTCCTTTGCCCTGGCCCTGTTGAGACAGAAGTGAATCCTTATGAATTGCCTTAGGGACATATGTTCATATATACCAGGCAGCACATGTGAGGCAGATCTGTGCTCATAGCATGGTGATTTATTCATTATTTAGGGGTTTGAATCAGTCCATTTAGAGCTGCTGCTCGTATGAGCTACTGAATATCCAGCATCATTAGATGAAAGGCCGATACCAGATTTTTGTTTTTCCACACATACATTTTGCTGTTGTGGGTTTTTTTTGGGTTTTTTTGGTTTTGTTTTTTTTTCTTACGCAGAGCTATTGGTAGTTTGGGGAAACTATGACTTTACAAAGAAACTTTTCTGATGCTAGAGGAGTCTGTTACATGAAGCTGTCCTCTGCTCAGCCTGATGCCTCGTCCTGCAGGTTTTTCTTTCAGTTTTTGCAGCAGCTCCTGTTCCCCACTTGCCTGCCTAACTCTTTCTGCGGGCTCTGAGCTGCAGAACCGTGCCTGGGGAGTGGCAGAGTCTGTATGACAGTCCACATGGCAGTAAGCTATTCTCCGTCACTAGAACAAGCTCTCAAACTTGGTCTTGTGGGGAAAATCTTCACAAAAGATGCAAATATTCAACCTTTTTTTTTTTTTTTTTTTTTTTTTTTTCCAGGATGGGAATGTAAAATCCTGGAATGCTTTCTTGACTTCTGCAGGCTGGCTTCTGGATGTTGAACCATAAAAGAAATGGCACGATTCACACCCTGGGGAAATATTTTCTGTATACATCATAAAAACATGGCACTAGGCCTGCTGAATGTGTGCGATAGCTGGAAAATGGTTATGTAAAATCGAATTAGATTTTTTTATAACAATCTTGGTCTACAACTACTGGTCTCCTCCTTCCATAACAATGTGCTAGAAGAAACTTCTGCCGGCTGTATGTCATGGGGGGTGCTGCCGTTTCCCAGCAGGATGCCTCTGTTCAGCCTGTTGTTCCGTCTCGTCATCAGGCAGCACTTTGAGGAGTCAACCAGTATCAAGGGGAGTGAAAATCTGGAAGTGAAGAGAAAATACTTAAGCTTCATAATTTATAAAACCAGTGTCCAAGTTAGTGCCAAACAACAAACTTGTGTTGTAATGCTAGGGCCTCGTCTGTCTGGGGGGAAGAGGAGTGCTGTGATGCAGTAAAACCCACAACAATCAAGCTGAATTTCCAGTGTGCTCTGTGCCAGGACACAAGTGCTGCTCGTGCTGTTAATATATGGACAACATAATGAGTATTATTACTATCATTAATAATTTTTGTTATAATTAATGTAGCTACAGGATGAGCTTATTGAAAAATAAGAGTTAAATAAAGAACAGAGTAGGGATTACACAGTCATTTTATCTTAACAAAGACCAGTGCCATGGAGTTTTACCTGTCCCACAACAGAAATAACCGTAATGTCAGCCAGCAAGTGCAGTTACATGGTCACAAAGTCAAATACTGCTCTATGCTTATATACTAGCCATGGAATCACAGAATGACTGAGAAAACTCAGACAACTCATAAAAAGTTTGACAACTTGACAAGTAAAAGATGTAAGTGATGCTGCATAGTCCCCCAGTAGTTTATTAGGTAAGTTTTTACGTCTTTTTTAACTCATGTAAATACATGAGGACACATGTCTCACTCAAAGGTCTCTTTGGTTTGTGTCTAAAAATTGGATTCTTGCTCTTTTCTTTGTAAATGATCCTGCATCATACTGTTATTAAATAAAAATGCTTTCTACCGCACAAGTCGGATGCTTATAATGCAACATTATTTATGGTGTCTTGTTTCTTAAATACTTCATAGGTGCTTCTATTTGAAATCTACCTCACCGTAATTTATGTTTTAGGTATTCAGCATTATCTTACAGTGTGGAATTCAAATTTACATTCAATCAGAAATTCTGAGGAGAAAAGCTTTGTAACAATGCAATTTCATATCACGTCGCTATTGATTGTGGGGATGAATTTTTTCATGGAAAAATCTTTGAGAGCTTGTATAACACAAGCTTCCTTTCTCTCTGGCATAATTAATTTTATGGCAAGATGCGAAAGATGCATTTCATTTAGTGTACTGAGAAACACTGCACTTTTAAGCTATTACATCCTAACCTTTTCCATTGCTGAAACTTGAAAAAGCTGCTAAAAAAGACCAAAAAAAAAAAAAAAAAAGAAACCCCCAAACTTCAGATTAAATATACTCCAAAGTAAATGAAAATTTGACCACTAATGTTCCATCGCAGTTCAAAGGCAGAGCTTTAATTTAACTTCCTTTAGAGCAATATTGAGAATTTGTTGTATTTTCTGTCACCATTTAAAGCAGTAACATCTTTGGTTGTCTTCTTCAAAGAGGGGAAAAGAGAAATAGTGCTGTAGTACAGGATAAAATACTACTTCACTCAGGTGTAGATGCTATATAGGCCATTAAGAGAAAAAACTGCACATGGAAAATGAATGGATCTGAAGAACCAAAAGGAGCACAACAGCAGTGTTGTATCTCTGAGTCCCTTCCAACTCATTCATCTCGTGCAACTTTAAGATCAGTAGCATGTTGGATAATTGGTATTGGCAAGTGAATGGTGTTTCTGTGCTTAACATCTTCCTGATTCTCTCAGACTATTGCATCCCAGGAGGGCTAGGAGAACAACACAGGAAGGGGTTAAAATAACCAGGTTTTTTTGCAAAATACTTTTGCTGTCTACAAGGAAGAAAAAAATACAAATGAGGACTTAATTTCCTCCATTTTTATTGAAGCGACAGGTAGCAGAGGACCTAATTTGAGATCTCTTGAACTACATCTTAAAGTACCTTACCTCCAGGCACCATGGGCTCTTCCTGGCCAGTTACTTTGTTCTCACAATATAAATCCCTGAAAAGAAAAGATACATGGACCCTTTGGGATCTCAGGCTGTGAGCACCATTTACACGCTGCGCCCATTTCATCAGTATGACACTGGACAGGCTGTAAGCAGAAAGAAGTGTTTTGTAACCCAGATTTATAGGTTTTTAAGTTGTTCTTAGGGTTTTTTTTCCCAAATCCTAAGGACAATATGTATTGTAATTACTAATGCCTACGGAGAAATGCAGATCAACTGCAGTAATAGTTATTGAGTTCACCCAGTATCTAGTACATAGCTCCTAAGCAACAGGTTGGGCAAAAGTATTACTGCTTGCCAAATTCAAATAAGAAACAGGAAAGTCTCCAAAGTAACCAAGATGAGATCGGTAGGGGTAGGAACAAGGAAAGCTTGTACTGCTGTTCCTATTGAAATTGGTCACAATACTCCTGATCAGTCTCTGATAGAGGAGAAATTGGCCTCTTGGTTGGTTTATCTAGTGGGCATAAAGGCGGATGTGATTTAAGTCATCATGCAAATGTTGCCACAATGAAAAATAATGTTACTTTATACACCTTGGCCCTTATATAAACAAATGAAAAGACCATTTAAATAGGGTTTTTTTGTGTGTGTAAGACTTTTGTGGTAACAACTGTAAGAACAATAAAAAAGAAACACAGTTCCAACAACTTGCATATGATGTCACCAGCTTGAGTGCAGTACCCTGACTTGCGTTAGTGTCATAATGCAAACACTGAAGCGTTCGCTCACATTTTTCCAGTCCTAGCTCTGAGTTACACAGAAAGAAGAAACTACTAAAATATTGAAAAGAGAAAAGGCTGCTGGTTTTAAACAAGAAGGAAAGTTATTTGCAAAAGTGTAACTTTCCACTAGAGATTTTTAAAATAAATTCATCTGGAGTTCTAAATACATGAAGGTTTGAGGTGAAGCAGTACCAACAGTCTCACACAGTACTCAAAAAGGTTCATCTTCAGTGAAAAAGTTTGCCAAAAATTTTTAATTTTAAAACAGGGCTTCTGAAAATTTCTGCCATGTTTTTTCAAGTGTCTTTCATCTCTCCTCACAGTGGGTGGGACTCATTTTGGCAAACTTTACTACAGCCTGGAAGTGCCTACCTCTGAGCTATTCTAGGTTCCCTGTGTGCTCCACGGAGAAAAGTAGGCTCTTTTAAGCCGTGACTCATGTAATCTATTTCAAACACCTACTCTCAGATAAGATGTCCATATAGGAGCCAAGGGTGTCTGGCTCAGATGTATACATCTACACTTGGCCAGATGAATCTTACCCAGTATGTCTGTGCTGCAGACTGCCAAGAAACAAGACAAATTTAGCTGCATAGAGCTCAGTGCTGTCACAGCGGAGTTTTTAAAAGCTAGCTCAGGTATTTCTGACTCTACAAGGTAGTTTTCCATAAGACAGTGTTCACCTGAGGTATCAGAGTGCCTTGTGGTACTTATAATTCGGGTGTTTCAGGCCCTTGTTTTCCACGGCTGTCATCCCTAGCTGGGCATCGGAGGTACATAGCCATCGCACAGCCGGGAAGCTCTGGAAACCACCGTGGTCAGTGTGGGACTATGGATAGCAGGGGATACCCTATAGACATATGGTGAAGAAATACCCAGTAGGAGTTAGAGGATGGCATGACTTCTGTACTCGTGAAAGTGGTGTTGAGGTCTGGGTCCAGCTGTGGTGCTGATGTTTTAAACACCTCTGAAATCCTTCTGGCACAGTCAGAGGTCTGGACATGCTGCCTGTCAGTAGAAATGAAGAAACTCAATCTCTTTTATTTGGCCAAAGAGAAGGTTAGCACATTACTTTATCGTGGTTTAGGAGTCGCTACACAGTGACACTTCTGATACGGGATGACAATTTAATCTAGTGAATGAAAACGCAATGCTACTCGATCTCTAAAGTAAAACCAGATTAATTCAGGCTACAAAAAAGGAGCATATTTTTTACAGCAAGGCTAAATAACTGCTGGAATAACTTTACCTAGGAGTTTTACAGATTCTTCTTTTTCCCTGAAAATCCTTTTTAATCTAGATATGATACAATTAACTCTTATGGCTTTAATGAAGGAATTAAACAGTGAAATGTTACGGCCTGTGAAGTGAGACTCTGAAGATACCCCTTCTGGCATATAAAGCTATTTAATGGGACAAATACAGCATCGAATCCCAATGTCTCATGGTCCTGGGAAATCTGCATTTCAGAAAGGGCTGTGCAGCCTTTCCCATTTCTAATACAATCACTGTCAATCACCCGGTCCTACCTTCCTCACATTCTGTTCCGTTAATACGGTTTTTGATCTGAAAATGTGCTCAGTGAACTAGCTTTCTGTGAGTCGGACCCGTTCTATGGAAACGTAGCTAAGGGAGTTGTAGACGCCGAGCGTGCTGGAGCTGAAGGTCGTGACTGTGAGGTATGTAACAGGGAGGTTCTGCGTTCCCGGCTTCGGTTTGAGGTATTTTATTTATTATTTTATTACTCATTCTCTGCTGGATTTTTTTTCATTGTTATGTACCAGAATACCTTTGGTAGGCCAAATATAATTCTCCTGTTTAATTTTGACAGAAGAAAGTGAATACCTTTCTTTAACTCCATGCAACGTATATAGGTCCCTGTGTTAGCAATCTAGTCTGTCTTCGCTTCTCATAGTGGAAGAAATTTGAATTCTTGCTTAGAACCACTCTCTGGAGCATGGTCTGTTGATAGCTAAAATTATCAGATATGAATCTTTTCCAAAACTTTGTTATTAAATTATAGGTACATCTCCCCCTGCCCCTACTTCCCACAGCTTACCTCTATATCTTCAGTGCCAGTGCTAATGTGAATTTGTCTCTCTTCCCCTCCCTTTCTTGCTCAGACTTTATCGAGGCTGGGTAAGATCTTGGCCACACCTGAATTTCTCATCCCATCATCTAAATATGTTTCTCCTTTGAATATTTTTGGCTTAGGCAGAACTACAGTGTTTCTGTTAAAAAGAGTAGAATTTCAATTCCATACAGTCTGCTTTGTTTTGTAGGTGTTCCCGTTTGGGGTATGTTCTCCTCCCTTCTCCAGTCAAAGCATGCAGGGCACACATCTGAGATGAACTGTGGAAGATTCCTATAATGTGTTCCCCTACCTTTACCAAGAGGCTAAAAAATGGAATGCATCTTGGAAGATGTATTGCAGCCAGAGTGCACAGCCCCTAGAGAAACGTGGGAGCACTGATCCTATGAACTCATTTCTGAAACTGAAATTTATTTTAGAGTGGAAACATCTTTTGGTTTTTGCACAATTGGATTTTCTACTCTGTAATTAAATAAAAGCAGCTTCACAGAAAGCAGACACTGCTTAAAGAAATGATGCATTTTATAGAAGAAAAAAACCTGTCATAGTTAAGATTTAATTTTTTTTCACTGATTCCATCCATTTCTCTCTGACAGAATGGCAATATCAGTCATCCAACGCTGTAGCAGCACCCTGATCTGCACGACTGAGAGGTTTGGAAAAACATCTCATCTAAAAACCAGACCTTTTGCATAAAGGCTTTCAGATGACACTGCATCTTACAGCCATGTCTTCGGGAAGGACTGCTTCCGCACGGGAGTGAAGGTACTGCTCTTCCTCATCCTCTTCCCATCCGGGCCCACTCACTCTGTGTGTTCCTGGCTGTCTGGCCCAGTCCATCAGACCTCCTGGCTGCTGGAGGGCAAGCCAAGGTTTCAGTTCTCTTCCTGCCTGCTTCGACTCAGGAGCGAGGAGGTGGATAAATTCTTAACCAAGGTCCTTTTATTATAGTTTCTGTTCCTAGGGGTCCTCTTTTTCCTTGCCAAATACCTTTTGATCTACCTCTCCCAATCAAAATTTTCATGAAATGTGCATGACCCCTCACAATGCTCTTACTCCTTGCTGTCAGCTTTGAAAAAGACAGCGATGCTGATAACTGAAATCTGCTGGAATGTTGCTGTGGTGTGAATAACACCAGAGCTTGGGCTTTGGAGTGGTTTTCCAGTAGAGAAGAGCTTACATCTGTACATTTCATGAGTATAATATTGTCAAATCATATAAAATGTGCAACTGAGAATAAAATTAGGAGAAGTCATGTGTTCCTTTTATAATCATGCATAGGAATTTCATAGGAGATACACATGAAGTAAGAGGATAGAGTTAAGGCATCCACTGTGATAAGAAAGCAGTTTAACTTCCCAGAGTCTGTCGGTTTTAAAATTTGGAATTAAACATGTAGTGTACATTTTAACACTGTACTAAAAAAAGTGTAATAGCTACACATTAGCTTTCGTGAGTGATGCAAACTGCACCATTAAATGCCATCTTTGTGTTTAGATCTGTAACTATTTGTTATTCTATCAAAACATAACTGCATTTTTACTCCTGCTTGCTTTATAGAACCAGTTTGAATTTAGGAGAGGAACCTAGCTTGTCTGTTTAGCTTGCACATTACTAGCAAACATTGCTAGTAACATGGGAGTCATCCACCCTAAGTTTGATGTCTAAGCCTAAGTCAGTCCCACTAGGCTCCATTTGTAGGCAATGAAGTGAACAGACAACTCCAGAAGGTGATGCCTCTCATGCTAAGTCAGCTCAGATAAGGGAGATTAATTGCTCTTTACAGGTGCTTTTTTTCGATTATCAGCTAGAAAAAAGGACTAGCCTAGGCTTAGATCTTCCTTTGTTTCTTTATTTGTCTTTGTTAGGCACCTCAAGTAAAGAGGATAAACCCATATTTTGTCATGGATCAATGGAACAGCTTTCAGGTCATCTTAATTTTTATAAGATAAGGTTAATTTGTATCATTATAACTCTTTGTGTCAATATGCTTGTTTTGCAAAAAAAGTAGTTCAGGGAAGGGAAAGAAAAGGAACAAAACCTTGAAGTGACCTAATGTAGGATTTCCAGGTTTGCCTGGATATCCCTCACAGTATCAGTAGCAGCCCTTTAGATACAGAAGAGGGTCCAGCAGTGGATCATCGAGGTGCTTGGGGGCTGAAAGCACCTGAACTACAGTGGGAAGCTGAGGGAATCAGTGAAGAAGTTGAAGGGTGGGTGTAGCATATAGGAGCGTAGGCCTATTTAAAGAAAAGTTATAGAGATGACAGAGCCAACGTCTTCTTGGTGGAGGCAAATAATATGGCGAGGGATAAATGGCCACGCAAGGTTTGGAGGGCTCAGACTAGACGTTAGGAGAAACCATGTCACTGGGAGTGTGGTGTGGCACTGGGAGAGGTTTCCCAGAGCGGTGGTGCACTCTCTGCCCTTCGGGGGGTTCAAGACTGAGCCAGACAGAGCCACAGCAGAGCTGATCTGGTGCTGGCAGCACTCCTGGTTTGAGCAGGATGCAGATCTGGGTGACCACCAGAGATGCCTTCCAGCCAGCATCCCTGTGACTTTCTTCTCTTTACTCTAAGGAAACCAATCTCTTCCTATGCAGCTCTACCCTCAAAATATGGAGCCTGACCCCAGTCTCCTGTTCCCAACCCTGCTGCGCTTCTAACCCCATGACCTGCAGGCAGGTGTCTGCAGCAGGTCCTGCCAAAGCATCTGTGCAACATAGGGGTACACTGTTGCTATCCCCAGCTCACGGGCCTTTTCTTACAAATTGTTCCTAATGTCAGTACATTATTCCATTTGGGACACTGCCCTGTGACAGTTGTGTTCAAATCCCTGCTATGCTCAATACCAGTGAGGTGCCTGAAATTAGATTTCCCCTATGTAATGTGGGTGTGCTTTAACAGTTGGCCTATTGTCTTTTCTGGGGAAAAATGAGAAACAAACAGTCCTTAAAGACCTTCTAAGGGTCTCAGTTTTCCCCAGCAGGGAAGCTGGTTTATAGGATGGGGACAGCTGGTTTATAGGTTGGGGACAGCTAATGCTTTCTGAGCTTGAGATGCAAACTGTGATTGCAGAATCTTAATTTCCTGTTGGTATACCGGCACTAGACAGTAGTCCTTTTAAAAAATAAGCTGTTTTGCAAGCCTGGTCATTCTGAAACAGTAACTGCTTATAAACTTGGAGAATTTGGGGGGAAAGTTAGTGAAAGGTGAGAAATATGGAACTGGAAGGTGCTATTTTAGCATTGCTCTTCAGCTTGAAAGGGCACCTTAAAATCTTTTATAGCTTGCATTATGTCATCTTGATATTTTCTTCTGTTTCATTAATCCCAACATATTTTAGATGATATAAACAAATGCCACTTCTTTTGAACGTTATTGCTTTAATCCCTCTTCACCTTGAGTTCACTCCAGGAAATGATATTTTTTCCTATTGAAAAGATTGTAAAATAAACACATCTTTTTGATAGTAGAATCAAATTATTTATTTATTTTGTTATATTAGTGGTATCGTCTCTCTTGATTTTCAGGCTAAGCATAGTACAATGTATATTTTTAAATAGCAGTTTATTACAGTTTGAAAGATTGGAGAACTTTACTGAAAGAACTCTTGAGTCTTTTTTTTCAACGGTCCATCAACCTTTTAGACTGTTCTGGTTCTTTGCCCTCAGAGAAGTTATTTTATATTTGGTCAATTTTAAACTGCATTTTTTTTTTATTTTATTGATCTATCCAGTGCCTATATAGCTAGCAGATCCCTAGCATTTGTGCTGTGGTACTGAACATTATACTTTGTTTCCAGCAAATAAAACCAGTAAAAATTTATGTACCTTAAAGGCAAATAGGAATCTTGCATTGTCTGTGTGTGCTTAAAACACAAGAATACTGAAAGTTTTCCTCTTCAATTCCTTTTCTGAGCTTCATCAATGCTGTCTCACAGTAGTCTGTCTCCGTCACGCATACGTACTTTCTTATTTCACTTTGTAACGATCCCCTTGTACGGGATCATTCGGACTTCAGAAAGAGACAAAAAAAAGCAGAGGTGGGACTTTTTTTTTTTTTCTTTTGAAATGCCTGGAATGATGTATTGGAGGATGGTAAAGGGAGCCAGACACCAGGGGATGACATGAGGCTGGGGGGGAGGTTGGTAGGCTGGAGGACAGGGCTGATTTTCAGAGGCACCCCAACAGGCTGGGCAAAATGGCAAAGTCCAGCACCTGGGATGGGATAACCCCATAAGGCAGCACAGGCCAGGGCAGCTTTTCAGAAGAGGAGTGTGGGTCCTCATGGAGGGCACAGCAGTGTCCCTCCTGGCTGTGGAGGCCACCACAAACTGGGAGGTATTAGTACAAGGCTCGTGAGGCTTCATTTGGAGCCCTGTGCCCGTGGGTGCTTGAAACCAGCTGGAGTTATGTTCCAGACAGCTCTGTAAACTCCACGCTTTGGTGCAGCAACATGGATATGAGCATTACCTGTTTTGTGTGCAGCACGGCACCTGCTGGGGCACGCTCATAAACCACAGAAATCCTTAGTGGTCGTCACAGAAGAATAAAAGAGCAGGCAGGACAGCAAGCTATGGAAGTTGAGTAGAGAGGGTAAGTTCTAGTAAGTTTTGGTGTCTAAAGCAGATATTCTTGAGCAGTCTGACTCCTACATCTGACAGATGTAAGGGGTGATGTAGTCAGGAGATTTCTTGTAAAAGGGGAGGGAATATTGGAGACACGAAGTGCTAGCAGGCAGTTGAGATCTGGGGTTCAGATCAGGCTGATTTCCCTCAGAGGTCTTGATTTTTCTCCATAAACTACAGATGGTGTGTAGGACAACAGCTTCTAAATGGGGTGTCACATCTATGTTTAAAAAGCTAGGCAAGATGAATCTAGGTCAGTTCTGGGCTGAGTTTTGTCAGTAATATTGCAATCAGGATTAAAGCTCTGGAGAGTTTACATTTGCATTTCACTCTTTTCTCAACTGCACCCTTTTGGCACAGCCTGGATTTCAATCTGACTCACCACTACACTTTTAAATGTCAGTCCCTGACTTGTTAAATCACATCCCTAACTCTTAAACAAGGAAAAGAATTTATTTTAAATAATTAAGCTTCAGATTTAGTCTTTCCCTCCTCTTAAAACTGCAATGCAGCAGCCTGAGAAATACTAGGTTTGTACCAGTTGATTGTGGCAAGTGCATAGTCCGTATGTGCTGAAGAGGACATCAGTAGCAGTAGGAAAGGTTATTCATCAAACATGCAAGATAAGGCCAGATTTGCATATGAAAATAAGTTGAGGATGTGAGGACAGCTACCTCAGCTATCAGCTACACCAGAGGTTCGAGATTGCTGTTTCAGAGCTGTATCCTTGCCTGCCTGGCACACTCTGACAGGGCTGCAGCGAGGTCCTGTCTTGCTTGTCACTTGCTGATGCTTATTACTTTGTCCTGGAGTCTTCTGTCCCATGTCCCATGAGGCAGACAGTCAGCCAGTGCCGGGGCCACCCAGGTGGTGGAAGGTTACCTTTCTGAAGGGCTCGTGTCTGCCAACACGGAGCTGCTGCTCTGCCGGCAGATTGTGGGAGACTTGGCACCTCAGGCTCTTTCAAGTGCATTTGGGCCGTGGCTGAGCTGCCTGCTGTCCTGGACACTACTGGGGACGGTGTTTGGCCCGACAGATCTTGCATCCTCTCAGCATGGAGGAGCCATGCTTTTGGTGCACTAGGAGTTTTAATCACTAATGCAGCTGGAATGCAGCAGTAGGCAGAGCTAAACAAGGGCAGACCAGCACCCCAGGTGTGTCCTGACTGGGCCATCCTGCTCCTCCCAGCCTGCATAACAGAGCTGTCCTTTCCTTCCCCTCTTCTCTTTTAGTGTCAGCAGGTTCACATTTAAAAGCAATGGAGCAGCACCCCAGGGTACTTGTTTTTTGCTGTACCCAGACTTGGGCAGGCACTGGCTGGACTGCAAGTTCTCATGATCTTCACTGAAGTCTGTTAGAATTAGTTGGTTTTGTGTTTTTCTACCCCCTGCAGTTCTGATGCCTGGTGTGTTGTGACTGTCTGAGAATCCTACCTTTCATTGGAAAATGATTAACTACTACTGAACTGTGATGGAACTCTTGAAACCATGACCCAGCTACATGTGTTATCTGCCAAACTGGAAGGTGATGACAGAACATTCATAAAAGGTATTCTGTTTCACTCCATATTTAAAAGTAAACTGCAGATTATTCTGCATTTAGCATCTGAGACAAGAAGCAACTCATTAAGTGCTGAAACATGTGTTGCTATTCTGAAACCAACAAGTCTGTCCAGATCCTCTGCCTTAGAGCGCAAAGGATTGTACTAGGCATATGTACCGAGGGAAAGCTAGGCTTTTCTAGATCTGCTGTACGAGTTAGAATCCATCATATGGCAAAACATGCCACAGAGTCTCTGGGACTTCCTGCTCAGTTGTGGCACAACTGATAGAAGCGGAGTCAGCCGGGATGGTGGTATAACACACGTGTGTGTGCTAGAGAGACTGGCAACGGAGGACCCCCCATAGGAATGGGGGTCTTCAGGGAGCCCAGCCTAGGGAGGGCTAGGAGTTGCATATGTTGTCCTTGGGGCATTACTGGCAAGAATGTTTTCTGAACAGGATGGAAAGCATAGTTTGGTTCCTGGTGTGGAGTGGCTTTTCTCCCTCTTTTTCCACAAGATGTTTTTGCTGTAAGGGTGTCCACCTGACGAAGATGGGCAGGGAACTCTGAGGGCTTGCCCAGGTTGGAAGGACTCCCTCGGGTCCCACCTGAGTATCTCGCTTGTACATTGAGATTAGCTTTGGCCGGCATTCTGGGGTTGTACATGCAATACACAGAGAATTCAGGTGAGGTCTACGGGAGGGTGACAGTGGGTGCTGTATAGTTGGCCACACAGTGGTTGGTCCTGGCTCACTGCCTGAAGGTGTGCAGTGTGGACTTGGACAAGGTGCTCTTGCCTGTGACCCTCTGCAGGGAAGCCAAGGAGCAGTATCGACTGATGTGGGGCTTGGTGTGGCACAGCAGTGGACTTCAGTAGCTTTTGCAAGACCCAATTAAGAGTACAATTTTCCACTTTCTGCAGGACTACAGCCTGGAGAACAGAAAACACCTGTCAAACTCCATTTTGTATTACATATTCATAACTTGTTAGAGCAGGTCCCACTCTGTCACAGTAATGACCTTTGTGTGTTATACATCTATTGTTCTTTGCTGCACAAAGTCAGCACTGCCAGCTGCTATAGTCCCCAATGCAGCTGTAGCTGTAGGAGGTTTTGTTTTAGCCCCAAAAGTAAAGAAAGACTTGACTGTTAAGCACAAAAGGATGTGTGTTTTTTGCTGGCCTTGCTATGTAGTCTGAGTAGCCATAGAGTAGCACTGTAGGACTGGTTCTGCCAGGAAGGGTCGCCGCAAAGGTTACGTTTTTCTAAGAAGCGGAAGACACTTGAACACCCTTCTGTTGACTGAGGAAAGCCTTGTGCAAATGTCTGACACATTTTAGCAAAATTTACAGCCTCTAAAATAGCTAGCTTTCTGGAGCCTCAGAGACTTAGAGTGGTAAAGTCATTGGAACAACTGCTAATGAGTTAATTACAGTGGATTCATTAGTTAAAATTGCTGCCAGAGTCTTGAATGTTGCAGATAACTCTGTCTGCTGGCAAGTGGCTTACGCTTCTGGGCAGACCTTTGCCTGATTTATGACTCTTCCACAATCAAATGGAGTTCTTGCCTGATTATCCTGAAATTCAGTTCTGGTTTTATCTCATTTATAAAAATTAACTTCTGGTTCTGAAGAGACTTCATATGCGCTGCAAGTGCGCTGTGAACCACTATCACAAACAGCTACTCTGCGATTCTTGTCTGAAAGGTGCCTTCCTGCATGGCAGCTCTTCCTCTGAAATATAGACAGCTATCCATCACCCATGAAATCTGAAGTATTGAGAGGCTTCCAAAGAAAAATGCAGCTAATCCGTATCCTCTGAGGGTCATTTTGTGTGAAATAACAAGGATTTTGCCAACAGAATAAAAATTTGGTGTGTAAATCAATAGTTGAACTTTTCCTTGAGGGCACCTACTTGATACTTAAAATGGGTATTTAGAAGTGATCTTTCTTGGCTTTTTATGGAAAGTTACAGAGATTGTCCAGAAAATGTAAGCATTTTCTCTGCTCCCTTCCTTATAAATAGGGAATGTACAATCAAACCTCCTAAAACTACCAAAAGCAATTCAGAGGCCAGGTTTCAAGCTTGCCTCAAATATTTTTCCCAGCAAAAATTGCAGCTGTGGGTGTTGAGCCCTTTGGAGCACCCTCAGGTTTCCCAGACTCCAGTAAAGCCTCTAGCTCTTGTGCCAGGTTTTGTTTAAATACTTCTGATTAACTTTTTGATTAAGCTCAGTGAATATCTTCTTTCCACCTTGGCTCAGCAAGAATAACATTTCAATTTCTCTCCTGTCCAGATAGGTGTACCCTTGACCTGAGGGTTTAATTGTTATTCAGGGTTTTACAAGCTTTTTCATCAGGAGAAGGAGTGGAGGAGTCTCCTTTTTCTTCACTACAAATCTGTTATTTCAAACACCTACAAAATCCCATTTCTCTGAACAGAGTAGGAGTCTAGTTTTGCTCATAGTTCCACACCTCTTTCTAGCCTGCATTACATCTGTAAAAGTTTCTCTCATCTTACACTTAAGATCACACTAATTACATTTCCACCGCAGACGTTTTAATGGGCTTTCGCTGCCTCTCTCCCATGTGTGCGCACAGGCACGTCTGCGGCAACCGCTACTGAGTTGCTTACAGCATTCAGCCCCCGAGTAAACCTGCCTGCCCAACTCCCTTCCTGCAGCTTCAGCTAGCTGGGTCTCAGTACAAGGCTGTCACTCACATGCCGAGCTGTTAAAATTCTTCTTGACTTTGACACTCTGCTGCTGCGTAGAGAAATACTTCAGGTAATGGTGGATCTGGGGCAAGTAAATACTTGCCTTCAGAAGGCATTGAATTGTCCCAGTCCCAATGAATTCTGGTTTCCTTGTGTGTTTAGTTATGCATCTTCTACAGTCGGCATTTTACTGTGATTTCAGAAAGATACTTGTTTGAAGTGCTTGAAGTTTTTCAGTCCCAAAGCTAAACTAAAAAGACTTGTAAAGCTAAACGAAATAGACTTGCGAAATTGTTCTACAAACTGCTTGCCTCTTAAACGTGCAAAAAAAAAAAGAAGGGTCAACATTTAAGAACAATAGTCTCCGCACAGTGAGAATGGCTATAGAAGGCTTCCACACATGGCTTCCATCTGAGTAGCTTGCTTATGTAAAAGTTTGCTAGTCTTATCTGAGAATGATGAAAGATCAGGTATAGGAATTAAAAAAAAAAAACCCTCAGCATAGTGCCCCAGAATATTTGAAAAAGTTCTCCTCCCCCAATCGTCTTTCTGATACTGCCTTCACATTCCTAGCTGGATGGCTGGGTAGTTTCCAACTTCTAAAAAGGCTGCCCATTAAGGAGGAAAAACTTTCCCCCTCTCCTACATACTATGTTTTTGTTGTTACATGTTGTTGTGGCAAAGAGTGACCAAAAGTGATGAGATGAACCTCATCCTGAAGATAAGACAGCTGTGTGCAGCCCAGTACCAGGTTTCTCCTCCAGACTGGGTTTTCATGTGTTGTTTCCCATATAAGAACATTTTTTCCTGCTAGATGTCTTCCTGAACTTAATCAAGTTTTCATCAAGGAATGACAAGTTTTGCATTCTCTTTTGGCATATGGGACCTGATGGATTATGCCCATGAGTTCTGAGGGAGCTGGCTGATGTCATTGTGAGGCTGCTCTTGGTTGTCTTTGAAAGGTCACGGCAAGAAGGGGAGGTTCCTGAGGACTAGAAGAAAGCAAATGTCACCCCTATTTTCAAGAAGGAAGGTACCAGAACTTCAGCCTGGTCACCATCACCTTGGTAGTGGGGAAGGTGATGGAGCAGATAAACCTGGAAACTATTTCTAAACGTGGTAAGGACAAGGTGGTTGGGAGTAGTCAGCATGGATTTATGAAATGTATTAATCCATGGAATATCATGCCTGACCCATTTGATAGACATCTATGATGAGATGACTGGCTTGGTGGATGAGTGGAGAGCAGTGGATATTGTTTGACTTGAGCAAGGCTTTTGATGCTGGCTCCCATAACATCTTCATAGACAAAACTGGTGAAATATTGACTACATAATGGACAGTGATGTGGAATAAAAACTGCCTGAACTGCCAGGTTTGAAGGGTTGTGATCAGTGACATGAAGTCCATCTGGAGGCCGGTCATGAGGAGTATTACCTAGGGGTCAATATTGTTTAACATCTTCATTAATGACCTGGATGATGGGACAGAGTGCACCCTTAACAAGTTTCCAGGTGATACAAAATGGAGAGGAGTGGCTGATACACCAGATGGGTCTACCATCATTTAGAGGGACCTTGAAAGGCTGGAGAAATGGGCCTAAAAGAATCTCCTGAAATTTGGCAAAGGCAAATGCTAAGTCCTGCACCTGAGGAGGAATAACCCCTTGCACCAGTACAGACTGGTGCAGATCAACTGGAAAGCAGCTGTGCAGAAGAACCTGGGCTTCTCGTGAACACAAAGTTGAACGTGAGTGAACACATATCCTTGCAGGAGAAAAGGCCAAAAATGCCTTGGGCTGCAGTAGGCAGGGTGACACACCAGGTTGAAGGAGGTGATCCTTCCCCTCCACTCAGCACTGGTGAGACACGTGGAGTGCTGGGTGCAGTGCTGGGCTCCCCAGCACAAGAGGGACATGGATGTACTGGAGCAAGTCCAGTGAAGGGCCATGAAGAAGATTAAGGGACTGGAGCATCTGTCATATGAGGAGTGGTTTTGAGAGCTGTGACTGTTCAGCCTGGAGAAGAGAAGGCTCAGCAGCATCTTATCCATTTGCATAAATATCTGATAGGTTTGGGATTAGGGGGAGTAAAGACAACAGAGCCAGACTCTGGTGCCCAGTGACAGGACAGGAGGCAATGGGCACAGTTTGAGATACAGGAAATTCCCCTTAAACATTTACTCTAACGCTGATCAAACACTGGAGCAGGTTGCTCAGAGAGGTTGTGGAGTGTCCCTCTTTGGAGATACCCCAAATGTGACTGGACCCTGCCCTGGGCAACCTGCTCTCACTGACTCTGCTCCGAGCAAGGGGTTGGACTAGATAACCTCCAGAGCTGCCTTCCTGCCTCAGCTGGTATGTGATTCTGTGATAAAATAGTAAGCTGTTTCATTTTGTTTTGCTTCTTGATGCTGCAACCCAAGCGTACCAGTGAGGGTTCATCTGCTGTTGATGTTTTTGACATTTCGTAGTTCAATTCAGCAGCTGCAATATCTACACTCACGTTGAACTGACAAGATTGAAAGGTATCTGCTTACTGAAAAGGTCATTTTTGGTATCTTTTCACTTGTGCCATAAAAATGAAGCCAATCCCTAACTAGGGTGTCTTAACTTCAACTTTGTGTATGTGTTTGTGCTTTATTCCCCCTTCCCTGTCTGTGTGTTTTTCTGTCAAAAGCCAGTTTGTGAACTCAAGAGAAATGTGTACCATTGGCTTGGTTGAGCTATTCTGATTTATCATTTTGGAAAAACAGTGGGGCTGTCTGCCACTGTCCCATTACCAATACATCAAGGTGTCCTGGCAATAATAAAGCAAACTCCATTTGCACATTTGCTAATAGCTCTTCCACAGGCACTGTTGCTGTTTTCTTGATAAACCCCAATAAATTAGGAGGATGGCAAGTATTGCGCCATTTACTTGCGGTTGATCAGTAGTGCTCTTGCACTTCTTGCTCTTCCACTTCAGTGGAAGCAGTGAGGAAGCGGCACGTTTATCATAGGAACCACCATCCCTGACCTTACGCTGCCATAGCTGTGGCTGCCTCTCCGCAGTCAGTGATGCTCTGTTCAGTGGCTCAGTCCCAGAGTGGTACTCACTGCTGATTCAACTCCGCTACCATCACAAGTATTATTTTTTGGTGATAATGTTATGAGGCAGCGTCTGCCTGCGCTGGTCCAGTTTGGATTCATACTAGGGCTGGCTGGCATCTCTCTGTGTCAGGTTTGTAATGTGAGCTCAAGCATGGGGGATCACTCCCCTGGGTGGGATGCCGGCAGAGCACAGCCATGGGCTACAGGCCTCCTGTCTCTGGTCTTCCCTCCCCAGAAGCACCCACCTGGAAGGAAAGATGAGAGCATGGCAGCCCAAACAGCCCAATGGGTCACAGTCTTCTCCAGGGCATGTTGTACACCTTCCAGCCAATGCATAGCTGATACCTGGTTGATGGCTTCATGCACCTGGCACAGAAAATAGGCTGCACCGGAGGCCAGCGAGTGGCAGCTGCCTGGCACAGGCTTTCATCGCAAGGGTGCAGCTCTCTACTTTGCATGCTATAGCATTTCGTCTTTGCATGAAAAAGCTTCAAAGTGTGCAGGTATTTAGTCCTGACTGATAATTTTCAAGCATTTCAAGCCCCCCCCTGGGAAAGGCTGTGTGCCTACAGCTCCCTGCAGAACCTATAGGGCTGGAGGGATGTAGCACATATGCACGTTGGACTGCATGGGAACAGTTGGCCTTTGACTTCCATCAGTTTGTTCTAGAAGATCCTGCAGTGATCACTGTGAACATAAAAGGTCACCACAATGCATGGTAGATTTTCAAAGGTGAAAATGCTGCCAGTGGAAAATAAAGTGAACTTCAGCTATGTAGAACTGAGTCTGCAACATGGGATTTTTCTTACAGAGATTTATTTTCTCCCTCAGTCTGATAGTCTGAAATGTTCCAGATTTCATTTCAGGGAAACATTTATTAAGCAGTCATAGCCAGATATCTGTTAGGTGGCTGGTGAAACAAAGTTTATTAACTGATCCATATCCAGAAATGTTATTAAAATCCAAGAATTTTTTGTAATATTGTATTGCTCAGATACCAGACATTGCTAGGCCCAAGTATTTTAATACAGGCCAGGTCTCCAAAAATCATGGTTATTCTTTTAAGTGGAAATTGCCGTAAGCGTGTTCAGCAGCAGCTATGAAAATAATGTGAAAATAGAAATATGTGATTTTTGGTTAGGAAAAAAAAAGTTAATCCAACCTCTGTCATCTCAGGAATTAGATATTTGCCCAAATGTTTTTTTTTTCGCATTTTGCATCTTCTTATGCTAGCTTCCTACTGTATGATGAATTATTACCTTGAGGATATAAGAAGAAACTGGTAGTATCACCTGTGCTGCTGCTGGAAATCCAAGTGTTCAAGAGCAACAGCCAATAACCCTGCTGAAGTGCAGGAGGACAAGGAAATTTGCTGAAATACTGCTTTGCACCTTTTGTGACCGCCAGCCCCTGTACAAAGCTGAGCACTGAATATTAGTCGACTCTGTCCTTTGTGAAAGTCACTTAAAAGAAATTGCAGGAAGTGCAGAATCAAGCATCAACATTTACAATTTAAAAGCTTGCTGGTAAAGTGAATAAGAATATGTATCTCTACTGGATCAGAGCCTTGACTTGCAAATGGGTCCACTCAGCTGCTTGCACGAATTCAGCAATGGATCTCAGTTTAAGAATTTCTTATGAAGCCTCCATTAGACCTAAGAAGGGCTTTGAAAACTTATTTTTAGACAGCAAAGGACAGAAGGGATCAGCAGAATGGTGGAGTCTGACCTCCTGCATAATCCTGCACCTCCTCCACAGCAGGACATGAGCTGCTCTTTGTAATGAGATGAAGTGAAGCCAAAATTTGGAGCACTGGTTGCTGCGTCTGTTTGAATTGCCGTGTTGTGCATATGCCTCCCTGGATTTGGAAAATGACCCTGCAAAACTCAGGAGCATCTAGGAACATTACATTTGTCTCCTAGGACAAGATAATAAACATTTCTAAGCCTGACACACTCTGTGTGACACAGGAGAAAACCACGTTTCGATTTATTGCAGAAGTTACCACTGGGTCTCAGAACAGTTGTGGTGGGTGAGGAGCTTTGGCTAGGGACTTTATAAATGCAGTGGGCACTGAGAAGCCTGCAGTCTAAAGGCAGGCAGCAGCACAATGTTGAGATGCACAAACTAACTTTGGAATAGCTGGATCAGACACGGGAAGTAATGGAAGTACTGCCAGAGCGCTGAACTGAGCGGCTGCTATTTTATATTACTGCTAAATGTGAAAGAGCACTAAAACATTTCAGGAGCTGATATAGAGACAAAAATCTATATATACAGCATGTTGTTAAGTGAAGGGTGAAAAGAGAAGGTAAAATGATTTCCCCTTTTGCCATAGCTTAGTCACAAACCTGCACTTAAGGAAGTGTCCTTAATGAGACATCAGCTTCCAGAAGGACCTGGACTGCAGCCAACTGCCAGAGAGAGATCACGGAAAGATTTGGAGATCATTCCAGAGGGAGCGACAGGAATTTGCCAAGGAAAGGAAATCAATCCAGACTGGCGCTTATGGGGAGATGAACATAGTTCCCATACAGGAGTATCATTAAGGACCCAAACCACCAGAAGCAGATAACTACCATCTCTAGAAAGGAAGGCAGTTCATAGAAATTACATACTTATATACGCATATCAGGTGCAAAACAACAGTGACAGTTCCTAAAGTGCATTGTCATAAGAGGAGACCCCACCGCTGGGGCTATCAACAAAGGTGGACATGCCTTAATGAGGAATTTGTGGTGTCTCCTCCAGACTTCAGGGTGATGGAGGTTAATTAACCGCTGGCAGCAATGTGTTTGAGATGGCTCAGTCTCAGGACTGACAGACATACATGTGCTTTCACAGGGAGAAAAAGAGGGAGACTGCTGCTCCCTGGTACCGCCACAGATTACAGGAGTGGGTGTAGCTGCAGCCGCAGAGGCAGAGCGATGCTCTGCAGCTTCTCCCCCCTGAGGTGTCAGGGAAGAGCCTGTGCTTCCAGACATGCTGAGGAAAGGACAGAATCTACAGGAAATTGGTTAAACGCTTCTGTAGTCTATTCCTCAGCAAATTAAAAAAATTGACTTCTTGCCTCCATAGATTTTACCAGTTCATTATTCTGTAGCTCATTCATATTAACTCTATGTGTTATTGTTGTGGAGTGCATAGATCTATTGGGGACAGTTTCCTTACTATCATACATTACACAGGTATAGAGAGAAGGAAAAAAGCAACATATGAAAGGATTATAATGAACAAGTTCATGCAAACTTTTTGCACTGAACCTGAAGCAAGTTCTGTGTCTCAGTCTGCTCTGTTAAAAACATTCTCAAAGCCTCACTTGTGAACCTAAGCTCAAAATCAGCAGTTGACTTCAGATTTCTCGAGAGGCCAGTTTCCTTCATGGCTATGGGGAAAGAAAGGATCTTCTTGACTCCTACGCTGCTTTCACCTGTGACTGGGTTACTTTGCTTCTCTTCTTCACTCTGTGATTGATTGCTTCTTCAGCGTGCCCTTCAGAGGAACCCTTTCTCCTTCCCCTCTCCTGCCAAGTTTCCAAGAGATGTCCTGGAAATTCTTCCTCTATCCCTTTGTTTTTCCATTCTCAATGAACTAATTCTTTCAAAACAACAGACAAATTTGGAATGGTCATAGCTTTAATAGTCAGTGTTTTTCCAAACTTAGTAGTGAAGGAGAACCTAGTAAATATTCTGTAGCAACTTCTTTTTTTAAGATTTTAAGGTTGCCCAGAGAGGTAGTGGAAGCCCCATCCCTGGAAACATTCAAGACCAGGTTAGATGGGGCTCTGAGCAACAAGTTAAAGGTGTCCCTGCTTGCTGCAAGGGGGTTGGACTAGATAGCCTCTAGGGATCCCTTCCAACCCAAAACATTCTATGATTCTATGATTAATAATGTCTCCACAGTTTTACACCTTTGCTATTAAATTTGTGCTAGTAATTAAGGAATAGTGGGGTTTTTTTGTGCAAATTATGTAAGTAACTGAGTTAACAAACTGAGGTTACTCTGCACTACTGAGGTTAAAATTGCTGGTTCCTGGATATAGTCCTTAATCCTATGAGTAGTCATTCTGAGTCCATTATTGCCTGTACCAGTCCCTTAAGCTAGCTTTGACGCACATATTTTGTCTTGAAATGACATGCCCTTAGCTCACAAAGATACTTTTCTAAGTGATGAGAAGTGTTGAGATATTTGTGTAACTTTCAGTTAGGTTTTGAATTATGGCAATACATGAACAGGGAAGTTTTTCATTTGCTAAACTGTCATTGAAAACACACTTGTACCATCAATGTGATGCTTAAGAAGACATTATACTGTTGACCTGATGTCAGCTCCTGTGGGTTGAGGCATTTTTTTTTTGATGGGAGTCTTGAGAGGATGGAATATAAATCCGTTTTAAAGATGAAATTGCTAGTTCAGCTACAGCCTTCAACAGTGACTTCCTTTACTTGGGCTGCTTTTAAAACCTTCTTGTTATTTCAAATAATCTAACTTGGAATTTACTCGATAGCTTTTCTAAAGAGCAAATGAAGGGTCAAGTTAGAGATGAGAGAGTTAAACAAGGAAGTCATGTCAGTCACCCAGGCTGCAAAGCATTTCCCGCAGAAACAACTGCAACGTATGGAGCAATGCAGACAGCGGGGAGAGCCTCCCTTGCCTCTGGGATGGCAGTGTCGGAGCCTGGGTGCATGATCCCACACTCATCCCAAGAGTTTGGTCCTCTGCAGTCAAGGCCAGGTTTCTGGTCAGAAAGAGCTATCTGAGAAGCCTTGGCTGGTCTTGGAGCTCTTTGAGCAAAATCTGGAAGAAGGGTCTGCAGAGGTTTCCCACTGCTGCTTGGGAATGAGCATGGTCTCCACCCGGGACACACAGCAGTAGTGTTGCAGCTGTGCTTGTGCCTGGCCACACACCAGATGCTAGCCCTGACTTGTGGACTGATTTCTCGACCTCAGGCCTGATGCCTTATTAAGGACTTGCCTGGTGGTCTGGACTCTCACCCAGTATGGTGGGACTGGGCTCTTGCTGGTGATGCCATTGCCTTTGCCAGCCTTGTCACCATGCTTGACTCCCAGCTCCTTTTTCTCCATGGAGCAGCCCATTCTTGCTGCTTCCTGACATGCCGGACCAGAGAGCTCCATAGAACATCCAGATAGGACACAATTACAGAAACACATCCCTCCAAAACCCCATGAATGAGGCTGACAGATACCAGAATTTGCATTCTCTGAGAGCAGCTCATTGATAGTGCTATTTTTGAGGCTGAAAAGTAGAGGAGGAAAATCAGAGACCCTGTCCTTTAAAAAAAATTGCAAAGTCCAAACAAAAATGTTACATTACTTCTGGCTTGCTCAGGCCGTTCTTGATTTTTGCTTGCTGGCTTCCATTTGCTGGTCCTTTAACGACTGCTTTTCAAAACTGCATTTGGAAGTCTTTGTCACAGGGTGCTCTAGAAACCAAAAATATAAAAAGCTTCAAAAAGGTTACAAAAAAAAAAAAAAAAAGAAAGATCCATAGGCCCACCTCAGGAAATCATGGAGCCCCCCGTGATAGAGGTGGGAAAGTGTAAAAGGGGAAAGGTAGAGGTAATTCTGCACTTGTGTGGCTTCTTAAATGCTTTCCTTGTTCAGCCATCATGGACCATCCAATGTTGGAAAGAGACTACTAAGCTTTGGTCTCACTGAATTAATCTGTTCTGATGCTTTTATCGTGCAGTATTCTTTGATATGGATAATATTCTGGGATGCTTTTCTACTTGTGAATTCTGGTGGCACTGACACAGAGGCCACAGGAGCTGTTGCCTTTGCAAGACTTCTGGTGGTGTTTCTTTCTTAAGTGATTTGATGCCACTTACATACTTAGTTGCTGAGACCAATGCAGAGATGCTGTTAGGTCTTTCCTCACCTGAGCTTTTGCAAGAAGTCAGCAGACCCTGACAAGTTCTCCTGGTGTGTACTTACCAGAACTTACTTGCTTCTTTAGGCATGCAGGCACTATGTAAAATGTTGCTACCTACTTGTCCATGAGAAGTTTGGAAGATAGTGTGGCCCACTTCTGTTACCCTCCCAGGAAACCCATAGTTTCTGGTCACAAGAGCTCTATGTATGTATTCCTTTCCTCCATATGATGTGGGGGGGACTGGAGAGTAGGGGGGATCAGAAAGTAAAGATGGCTCTCTTTTACCATTCTTTTTATTTTTATAACAGTATATTAAGGTGATATGCTGGCAAGCAACAGCTAAATTTCAAACGTGCCCCTGAAGTACCATGAATGTCAAAAGAACATAAGAGTCAAGCACCAGCGAAGTAGAAATGTTGTAAGGTTCAGTCATCATGGATGTCATGAGTCATGTTGTGTACCCCACAACCACAGTCCTCAATTACTGCAAAAGCCACCCGTACCCTCTCTGGCATTTTTATACTATTTTTTGTAATCTAGAAAATACATTGAGGTTCCTGTGAGATACTGCCATGGCTCAGCGCCTTAAATAGTAGCCATAAAAAAGGACATGCAAGGATCGAATCCTTGCTGGGAGATAAAAGTCACGATCCATCAAATTAGAAATGTGCTGGCAAAACATCTTGTTTTCTTAGTGTATGTGACAGAGCCATAGTCAGTTGCTTAGTAATAACATAAGAGCATGAAAACAGTGCTGAAGCTGTACCCTGGTGGTGTTTGGCTCCTGCTTTCAGGTGTATCCTTCTCTATTGCAACACGTACAGCATCTTTGCTGTATAAAGTTCTAAGATTTGCTTTGCAACAGAGTACAACATTTATTGCAGCATATCCTTTTCTGGCTTGATTTTCACTGATTACTTAAGGGTTTTGTGAAATGGTACAGCAAATGGAAGCCATGTCACTTGTGCTGTCCCTCTGTCTGCAAGCTAATTGAAGTAGGTTGGAAAGAATGAAAGGCCTTAAACAATCAAAACATAAATAACTGGGGATGCCCAGAATAGTTGTTGCACTACATGTTAGGCACCAGGAACAGGTATTTGAATATCTAAGTTGCCTTAGCAGACATTGAAAGACCATTAAGAGCACTCTATCAACCCTCTGAATGTTTTTGTTGTTTGGTTTTTAAATTACTGGCCTTTTATCTTTTTAGCATGTAATAGAATTAAAACCTATATATATAAAAGATTTGAAAGCTACACAGCGTAAAAACACAGGCTAGATTTTAAACTGTTGTTTTCTGGTGAGTCTTACTGAAGTGAATTAAGCTATGCTCATCTGCCACAGGCATAAAGCTGGAGGACGAAGCTTAGTCTTGTTTTCATTTTTTGTCTCTTTAAAAATATGAAG
>NW_009259184.1:2137961-2165791 GCF_000687185.1 Egretta garzetta
TGACTTTGCAAGTTCAGACTTAATCTATCGGCTGCTAGGTTTAAAAGAAATAGTACTCAAATACACATGAAGCTGGTTATATAAGCCAGTACTGCTTTTATCCTACAGACATTAGTCTTTCCTATGGTTTGCTCAATTCTCTTCACAGATTTATAAGGATCTATGAAGTTCATCTCTTCGCAGAAGTGAGGGTATTTATGAGTGCAGTCAGCCTTATTCTTGAAGTCACAAAGGGCAAGAGCAGCAGTGCAGTACCAGTCTGTAGTTCTTAAGATTAAGTCACAAATGGCAGTGTTGTGCTCACTGATACAAACTTGGTCAAGGAATTTTGTTGCCATTAAAAGTTCCCATTAAAAGCAGCCTACTTCATTCTGCATGTGGAACCACAGGGAAAAAACTTTTTCACTGTACAGGTGACCAAGCACTGGCAGAGGTTGCCCAGGGAGGTTGTTGAGTCTCCATCCTTGGAGATAATCAAAAGCTGCTTGGACAAGTTTCTGGGCAGCTGGCTCTGTTTGGCCCTGCTTGAGCAGAGAGGGTTGGACAAGATAACCTCATAACCTCCAGAGGTCCCTCCCTGCCTCAACCATTCTGTGATTCTGTGGTTCTGTAACCTTAAAAAAAAAAAAAGGCTTTGCTGCTTCGTTGTTTTGGGTTTTTTTCCACTTTAAACTGAAATTTGGAAATGTGTGGGTGTTTGTGTGTGGAAATTCAATGTCAGCAACACTGTTTACCAGGTTTTAGAAAGGAAGCCAGAGAATTTGCTCATCCATTTATAGTGAGATTTAGGTCCAGATTAAGAAGCCTACATGTATATGTGAGGAAGATGTCTAAACTCTGGTCAGCATGGTCGGTCAACTTATAATCAACACCTCAAGAGTGATTCAGGCCTCCCTAGAGTAGAAGTCTATGGGGCAGTGAGAAGAGTCCCTCTGTAGACTTCATTGAGTACAGCAGGAGCATAGATACCTGCCATGCCTAGATTCGTATGTTTTAATCTCTAGCTGAGTCCCACCCAAAACATCTCATTAAAGCTAGAGAGCATGCAGACTGGAAAACATATCTACTCAAAGTGGAATTTGCCTAAAATAGGAAGGGTAGCATATTTTCTTGTAAAAATATATGTAATGACCCAGGGTCTTTGATTAGTCTTTTCACCTTCTCAGAGAGACTGAAACTTTAGCAGCAAATTGTACTTGAACATAGATTTGCTCAAACAGATGGGTTTACTTGCTCCAACTACTGATGTGAGTAACAAAAGAAAATGTCTCTGCTTTGGATGAGCTCTCAATCTTTTATTGTGTTTTTTGACAAAAATGCATGATTTTTATATGTGTTGGATAGCTTTCAGGTATCCAGAATCCTGTACCTCCTTATTCTGTTAATTTATCAGCTTCAGTCCCTTAAATGTATTCAGCATGAAAAACACGTTTCCAACTGTGCGGCGCTATTACGCACGACCATTAAAATCAGGAAGAAAACCTCCTCCATACCATATAACTCCAAGGAGTTCTACCTTGTTTTAAATACTTAAATCCAACTCACCACTGAATCATGGACTTCAGAAATATATATGAAGGCCTACTAGAAAATCTGACTAAAATACAGAGCGACGATTTCCTTGTATACTCAGGGAGAGGATTTCCATTGCTTTTGGGATGACTGAAAGTTTAGATTGAATGCCATGTATTAGGCACACTGAGGTGAGTTCTGCATATATTTGTTTTATTGTTTATATGTTCTGACTTGAGAGGATTGTGGCTTGCACTGTTATTTTCCTACTGGAGCAGGAGGTAGTGAGAAATAAACATGCATTTCATTATCCATCATCTAACAAGCTACCAATCTGATGGTTTGCTTTTACTGAAGCATACTGGCCTTACTTCTTTGTCTCTTGGCTGGGTGATACCTACTTGGCTATGAAGAGACCCCTTCAGCTGCATGACGAATAAACTTCAGTTCTTTAATATTGCAGCGGAATAGAAAAATGTTAACATTTTCCTCCACCAACAAGGAGGTGTGCTAATTATATTTCAAGATCTTGAATGGGTGCTCTTACTTTTTTTGTCTTCCATTGATAAGTAATCTTTGTACTAAAAAGCCCTATCATAATAATGTGTTCCTTTGGTGACAGCATGCTGACATCCAGCGCCAGCAATGCAAACAATTAACATCAGGCTGGGATACTGAGCCTTACAATATGTAAAGAAGCACTTAGGAATTTTTCATAGACTGAACACAATTACTCTCTGAAATAGTCTTCATATGAAGGGAACACATCCTGCAAGTCTGATTTAGTATCATGCCATTGTTTTCAGTTGATGTTAGATCGGACCCTAACTACCTAAATGCAGTGTATGGAACGGTAAATCTCAGTGTTATGGTCCTTGAAGAAGGCAGGTGTATTATACATGTGAAGATGAGGAACCAGTAAGAGTTGTGCCAAGAACCCATGTATGAAAAAATACTCTCTTTCAATGGAGGGGAAGCACATCTGTTTACTAAGCAGTCCCACAAAAATGTAGAAGGAGTTGAATTTGGAGTTGAAGCTGGTCACCTGCAGGAAGATCGTTCCAGGTTATAAAGATGTACCCTGGGTTTTCCTGACTGCTTTAAGTGAGGAAAGCAAAATGTGGGATGTCTCTAGTGAGAGATAGATATGATATGAGCAGAAAATGAACCCTAGTGATCTAAGATGGGACTGAGGAGAACTTGGGATCGGATATTAACTATGATGAGAATTTAATTTAGCCCCAGAGCAAAGAGCCTCTTCTAGGCTGGTCACCAACTCACAACTGGTTTGTTGTTGCCTGTTCCAAGCATCTCAGAGAGACAGCTGTCCTCATATGGGCTGCTAGTCTTCTCTAACTCAGAGATTATTTCTGTGTGTGGGTTTTGAAAACCAAACAGACGAGGTGTATATTCCATCTGGTCAGACAAGCTTCTTGATGACAAAATCATGTGCTTATCAATGGTCTGGGTTGGTAAAAATGGTCTATTTCCCTTAGTCCTTCGTTTGGGAAGTGTCTTGCATTCTTGCATGTATTTATTTTTTTACAAGATCTGGAGGTGGGGAGTAGGGTGAGAGAAGGAAGGAAAAAAGGTGGCCCTAGAAAGTGCTTGAAGATTCCAGGAAATTGGTAGGCTGGACTTGCTAATGCTTGTGAAATGATTTTTGACACAGCCTTTCAAATGAAAAAATGAGTTATTAGAAGGATGATAGTCTTTTATCTGCTGAGGAAGATGGATGGGTATGACTTAAAATGTCATATATATGAATGGGTGCTATAAAGGGATTGTTCTAATGACATGCTGTAAAAGACAACTGTCAGGAATAAGTTATTCTTCTCTTCTGATGATACTGATGATAACATACTCAAATTCCCCACAACACATTTCCTCACCTAAAGTTAAAAGCTTTTCCTGAAATGTTTAGTGGGCGCAAAGGTCTTTATTGTGCATTTCCAACTCCATGAAAAACACTGGGTAGTGGCTTACATAAAAGCAATTTTGCCTGAAATTAGTGTGTTTGAATACGAGTACACAGGCTTTGATTAAGCAAAGGAAAGCACTTAAGTGCATGTGTAAGTACCTTTCAGCAATGGAGTAATGACACTGAAATATGAAAGAAGAAAGCATGATTTCCAAAGAAATAGGGCTTGTAAGAAGAGCAGCTCTGAGCAGCCGATCTGTTCAAGGCTCTGGTATGTAGCCATCTCCAGAGATACCTTCACAAAAGTCACATCCCACCTGTGCAGCCCAAGACCAAGTACCACACTTTGCTTGTTCTCAAGGAACAGCACTGGGAACAGAGGGAAAGAAAGATAAAGAGGCCAAAACCACTATGGGGGGAGGCAGGGATCTGTCTGTAGGTACTGGCCACCAGGTGCAGAGTGCCTGGCTGAAGAGCCTTAGAGGTGAGGGCCCTCAGGGTGAAGGGAAGCTGACCATGTTGCATTGCACTGTTGCCATCCCCTCCTCCCCACATTTCCTGCGACTCTTACATTCGAAGTGTGTGGTTCCCTGCTTGCAAGCGGCTCAGTGCTGTGAGGCTGCAGGGGGAATGTCACGTCTACATGCGGGCACCAGTTTTCTTGGAGAAGTCAGCAAGCCTGCATGCTTGAACATGCCTGAGGGACCACAGTGGTGGGTGACCCATGCTGGGGCAAGGACACACCTGAGGGACTATGGCCATGGTTGACCTGTGATGGGACAGGGACATCCCTGAGAGCCTGTGGCTCATCAGCGACCCACATTGGAAAAGGGAAACTAAGGAACAGCATGGCAGGAAGCCATTAATTGTAGACTGTTAGAAAGAAATAATTCACACTACTTCAGCCTCCTATGCGCCCATTGCCTCACTGGAGGAATTCTGGTGCACTGAGATTAAAAAAAGGCAAAAATAAGGATACTTGAGAGCAGGAAGGGGAAGGCCAGGTTTTTGCATGGTGGTTTCTGTCTTTTTTTTCCTTAGTACCCAAATCAGTGATTGTAGGTTTGTGTTGGTTGGCAGTAAATTAAGTCAAGTAAAATTCCCTGACTCGATACTGCTTTACCTTCGACAGACTGGTACAAGAAGTGATGGGCTAAATTGCAGTAAGGGAAATGTAGCCTGAGCATTTGGAGAAGGTTTCTAATGGTAAAGGAGGCTGATCACAGACTGGATTGCTGAGGGAGGCTGTGGAGCCGCTGGAGGATTTAAGAGCAGATTAAATGAACTTCTGTCAAGAACAATTTAGAAGAAGTTGATCCTGCCTTTGGGATGAAGAGGCGAATTAGATGACCCTCTTGAGGTGCTGCTGAGCCCTGTTGCCTTTGATTTCTGTGACACTGACATGGTCTTGCGTACCCCTGGGAGAAAAGAGGATACTAAGCTTAATTATCGGAGGGCGGTTTCAGTCAGCGGGAGGTGTTTTCTGAGGAGAGATGGCTTGAGATGGAAGGCTGAGGATGTTAAAGAGGTGAAGGGTGCAATTAATTGAGACTATATAATGCTGTATTTGTAATTAAGTTGACATAAAAGTGAATCTTTTTTCATTTGACCTAGCACTGACCACGCATCTCAGAACGGTCTTCCTTAATTCAATGTATATTAAAGAATTGGAGCCTCAAGTGCTGTTTAGGTCGCTCTGTGGACAGGGAGGTGCTGGCCTGGATGGTACTTAAAAATTAGGGAGCCATTGTGGATGCACTCACAGGCTCCTCAGGCTGCAGCTGCTTTCGCCAGAACGATTAGCGACTCCAGCTTCAGCTTGACTGTACATCCTCAGTCCCAAGCACCTTGCAGCACTCCTGTCAAGGACAAGCACGATTTCAGCCTTCTGCCTACTACATTAGTGCAGATAGCTATTTTGAGGTTAGGGCCATGTTGGATTTGAACTGTAGCCGGTAATGAACACGTGGATGGAGCTCGGCTTTATTTGCAGGTGTTCGAGGTATTACTATTAATTATTAAACCATTTCTTGTAATATTTAATTATTTCTCCCCATTTTGTGATGAGCAAGCATTGCCATTATTGCCTGTAACCAAATAACCATCCCCATTTATCATACTAATTGTGACTTAATGAGGAAGGACCTGGGACTGGGGGAGTTGTCTACCCTGAACAATTTTGGAACGTAGCTTCCTATGGTAATGAATACAGGCTGTAATAATTAGGTCTGCTAGGTGCTATATTTATCATGAAGCTTAAATGCAATAAAAATTCATCATCCGGCAGTAGGCTTACAAAACACAATGAATTGCCATAGTAAATATGGAAATAAGAAAACAGAGTATGAACAGATACAAGGTTGCTTCCTCTTGTATGGTTTCGCCACTCAAGGGGATAACTCCTTTTCACTCCGTTGTACACGGAACTGGAGGAAAATCATGGTAAAGATGCTGTGTTGAATTGCATATGGCTTTGGGAGGAATGCTGGGTTTTGCTTGCTTATGCTTCCCTCCTGTTCCCTCCCTGACCCAGCAATATTTCACTGGATGCATTTCTGCAGAGCCCTTGGATCTGCACTGTACCCTTGATAATCTGTGGTCTTTATTAGAGGGGAGCAGAATACTGGGCCTGAGATCCGACTTAGGGATTAAAAGGAAAAATGTAGTTTGCTACAAACCAACTGTCTGTCTTCAGATAATTACCTTACAGATAGATAAATCATACCCTTTTACTCCTGTTTTTATGTTTTATCATGAAATTGCTTCACAAAGGTTTTAACACAATAATGTCTGTACAACAGGGAAAACCCATCTGAATATTTGGAAGACAATATCCACTTTAGTTTAATATGGTGGATAATCCACTCAAGGGTTTATCTGAATGGTCAGTAAATATACGTGTGACTATAGGTTGGTTTTGAAGTCCTCCTCATGAGAGAACAGCAATCAATAACCTCTGCCATCAGCAATAGTGAGAAGCTGAAGTTTTCTTCTTTTCTCTATGCTCAGTAATTTCTGCAATAGCTCTTAAAATGATGTAGTATAAACTATTTGGTATTAATCAATATTGACAGGAGTATTTCTTGGAAGAATAAAGTGAAAACTACTTTTGTTTTTCAAAGCTGTTTTTGTAGCAGTTAATTGCTTGTTTGTTTGGTTTTTAAAAGTAATATGGGCAGAGGAGAGAGAAAGAAATGTATTTTAAACATTCATAGCTAGCTTGGAAGATGCAAAGGGGACATTTGGTGAGGCAAATATCCGCACTACTCAAAAGCAGCAGTAATGTTGATAATTGCAGGTTCCAGTCTGGATTAATAATATAGGCACTAGCCTGTATATAGCTGCAGCTGAATTCAGTCCAGTGTTTAGGTATTGGGAATAAAGAGAAAGAGACATCTTTGTCTAGCATGAAAGCTGGAAGGACGATGTGGGGGAATGCGAAGGGCACAGATAAGGCTACTTTTCTGTTATTCCTCTCTTATAATGGTACCTTCACTGAGCTTCAATAGGCTTTTCATCATCTCCTTCATTTGCAGAAGCAGTCACCCACGAGTTGGAATAACTAACTGGAATCCCACCTGTCCCTGCTGGTCTTGACTGCAGATTCACAGTCCCACCTTCTCTCAAAGCTGTTGCTTTGGCATGGCATTGATGCAAAACACACCTGCAAGCTCTCAGACCACTCCTGCCTCAGTTTTGGTCACAGAGGTTGCGTGCAATGTAAACCAGGGTGTCATTCCTGGGCGCTGTGCTCTCCTCTGGGAGGAGGAGGGCTTAGTTTAGTGTACACACACCTATCTCCAGTGTGACAGGTTGCCATTCAATTGTAATTCTGGTCCAGCCTACAGTTTGTTTGGTTGGGTTTTTTTTTCCTTGTAATAGTTGAAATATGGCATCACTGCAAGGGAGAACCACAGAAAAAATGCGACAAGATTGATTCTTGTGAAAAGGTGACTTCAGTGTCTGTACAGAAAAAGTTTGACCTTGCTTTGTTTAGCTCAGGATTTCATGATCAGCGTGACAGCCACAGGACTCCCCTGGGTGCTCGTGCGGGTGGCCATGCGAAATTCCTTTGGAGGCTGGAGCTGAGTGAAGAGCGCTGTGCTGGTCGGCCCTTTTCCTACTTTCAGCAGAGGAAATAGCTCTTGTTTTGGAACACAAAGCTTTCCTTTTGAAAACAAGTGAAGTCTGTTTGTTTTCAGGGAACGACGAGGGGAACACTGATCAGATGGCAGAATTAGGCTCTCAGGCAGGGAGACGTTTTTGTCTTCATCTCTCAATGGGTTTGTCCTCTGGTGTCCTTGTTCACAGCTTCAGCCTCACTGCGCTGTTTTGACGGTGTGTGGTACATCGGTGATGCTGCATGTGTGACAGTGGTAAAGGTCCCGTTACGTGCATGGCCGACTGCAATGTAAAGTTTTGAAACAGTGGGCTGTGATTCGGAGGACATGGAGGAAGCTCTCTTTCTCTTGTGTTGCCACAGGAGTCTGAGTCATTGCTTGGTACGAGCCGGGACTGGCCCCTCAGCTAAGAACAGTTATTTGCCATATGATTGTGAAGGTGACTCAGTACCTTGGGGACATGAAGAACACGTTTCTGTTCCTGGACCTTGGAAGAAATGGGGGGATCAGTAATAACTCTCACCTGACTGAGAGGGAGTCTGTGCCTGCATCCAAACGTTTTGGACATGGATAGCTATTTTCTTGCTACCTTGAGGTCTGCTACATGTAATACTCTGCTTTCATCTCGATAAAGGTCTGAGAATATTCTGGATATTGAAGCTGCATGGTCCTTTCATTTTCAAGGTGGCAATCAGGTGAAAGTATGCAATATTTGTGCTGTGTATGCTGCTGGTTTCTGCTCTGGAACATCTTAGACGAGCCAACTCCTTCTGGTAAACTAGACTGTGGGTTTCTGTTTGCACATCGAAAGCTATGGTTAGCTCTCTCTGGCTATGCATGTATTGGTTTGACATGAATTTTAGAAAAGATGTGCATATAGATCACACTGATGGGTACTTTGTAATGCCTGTCTACCATGATTCAGTTTCAGACTTTAGATTTGGAGCATTATCTCTAAATATTTTGTTTAAAGTACCTTGCAGCCGCCTTCTAAAAGTTGTGTTACCATGCTCAGTCATTGCTATTCTCTCTCAATCTAGAGAGATGGTAATCAATCAAGGTACTTAAAATGGTGCAGTATAACAACATGCTGCAAGCCCAAGTTTCTGTTGATTCAGTAAAGATGCTCAGGTCATTTGTTTGCTTGTTTCTTACTAGGTTTTTGGTTTCCTTGACCTTTTTGGGTGAATATCATGATTTATTTGGCATCCCCTCACCTCTAGTCGTGCTCATGCTGTAAAATGTGCATCTTTCATCAGTGCTGACGGGAACTCCAGTTCTTGGCTGGGATCCATAATCCCAAGATCAGAGGAGGCATATTTACTGCATTTTACTCTTCGGCGTGGCTTTTGTGCTCAGAGGAGCGTGTATGTGCATGTCGTCATTCTTGGAAAGTTTTTAGACCAGTGTCACACTGCTCCGTGAGGGTGAAATATGGTGCTGTACCTAGCTGCCGTAGAGGACTAAGAGAGAGCCATCGGAAAGGTTTCCGGCTGGCAGCACAGCCAAGGCTTCTGTTTCCCAGAGGAAGCGCTGCCTTGCCGTGTGCTTCAGTCCTGACTAGGAGGTCAACAGCCATGCCGATTCCATCAGGGGGATTTCCCAGGGGGCTGCACAGCTGCCCTGTTACCATCCTGTTTCCTCCTGCACTCCTTGCTCTCTCCCCTTGCGTTTGCTGTGGGTTTGGGATTTCCTTGTTGGCTTTTCTTTTTTCTTTTCTTTTCTTTTCTTTTCTTTTCTTTTCTTTTCTTTTCTTTTCTTTTCTTTTCTTTTCTTTTCTTTTCTTTTCTTTTCTTTTCTTTTCTTTTCTTTTCTTTTCTTTTCTTTTCTTTTCTTTTCTTTTCTTTTCTTTTCTTTTCTTTTCTTTTCTTTTCTTTTCTTTTCTTTTCTTTTCTTTTCTTTTCTTTTCTTTTCTTTTCTTTTCTTTTCTTTTCTTTTCTTTTCTTTTCTTTTCTTTTCTTTTCTTTTCTTTTCTTTTCTTTTCTTTTCTTTTCTTTTCTTTTCTTTTCTTTTCTTTTCTTTTCTTTTCTTTTCTTTTCTTTTCTTTTCTTTTCTTTTCTTTTCTTTTCTTTAGCTGCCCTGTTACCATCCTGTTTCCTCCTGCACTCCTTGCTCTCTCACTCCTCGTTTGCTGTGGTTTCGTTTTTTCCTTGTTGGCTTTTTTTTTTTCTTTTCTTTTCTTTTCTTTTCTTTTCTTTTCTTTTCTTTTCTTTTCTTTTCTTTTCTTTTCTTTTCTTTTTTCCTTCCCTTCCCTTCCCTGCAAAACTACTCACTGCTCTTCAAGTTTACCAATTTGAATTTTGGTAGTTTAGTTATATTTGGAAATTTTGAAATACGTTGTGTTTTGTTTCCCTCAGAAGAACAGAAGTGTCGTATCATTCTCTCATCCCTTCACATCGTCAGCAAATGCAGAATTCCAATGTCGGTACCCAGCGGGAAGGGTAAGTGCCTGGAAGCGTGGCGGTGCACGTAAGCAGTGTTGTTGGTAAGCAGCCTCTGCTCAAATTGAACACTGCAATTGTGCAATGCAGCCAGGAGTGCTGAAAGAACTGGCTGAAGAGCTCTTCAAACCACTTGAGTTCAGCAACTCTAGGAGTGTTAGAGAAGATATGGGGGACACAATAAAAGCTTATGTCCAGCCTGTACATTTATAAATTAATGAGCTGCTCTAGGTAGCTTTAAATTGGTTAGCTTTTTAGCAGTTCTCAACAAATTGTGAAAAGACTGATAACAATCAATGTAAGCCGTAATCCCTTCGCCCTAATGAGTGCTATTCAACGTGGCTTTATAATAAACAGTTCATTTATTTCTTTGATATCAGTTTTAATTAAATTACAAATCTTTTGATAAAGGCAACACTGTTGTCACGGGCTCCAGTAAAACATCTGACTTTTGGCAGAACAACATTCTGATTAGAAAAATAATTACTGCCAAGTGAAATCAATGTAGCATATATTAAATGAATTAAAATGTAATAATTAAGATGTTTCAATGAGCAAGTTCTGATGCTCAGTTTGAAATGGCTATGCTTGTCCTTAGCGAGGCCGGGAGATGAAGACGGGAGGATAAGGAAGCCCACATTCTTGTCTGCAAATTTTTTCTTTAAATTTTTACCAGCATTGAACAAAATAATTGCTGATGAAATTTCAGAGAACTGGAAGTTAATGAAGAGTTATGCAAAGGCAGAAGAGTTATTTAGAAGTACCAGGGTCATCATGGGAGAAGCTGGGCACCCCAAAATGATGTGTGAACCACAGCCAGAGCACCGGGACACCTGCCAGTGGGCAGGGATCGCTTGCCTGGTGTGGCCGTGCAGACTCGGGGTCAATCGCTCAGGGTCTCGGGAGGCGCGGTGACTGTGAGCTCAAATTGAGCTCCCATTACAGGGTGGTGCCAGAAATGACAAACGAGGTCCTAGCAAATCTCAATGGGCTACACAGGGAATGAAAATATAGCAATTCTATTACTGTTTTGGCATTAATGAAAGTACTGCCAGAATATTCTGTGCAATTGTGTTGTCCGCACACTTTAACAAGTGTCTTGGCTATCTGGGAAGAGTTCAGAAGAAAACTACAAGGCTCTTTTCTGCCACTTCATCATAGTCTCTCTTGCAAGGAGAGAGAAAAAAGAAAACCAGTTCACCGTAGAGGACGTTTAAAAGTAGACATAGTGCCTAGGCAGCAAGAAGCTGTCTCACAGTAAGGGTGATGAATTTAGGAGATAGATACATTGGGAATGGGCGGTGGGAAGATGAAGCTTGGGGATTGCAGACTGAAGTGCAAGTGTTCAGCAGTGAGGGCGTCAGCTGGAGTAACCACTTATTGGTCCCTTCAAAAAGTTATGCATTTTCATAGTAAAGACTTCCAGACTTCAGCTTTAGTTATGAAATCATCCAGCAATTCTCATCCTGATGTAGTTTGTTTTTTTCCCCAAGGGTCTAAGAGTAAAGGCCACAGTTCCTATTTTCCTGCCCATTACCTTGAAATGATGTAAAAAAGTCCTGCACTCTTCTGATCATTTCACATGCTTTTTGGGACATTATGCAAATTATTTATTCAGGTATCTTGTTCTAGCGCATAACTCATCTGTCTAACAACAGAAGTAATTTAAAGCTAATACAGTTACATCCTTTCTTTTTCTCTGTTGATTACAAACCCAAACTTTTCTCATTTGTTTTCAATTTAGCGACTCTGAAGAAAATGGTAATAATTCATTTATGTTCTCCAAAGTGATTTAATTGCCATGGTTTTCATTGTAAGTGTAATTGCCATGGCATTTCTATTTTCAGACTGCTCAGATGCGCTATAACCTTCATGTTGTTTCCTTGCCTCTTTGTATTCTGCTGTGGCTTTTTGACAGAGTATACAGGGGATAGTCTTTTAAAAGCAAATCTTAGGAAAAAGCTGCCGTATGCGCGACAGCTTCTCTTTTTCACTGATTAAGGACGTATGGAGGTTCAGCATGTTGCCACCTTTTGCTGTGTGAACAGGGTAGGAAGCAATTCCATGAAGGACGTGTTGGCAGCTGTTGCTAGTGGCTGGATCCACGTGCTTTGCGCGAGTGCTATCGTACTTGTGTAATTTAGAGCTTGGGAGAAGAGGGTCTCACATTCAAGTATGCAGTGACTCATGCCCAAATGAGAAGAGATTTCTCAGGGAAGAAAGTGATGCCCTCTTCCATTATTCCATGGCAGTTTTGCAACATTTTTTTTACCATCTTTAAAACATTTCTGGCACAAAGCTTATCTGCCAGCAATTTTCAGTCCCTGACCCTGTTGTTTATCTCTCAGATTTGCTGCAAGTTTTCTGTGATTAGTATTCCCAGCCTCTGCCTGCTAATACAGCGTCCAGAGTTCCACAAGCTCCAGCATTAGCATTTTTTATAAAACTGTGGGACTCTGCAATAAACTTGTCCCTTCTGTCTTATCGCAAATATTTATCCCAATTCTCTTCATAAAAATTCTGAGTCATCTCTAGTTCTGTGCTTACAAAAATTCTGCTGGAAAAACACACACGCACAAACCAACTAAACAACAAAGAAAAAGACCCTTCCAAAGGGTTTATAGGAGATGTTTATTCCTAACTAAAAATCAATTCCTTTATGCATAACAGACTTATTTAATTAAATTATTAATAATGGCAATTATGTACTTGAGGGAAAAAAGCGACTATATAACCTAACAGTTTTGAAATGTTGCTTGTGTAGTTCATCATTGTTACTGGGCTCTGCTAGTGTCCTTGTGAGGTATTGGAAGGAAGGGATATACTTTTGCGGTCACTGGCGTGTGCTAATTGCCCTGTTTTTTCAGAAAAACTGACCCAGCTTCTTGTTAGGCAGTTAGACTTTGTCTAAATCAGGGATATAACCAGGGATTTTTCTCTTGCCTTCCTTGATTTCCAGTGCTGGGCAATCTGCAGTGAGGAGTTGTACAGAACCTGCTGATTCACTCTGGCAGATGCTAATAGTTAACTGCATCCTGCCTGCAAGGGTGTGGGATGGTCTCAGCAGGATGCAAGCAAAATTAAATTAGGTATGACCAAGCTTGGATAAAGGGACCCTTTCTTGCTTCTATTTTAAACACCACCAGCAGCAGAACAAATATGAAGGCTTTTTGTATTGAAAGTGTTAAGGGCAGGTTCAGTAGGACACATGTTTGCAGGAGTCTTCATAGCTAAATTAAAAAAAATAATTATTTAGGGATATCCAGATCCCACTGAAGACAATACTACTGCATCCACTGAAGCCAGCGTTTTAGCCTTATGCTCAATAGGTGTACCCATGCAGTGTTATGCATCTTCTGGTAATGATCATCAGAAAGAATATTATCTGGTAATTCAACGACTGCTAATATCAGTGCAGTTGGCAGCAGCTGCCATGGTGTTATACAAGATTGGCTATATAAGTAGCCAACTCAGAACACCAGATCTCTGTGTTCTTTCCCATTGGAGCTGCTGGTGGAGCTTTTAAATATTTATTATTCTTAATAGACACAAAAGTCTGCAGATGAACTAGGTGTTGGCCCAGATACCAGATCACTGCATAGCAGCCCCTGCCCAGCTTCTCTGCATCGCGCTTCTGTGCTGCACAGGCAGGAATTTTTAAATGTGATGTTTGCAATTCAGCACTGAGGCTCTGCCATGCTGCCAACCTGCTAAAAATGTAATGGTAAGGGAGCAAAATTTATGTGACTTCTTGTGAATTCTGGGGTTTAAATCACTTTACATTTATGATCATGAACTTTGATGGTGCAGTGCTTGACTTGTTGATCAGCATGAAAGAAAAATTATATATGCCCCTCAAAGTATCCTTTCCACGCACTTGAGTTTAAAATTCAGTGTGTTGTTGCCCAGTGATGATTTCATCTTTATTGCAGGGAAACCAAGTGAAGTCATCTTACCCAGTTTAGCTATGGCCTTTTTTCCCCAGGTGGGTCATGAAAACAGCTCTACAGTAGCAGCTATTTGAAAATATTATCTCTTTTCCCCACCCCAAAATGTTACAGAGGATTTATTGGGTAGTTCTATTTGCTTCAGCAAATATCTGCTGCACTTAGTCATAAGACAGTGAAGAAATACTGGAGTAGAGCCCTTTTTATATCACCAACAGTGTAACTGCATTGTCAATTACTCCTGAAACAGTGCTGGGGAGTTTATGGGAGGATTGCGAATTGTACCGGAATCACTGTTTGGGGATTAATTTCTCCTTTAAATCTCAACAGGGAAGGATTTTCATACACTGAAAAGGGATTAAAATGTGTTGTGCTCTTTTGTGGTATAAAGACAAAAGAACTAATTTCCAAAGGGGTTACTGCTGATTTTCTAGAGAATGTCCATGCAAGTGTTGCAAATATATGATGTTATGCTGCACAGCCAGCAGTGGATTTTGGAATGGCTCTGATCCTTTTGCTGTATCTCTGGGACTGGAGAGTAGTGTTTGCTAGATGATAGCACTCCTGTACTTTGAAATAGCCTGAATTTTTGAAATAGTTCAGAACGTATTTTCCTCCCAGCGTGGGTCAGAAGAGAGCTGCCTGTAACTCAGTGGTTAGCACACTCAGGAGCGTTGGGAGAGATCTGTGTTCCAGTCCCTATTCTGAATCATGTCCCTGTGCGACTGGCTACTGTGAAATCTTTTTCTCTGTTTCTTTAGGTTCAGAAGAAAAGAATGTATTGTTTGGGGAAAAAACACTTAATTGAACCTGATGTTCCCCTGTTAAAGGTGGGGCTTTTTAAGCAGTTGCCATTTTTTCACAGAAGACATTCCATCCCATTCTAGCTAAAACAAATTTAAGGCTGTGCAAGTTGTTTTCATAGAGCCTGATTACTTGCTCTGTCCCTTGAAACCCTGTCTCCTCAGTTCATGTGAATATACACAGAAGGGCAGCCATGTTCTGAAGCCAAATCCTGTAATAAAGGCATATGTGGGAGGAGGCAGATAATTTTCAGTGGTCTTTTTGTCTCTTTTTATCTTGTTGTCACCCTCTCTTCTGCTAAAGCAGTGGTGCTGAGAGTTGATGCCGTAGCATGCTGAAGAGATGTTCTGGACGCCAACTTGTGTTTGATCCGTCTTCGTTTCCTGTAGAAAATGGATTGTTACCTGTGAACAGTTTTGTAACCTACTCCCAAAGTTATATTTTATCTATATAACTTACCTATAGGTGGCATACGTAGCATAATATTTTCATTCATGTGCAGCCAGCTCTCATCTTCTGTTTTCAGATGCCTCTCATTAATATTTCAGGTGCAAAAGGTCCCTTCAGGTTGGAATACGTCACACTTGGCTGAGGAAAAGTGGTGTTGCGTCTTTCGTAAAAGTCTGTCAGCCATTCTTTTCTGGGGTAGTCCGCCTAGTCAGAAGCGGTGGACCCTGCTGTTTCAATCCATCTTTTCTTTTGTTTGCTTATTAAACAGCCTGTCTTTACCTAGTAAATTGCAACATATCTACATTTCCGTCATGGATAATGGCCCTGATGTGGTCTATATCACTGAAACCTGGCAGAGTGAAATATTGCCCTCCCCCCAGTTTTGACTCTATCATCAAATTTGCATTATATCAGGTCATCCAGGAGCTACTGCAGTAATCCTTCATTCTTATTCTAGCTGTCCACTAGTGGCCTCTTATGTTTCATCAAGTGAAACATTGAAATAACAAGGTGTGCGTATTTATAGCCTCATTGTTGATTAAGTATATTAGCTAGTTTGTGAAGTAGTAGCTATTGGGAAATAGGATCTTAAATCAGAGCTCATTTTCCCCTTCAGCTAGGATGGCGAAGAAAATGAGATATTCCTAGAAGTGTTGTCCACAACTGGATATAATAAGGAACAGAAGGTACAGCTATTTGACTGTATTAATTAGCTCTTCTTCAGAGCTACACATCTGTCAACTGGTAACTGCAGCAGCTTCTCAACTTCATTACTTTAGGAAGGTGTCTTTAAGTAGCATATTTCTTTTTTCAGTCAGTTTTGGTTTTGTACTGACCCTTCACATGGAATGATACGTAGCAAAATGACTTCTTATTGATCTATGAAATTGTAATTTAACCCCCACCCCCCGCCAAGGAAAACAAATAAGAAAAATCAACAGAAAAATCCTCAAGAGCCTTTGCTACCAGTAAAGACAGAGTGCACTGAAACAGGAGATTTTGCAAGGTAGCAGTCATCAGACTGGACAAGACATATGTCTTCTTCATTTAGGGGTATATCTGTGTTGTTCACAATCTGTCCTTTAGCCTCATTTTCTCAGTTCTTTAGCCAAAAGTCCAGCTAAGATGAATAGGTGCTGCAGATGCTAAAACGCCTTCGCAAATCGTTGGTGTCAGCTTAAAGCTACAGAATAGCATTGATGTTCCTCAAGACCCACAGCCAGTGCTGATACTGTGCCTCTTCTAATATTGGGGTATGTTATAACTCTGGGGAGGACTACCTTGTTGCTGCCTCCCACTGGGGGGATTTGGGGTGAAATGCCCAGCATATTCCATTCTCTCTGGGAAGCTGGTGTGATGATGGCCCCAGGGTGCTCCTCAAGGAGGTTCCTGGACCATCTCTCCACCCCTGCTCAAGGAGAAGGTGCTTAGTTCCATCTGGTTTTTACTGCTTGCTGACATTAATGTTATGTCTCTTGCAACTCTAATGAAAACTCAGGTTTCCAGAAGCTGTTCTTTTTTTTTGTCTGAAGGCTATTTGCACCTTGCTGAGAAAAGTGCCTGACCATGCAAGGCCATTTCCCAACAGGGGCTGTAACAGTGATTTCTCCGATCACTCTGCAGTCTCATTTCATGCCTCGGTAGAACATTAGTTGTCCTTGTTTATTCTTTTTCCAGTTAGCATTTTCTGTCACCGCTTTATATTATCATGATGCTTGTGGTAAACACAGTCCTGAGGCAGGAGTGGGTGGCTTTTCATTTTTCATCTTTGACGGAATGCTCAGCATTGCTGGTGGGTGATTATATACCCCTCTCCAAGGGTCTCTCTTGGTTTAGGTCTTACCCACTTCAGATGACAGTTTTCTCTCTGTATGTCTCCTCAAGAGATTTTGAGGGAAGGCATCTGATGTGGTTTTACCTCTTTGTGTTTTCTTTCTGTTTGTGACAAGAAATAAGAAATGATCACCTCATTATAAGGAAACAGGAGGTCCTGATTTAATCTGCTTGGCACATATTGTTTGTTTAATTGTTGCATGATAGCTGTGTGACAGCAGTGTAGGAGTAATATGGCCACACATTACTGCTTCAGGCTCCCTTTTTTATGCTCTCTCATAAAGAGATCACCAGACCTTTCCTCCAGCCTTCCTTTCTGCTAGCAGGTTTAAAACCTGCCCTGCCCCGAAATGTGTGGCGTGGCCAGGCCACTGCAGATCTAAAAGCTCTTGCTTCAGTTCCCAGAGCTCTAGTAATAAACAGGCAGCCTCTTGATGTAGTTCTCAAGTTTTGAAAATTTTGTTTACTCTCCAGGAAACTTTATTTAATACTCTTGTTAAATACAGACTAAACCAGAGGGCTGCTTGAACCACCTTTTGTGAGTGTTGTTTTGAGTATCAGTTACCTTGGCCTGCCTAACATTTCACTGCAATTGAAACATTTCTACACTCTTACTGCTCTAGCAACTTGGTGTTAGGTTTGGTTTTAATATAGAGGATGTAATGCCTTCTGGCAAGGCATGAATAATTTTCAAGGCCATGCTTCTCTGTTGTTTGGCTTCCTTATTCTGATCAACAAATACTATTTATTTCAGGTTGAAGTTCATCAACCTGAAGATCCAGAAGGCTGGGATGAAGTGAGCATTGCTGAGAACTGATTAAGTATTGTAACAAATGCAAATGAAATTTCTGCTATAAAACATTGCTTAAATTACTGTAAATCCTCATTTGATTAACTGCTGTGCTACAGGTACATACTTTTCTGTAAGTGAACCCGAATATATTCGAATTTTTGGCTTGCTTACAGGTGATAACTGTTTTTTAATGGAAGTAAAATTAGACTGTTATCCCCAGTAATGAATAGGAGACACTGGGGGAAAGCGCTGCCATGATTGTTCCCATGTTCAGTCAGATTGTGTAAATATGTTATAGGAAAAGAGTTGCCTAGAAGGTTGTGGGAGAAACATCCTGTGAATCATAAGCTCTTAAGGATATGGCATGAGAAGAACAAAAGGAGATGAGTGTAATCTGAAGGGGCAAAAGAAGGGGAGAGGTTTACGTCAGCACAAGTTGAACTACAAGTAAATGCAAAAGGACTAAAGTGAATGCTCACATCAGCTCATAGTGACAAAACATGAACCAAGGCTGAAAATGAGGCAATAGTCAACGTGTTCTGGGGCCATATGGTTATTGATGGACTGAGCGCAGGGTCTTCTTTTCTTACTATTATGACCTGAAAGATGGTGTTTCTTGTCCCCTCTTCCCAAATAGTAATATGCTGATACTGAGCTCCTTGTAGGACAGATTTTTTAAGGTGTTATCTCTCAGTAATAACAATTACTCTCCCTCTTTGTTTTCAGTATATACTCTTAGACTGAGTCATGTCAATATGTGTGGGCTTTGATATCTCTTACCTTCAGTAGAATAGTCTTGTCAACCAAGATCAGACAAATACTAAGGAAGAGCAGGGAAAACCAGAGGAGAAAGAAGAAACACCTCTGTGTCAACAGGATATTTTTACATGGGATCTGGGGAAGCTGCTGACATAGTTGTGGTCTCAGCACAGAGGACAAAATGACTGTGTAGTAGTGAGGTTTCTGATGGTGTTTCACTTGGATCAGTTGTAAGCTGATTCACTGCATCTAGGGCAAAAGCAGAAATAGTGAGGTAAAGGTCTATCGACAGCCCAAAATGTGACACTCAGTTGAGAAAAATGTATCTGGTTTTGGAACGAGTCCTCTAATTGTATTTTGGCTAATCATGGGGAAAAAAATCTTTTCCTTTTCTTTCATTTTTAGAAGAATAAGTGTATATAGACTTTCTATTAAAATTCATTAACTATGGTATCACCTTTCCCTTTATCTTCTCAGCCAAGTTAATAAGATTCTGTGCATATTGCAGAACAATAACACTCTTGTCTGGTCAAAACCACATTTTACATCTTCTGGGAGGAAGTAATCCTTACGTAAATATGCTGGTTGTGCTGTTCTGTCATTGGGAGTTTGCTGGTGTGCTGAAGAATCAAGGTTCCTAGCTGATTGTTTAGAAGTAATTAATGCTTCCAGAATTATTTGTCATGCATACACTAGAGTAAGAATAGTAATGTACTGTAACTGCGATGCTCCCAATTCAGATTGAGTGGCAAAACTATACTGTAAATTAGTGTAAAATATCCTTCTCTCAAATAAAAAAATCATTTACATTCATAAAAGGATTGCTATATGTAACTATATCCCAGGCAATTCTACTGCTACAGGATTGGCCAGGTGACACATCTTTTCACAGCCTGGCTCACAAAGAAAGGGCAGTTGTAGGTCATGATAGACGTAGGAGTCATTACAGGTCGTTGAAAAAATACCTAATAAAGAACTTTCTGGAGTTCAGCTCTTTCCCATTGAATCTCTCTGCCCAAATGTGGGGTAGTGGCACTTGCACAGTCTTCTGTGCAATGGGAGGCAGTGAAGAGGAGCCAAGAAGTGGTAAGAGCTTCCAGAAATAAGTCCTGTTTCAGCTTGAAAATGTCATGCTAGGAGGATCTTTTAGAACCTTAGCAGCCATTAAGGCAGAAAATGCCAACTTGTAACCCTCAGAAAGGACCTGTGAAACAGTTTGATGGAGAACAGCTCCAACAAGGGGCATTAAGAGGCATGTTCTCATGTTTGTCCTGCTGACTTTGTGTGGCCCACTACAAGGAAACAGGCTGTGTCCAAAGGAAGGACTGGTGCCCCTCTCCTTGCTCTGTATTTGCATCCATTGGTCCAACATAGAAGTGGCTGTAACTCAATTTGTGTAATCAGTGTGACTGGCTTCAGTGTGCCTATTTGGATAAACAAAACTTGAGCTGCAGAGTAGGAATTGCTGCAGCTGAGGGGAAAAACATCTTATATGAAGGTTAGACATTGCTTAGGTGTTGGCTCTGAAGAAATGACCTTGACTTGTGCTCCTAACACGGACTTTTTGGATCTCCTAGGATAATGAAACTCTCCACATCTCCACTCCTACCTGCTAATGGGAATAAACCTTCCCTTATCCTCCTGCTATCTTATCTCTTCAGATGATAAGCTCTGGGAACAAGACTGTCAGCTAAAATAATAAGTGTGTTCAGAACCCAGTTTGTAGGTGGAACCTCTAAGCCTTGGGGGCCACAGTCATAAGGGGATTAAAATGCCTGTTGCCCACTGATTTCAATGGGAAGTATGTTTCTGTGTCTTTGTCCTAAATAATATAAATACACTATGTATCAGAAAAAAATTTGCAAGACTATTTAAGGGATTATGTTAGAAAGGAAAAAAGGATGGCAGAAGAAAGACAGCAAAAAACCCTGAAAGAATAAGAATTTAAAATAATGATATGTACATTTTTAAGATTTATACATTAAAGATCAAAGAGGCAATGCAGTGGTTTACAACAGTAGGTAATTAAACTGCATTAAAGATTAAGAAGCTAGTAGAATTGTTTCATTCTTTTATTTGCTTCTTTCTTTTGTGATGAAGAGCACTAAGATCTGTGTTTTCCTAGGGTGAGAAGATGATCCAGGTTATGGACTATAAGTGGAGCATTGGTATGAGAGGGTTTTCCCTTGCTGCTCTGCTGGTTTTGGGGTGAAACCTAAGCTGAGATCTTAATTATGTACAGTGATTAAGATCTTGCTAACAAGTGGATTGACTAAGCAGAAAATCTCAGGCTTCAAGTTTGAGCATGACACTGAAAAGGATGGTGCAGAAGATAACAGAGAACGTGGAAATTCTCTTTTAAAGGTTTGTGTCATTGACGTGACTGAGCCAACAATGAGCAAATGCATTCTGATAAAGCAAAATTCGTCATAGCCAGAAAGGTTTGGGCTGAACTTACTCTGTATATCGTTCCGTGTTCTCTGGCATCACTATTGCTCTGAATGGGGAAGTAGGGAAGGACAAACATGAGGGAAATACATTGCCAACCTACTGCTCTCCTGTCTCACTGAACTGGGGAGGGGCGACTCAAATCTGTGGCAGTACCTGTCTCTCCCGCCTTGCTTCCACTGTAGTCCTCACTTCTAGCCAAGTGTCGTGGAGAAGGAGACAGCGGGACAGAGCCAGAGTGCATGGCCCTCATCATCTCCACCGCTCCTATAGCCCTATGCACAGTTCAGCCCCGCAGCTGGAACTCAGTTCATGTCTGGAAAGGAAGGGAGCTGTTCCACTCCTGTGGGTATAGACTCCAATGAGTATAGACTAACACGCAAGGCCTTTTGAATGCGAAGACAGCCACGTTATTGCTTGTGGGTTTTGGTTCCTGGTGCTCTGGGGAGGACAGAGGCACTAATGAAGTCAGCTGCTGCAGGACTTTGTGTGCAATACATTGACACAGAGTTTAAACCAGAAACCTCGGGAGAGATGTACAGTTATTTTGCTGTCAGCCAAGATTCTGCAAATTGATTTCTGGCCCTGTTTGCTTGATTCTCTCTAGCTGGATATTAGTTGTTTTTACTTACTGCCACTGCCCTCAACCTTTTGGTTAAAGGGTAGGAATTTAAAAGGATGTCCTGATGATTAGAAGCCATAAATTTCAGTTCAAACACTCTCATGGGGAACTAGGAATACAAATCTCATCATCTTCCATGAGAATTTATATTTCTATTTGAAACCCAAAAGCCCCTTCTCCTCCCATCACTGCAAGACTTGATCTGAATTTTGGTTTGAAGAAAACCGCCTTATCAGGTGTTCAAAACCCGTGTAAAACCAGGCAAAGAAACAGCTGTTGTGCTGTAGTAGCACTGGAAAGAAAACCAGTTGTCTCATTTCATTTAACACTGTGGATCAGCAAAGAGGGAATGAAAGGTATTCTGGTTGCTGTTTGATTTTGTATCTCCCAAGACATTTCATTAAATTAATATTTTATTAAATAATATTGAATGAAAAAACCCAAGGGATTGTTTGGATTGTTCAACCATTTGGGTCTGGAAATCCCATTCGAACCACTTTTGAAGTCAAACTGATGCATTCTAGAAGACGACCTTACACAGAAGGTATCAGGTAGCAAGACAGTTGTCCATTTTTTCAGGTGACAATTCAGCATTGAAAAATAGCATTAAGTTAAAAATACAAGTAGTAAATTTGCCACCATAATCTCTTCAGTATCTACTTCCCTTTCCGTGATTACAGTAGACATCTATTTAGGGCTCTTCTGAAATTATCGCTGTGCTGTACTAGTGTAATTCAATGAAGCTGTGACTGAAGTGCATAGGGTCCCTTGCTTAATTACTTTCATACCACACACCATGGCTATGGAAATGTGACACTGGTGAATAACATTAGCATAAGGGAACAATCTTTATTTCAAAACGTATAGCAGAAAATATCACATTTGCAGATAAAGTGCATATTCCTATCTCTGCAGGCAGAACCAATTTCTTCCTCCACATAAATATCACAGTTCCTTGGGAAACTGTCTTTTATTGATGTATCTGAAAATAGCCTCCCTAAACCTTTCAGTCAGAACGGTCTGATGTCAGATCTCCAAAAGTTATGGTGCCTAAATTATAAGCTTGATTTACTTTTTGGATGTATGAATTCAAATATGTTCTTTGCAAATCCTAGCAATTTTGGTGTAATCAGAAGAGATTACATGCAATTTCACTGTCACTGAAACTAACATCCACAAGCCTACAAAGCACAGACAAGACAGAGCTCTGTTTTGTAGGAATAATAGCCCACTGTCCAAAATAAATGTAAGATTTCTGTCATATATTGGGCTGTCCAGTGGTGCCTCAGGTAAGATCAGTTTCATGCATGCAACCAAGGTTCAAAATCTTCCTCACTCCATTTCTTTCCAGTTCTGATCTTCTTTCACTAACTAATCTCTTTCTGGTTATGCTTTCATCTTTTCTGGGAATCCAGTCAAGGAGTCAGTTCCAATCCCATTCTTCTGGGACTTTCTATAAAAGATGAACCTCAGTAGTGATGAAATATGATTAGATATTAAAAATATTTTATTTTAATGATGTTGCCCAGAGAGGTGGTAGAGGCCCCATCCCTGGCAACATCCAAGATCAGGTTGGATGGGGCTCTGAGCAACCTGATCTAGTTAGTAGTGTCCCTGCTCACTGCAGGGGCCTTGGGCTAGGTGACCTTTAGGGTCCCTTCCAACCCAAAGTATTCTATGATTCTATGTGCATTTATAAACTTGCTTTGCAGTTACTGCATTTTGCGGGAATTGCTAGTCTTTTTCCTATCTCAGTGTAACAGGCTCCAAAGTGCCAAACAAGGATGACAACAGATTTTTTTACCCCAAAATACTTTTGTGACCTGGGAAATGCAGTTTTGGGTCTTCTGATTTGCTTTGGCATTCTGAATTATTTTGTTGCACGCGAATCTTTGAAAGGTGATTGTGCACTTTTAAATCTGTGCTTACGTGGAATGGTTTGTGCAAAAAATGGCTGAAAGTATTACAATGGCTACAAGTATTACAAGGGGATGGTGCTGGAGTTTTGTCCACCTGAGTAGAAGCTCTTATTTGGTGAGACAAATGTAAAGATGGGAGGGCCTTGTTTTGGTGTGGTAATAGGACTGAAATGTTGGGACTGAATAACCACATATATCTGGCTTTCAGGGACACAGTGGGGACTTACAGATCTGGAGAAACCTAACACAGTTCCTGGTCAGGTATGGTGCCTTGCATGTAGTCTGTTTTCAAAAGTGGCTTTTGACAGAAAGATTTTTAAAATATGGAGACCTAACCCAGATGAGTTCCCTAAGCCTGTGATACAACAGAAGGTAAGAAGGTATTTGGGGTCCTTCTAATTTGCAGTAGGAGGATTATGTCTTACAGATAAGGACCTAGGTTCTGGCGACTGTAAATCACCCTTTCTTGCATGTTAATGACTTGCTCAGAATCATGTGGATGCATCCCAGTGGAGAAATTATTGGAGGACTGGTCTAGAGGGGGCATTTGCAGAACAACAAAAGCTACACCAGTGCTTGGGGTAGACTGTTATTCCTAATTGCTGCAGAGCAAAGAAAGGATCATCTTTGCTCTACAGTCTTCATAAATGCTTCCTTCGGAGCACTTGTGGTCAGCAGATTTGTTTGTTTACAAAGCCATATCATACTTGATGTTCTGTAAAAGATAAAATGCATAAAGCAGGTACAATGCTTAAGTATTTGTGGTGTAGGTCTTGGTTCATCTGGTCGATGCTGCTGCCAAGAAGGGGAGGACATTGTGCTAACCAGCTGCAGCACAGGCTTAGGATGTTCTGAACATTAAGTTGTGAGTTCATAAAACGATTAAAGAAATCAGTGGTGGTGATGCAGTGAGCACAGTATAATCATATCACATATTTAAAACAAAATAAAATAATTTTTTTATCAGACTGGAAAACACTGAGTGCCAAGTTGGGAAGGTATTTCGTAAAGTCACGTTAGACCTTCTGATGCTGTCTATGATGGTCTTCTGAGCTACAGCCTACCGGTTTTATTAGAAGAATCAGGGAAGTGTAGGATCCTTGCAGATGTATGTTTTTATCCCAGTCAACCAGGGTGGCCCAGAATCTGTGAAAAGATTACCTATTCAATACAGGTGAAAGGTTGGAGTTCTTGACCCTGAATGCACTTTATGCTTGGGAAAATACACAGAAAAAAATGTGCAGCCTGCTATTTAATTTGAGTATTTCAGTGTCTCTCAGCTTTTGCGTGTTGTGAGAGACAATGTACGGATGGCACATTTGGAATTAAATGGAAGAAATGTCGGCAATGTGTCCCTTCACCTCCTAGGGAAAAGCATCTGTTCAAGCCATTGCAAAATATTAAGAAAATTCCAGTTGACAGTGAATTATCTTGTACAAGCATAGGCACTCTCAGGCCTTCACTGAATAGAACAGCTGTAGAGTTGGGATGTGGTGGATTATGGCTGATCCCATGTTTCCACTTAGAGGGGGAAAGATTTTTCATATAAAGGCACAATATGTTCTGTATGTACCATAAATGGCTCTTTATGTTTCAAAATTACCTCCATGGGGAAGACAGTTTAAGTACAAAGTGGAAAAACTGCATAGGGCAAACAAAATTACCTAGAAAATATTTAAAATAAAAAATACAATTCTTCATCTGGTCCTATATGTTTCTATCCCAGCCAGTTATGAGATGTGATTCTGTCAATGCAAATGAGCTACTAGTTGAAGAATACAAGATAAAATGACTTCACTTTACCCACAGCTCGGACTTCCCAGTCTTCAGAAATCTTCCAGAACCAATCTGGTAGAGCAGGTGTTTCTTTGAATTACTCCAAAGCAAGAGGTATAGGATTACTTTAGAGTAGTCAGCCCCTGGGTCTGGGATTCTGCCTTACTGGATCATGCCACATGGTGAATGCCAGATCGATACCAGTTCAGTGCTTTGCTGCCTACTCAGATGCAAGGTATAACTTTCAGTGCTGTTTAGTCCCCACAAAGAAAAAAGGAACTTTTCCAGGTCTCTCCTTACAAGTAGATGCTTGCGTGAAATACTGCAGTGATTGTAATTGTGTGGGAGAACTAACATTACTGTCCTTGGAAATCTAAATGAACCCATTTTCTGAAAGTTTAATACCTATATTGAATATGTGTATATTTTGCAAGACTTTTGGTGCAAGTTTCCAAATTTATGCCACATAGAGTCAAATCTACTCGAGAAGTTGATGGTGCTTACTGAAAAAATTGTCATCTGCAATAATTTTAAGTTCCTTACTTTCCTTTAAAATGTTCAAAAGATCCTATCTAATAGTTTTATCTTTATTAAATTCTGTAAGAATATGTAAAAAGAGGAGTCATTCAGACTATTTCCAATGAGTCTGTAGTTCATGATAAAACCTATAATCATGTAATTTGAGGTTCACCCAGCTTCTAAATGCTGTGAGGAATTCCTTTCCCAGATTGCAAAACTGGCTGTCAAGATAGAAGAGGCTGCGGTGAAGAACGGTGTAAGTGCTTAGGACTGTGAGGATATGAGTTATGAAGACAGATTAGACAGACCTAGCTACAAGCTGTAGTATATTAGACAGCATAGATAAATTGAGGCGAAGAGGGCATCTCACAGTGGGATGAAATATACTGAAGGAATGCTATAGATTGATACCTCTGTGGTTTAAAACTAGTTGCTTCAAAAATGTAAGGTCACACACATACCATGAAGTTGACAAGTAGAGTTGGAAATGAGTAGACAGGCCTTTGAAGTGGACCATTTGTGTTCAAATAATTGCATCAGCAACAAATAGAAATTTTTTCAAGAAGAAATTGGATTAAACAAACTGAAAAAGGGGAATAAGTGCATGGTTTCAAGTGAAGAAGGGTGAAAGGACTAGCATAGAATAACCTAGATATAAACTAAACCTCTCGTTAAGAAAATACATTTTGTTTCTCAATAATCAAGAGAGATCTCCCTTCCACCTTGCCTTGCTGACCTTGTACCGTTTCTGTTCATGTTTCCATCAATTTGGATGTGCTTTCTGCTGTTAAAGCCTAGGGCTTCCCCAAGGTATGTAAAGTAACTCAAAAGGATTGTGGGTTAGAAAGGTTTTTGAAGTATTTTTATTTTTAATTTACTACTATGTAGTAGTAGCACGTACACACATCTTAGACCCAAATTAAACTGTACCCTTTTGTCTGTTTACTAAGATTAGCTTACAGATCTGCAAGTAGACTTCATCTTCCCCATTAGATGCTTTATAGAATTTCAAATTACAGTTATTTGTAGAAGAAGCTGCTTCTATTATATTACAGTAGTTTTTCTATATCCCACTAACTTTGTTAAAACAAGCATTGAATCTTAACCTCCTGCTGTACTGATCTCTGTGTGGTTTCAAAAAGTTCATCTCATCAGTAGTACTCATGGTGCAGAACTAAAAAGCAGCTGTTTCTTGACAATAAAGTGCAGGGTTTTTTTCCTCGGAGGTGTGCAGCCGTAGGAATGGCTTATGCTGCTTGCTGTTACCTTGACCTGCATTAGCAGGGTAAGACATACCTGTGGTGTGGTAAGATGGAAGCTGGGATATGGCAGCAAGAGGTGTTCTTGGGTTCCTCCACTCCAGGTGTGGTGGGTTATAATGTCTTGGACAGCAGCTGGATGCCCACCCAGCTGCTCACTCACTCCCCCTTCTCAACAGGACAGGGGGAGAAAATGAGGTGAAAAAACTCATGGGTGGACATAAAGACAGGGAGATTGCTTACCAGTTCCCATCATGGCCAAACCAGACTTGACTTGAGGGAAATGAATTTGATTTATTGGCAATTAAAATAGATTTGGGTAGTAAGAAACAAATACAAAAAATTTCAAATAACACCTTTCCTCTCCCCACCCTTTTCCAGGCTCAGTTTCACTCCATCGTTTCCCCACTCCTCTACCCACCTCCCCTCCCCACCCTGAGCAGTGCAGGGGGCTGGGGAATGGGGGTTGTGGTCAGGCCATAACCGTGGTGTCTGCAGGGCTGTTTCTCTCACTGATTTTCCTTGCTCCTCACACTGTGGAATTTTGCCCTTTCTAAATACGTTTTCCCAGAGCCACCACCTTGGCTGTGGAGCTGAGCTGTGCCCTGCCGTGGGTCTGCTGGAGCCGTCTGGAACCGGCTGTGCCTGGCGTGGGGCAGCCACGGCCTCTCCTCACGGAGGCTGTACCTGCCGCCCGGAACCCCAG
>NW_009259184.1:2166342-2168620 GCF_000687185.1 Egretta garzetta
TCCCCTGCGGTGGGTCTGCGGGAGCCGTCTGGAACCGGCTGTGCCTGGCGTGGGGCAGCCACGGCCTCTCCTCACGGAGTCTGTACCTGCAGCCAGTACCCTGAGATATTTTAGATGTATTAGTCTTTCCATGGGATCACTGGAGGGAGAGAACGGCCCGTCTATTCCCAGCCTGTTGTGATCCAAATGTTCAACAGCATTTTCATCTCCTGGATGTGCTACACGCTAATGTACACATGGCTATGTTCCCATGCCTTTGTTTTTGTAGAGGAAACCTCAAAAGTATTTTTGACTATTTTAGCTTTTAATTTTATGCAGGCTATTTTCTCAGACATTCCTCTATTTCCTTTAGGATTCAACCATAGTTGAAACATTGATGTAAATCAACCCAAAAGGAAATCCTTTTCTCTGACAAAGCATTCTTTTTAAGAGTTAAAGGATTCTTAAAGGCTTTAGGTTTGAATACTCATTAAAGAAAACATTGCTACTACTTTTCTCATTTCATTGGAGAGGTGACCCTAGTCAATCTGGCTTTTTTTTTTTTTTAAATTAGTTGCTTAAGCACTGCCAGATATCTAATTAAGTTCCCAATTATTATAAATATTCTATCCTCAGATGGCTTCTTATATTAGTAAATAGTTCTCACAAGGTCACTGGTTCCACCTGGCATATAAAAACTTTTCCCTGTGTATTGAAGCAATGATAGTAGGAAATCAGAGTATTACAGTGCATTCTTGCACTTTGATTAAAAAAAAACCGATCCATTTAAGTATCTCAAATAAAACCATAGTGGTCACACTGCCCACGTGATCACCTGAACAATATGATCACACTGGAGGTTAATCCTGCTGACTATTCACCTATGACAAATTTTACAGCTGGCCCAAAATCATGTCCAGAAAGGAAATAATATGTTTCCTTCCTTTAAGAACACAAACCTCAGAATACAGTAAAACGAAGTAGAATTTTTCATACTGAAATTATAAAGCCAAAGTTTGCCACCAGTCTTGTAAGGCAACCTTTGTATCCTATTGTATCCTATTAAGATGCCGTACCTGCGTTTTTCCCAGAAAGAAGCTTTTAATTTCTTTTCTTTCAGCTAAGTCTGCAGTGTAAAGCACAGCAGCTACAGTCCAAGGATAGTAGAATTACGGGTGTGTGTTTTGCAAATGTGGAAAAAGAAGTTCAGCCAAAGATGTTTCTTTCCATTACTTTAGAACTTGCTATGCTAGCAACAGGAACAGCCTCCCAGTTTCTCTTCTTTTTCCCTAGGGTGTGTAAATACCGAACCAAATATAGAGGTTCTCTCCACATGTCCAGCATTCTCCTCATGTACATATCCTCTAATATAAATATCAGTTCCCTTATTCATCTCTTGGCAGAATATTAACACTTGCATTTTCACTTGCATTTCCAACACCTTCATCTCAATGCCCAATCACATCTTCAGAGTAGCCTTTTTCCTCCTGCCAACCTGAATGAAGCAATCCTTGCTCTGGAAAAGCAAATTTTTTTTCTGTTTCTACAACTGTGTTTTCTCTTTTTGCTTGTATGTAGGATTCTGTATTGGATTTGCGTGACAAGGTTTTGGTAGTGAAGATGGGGGGTTGGTGGGGCTACAGGGGTGGCTTCTGTGAGAAGCTGCCAGAAGCTTCCCTCATGTCCAACAGAGCCAATGCCAATTGTCTCCAAGGTGCACTCACTGCTGGCCAAGGCCGAGCCCATCAGCAATGGTGGTAGCACCTCTGAGATAACATATTTAAGGAAAAAAAAAGCCCAATCCCTGTTGCAGAACAGTAGCCAGAGAGAGAGAAGTGAGAGGATGTGAGAGGAGCAGCCCTGCAGCCCCCAGGCCAGTGCAGCAGGAGGGGCAGGAGGTGCTCCAAGTACCAGAGCAGAGATTCCCCTGCAGCCCCTGGTGCAGCCCGTGGTGAGGCAGGTTGTCCCCCTGCAGCCCATGGTGGCCCACGTGGGAGCAGATCTCCACCTGGACCCCATGGCAGAGCAGGGGGGGTGCCCGAAGAAGGCTGTGACCGCATGGGAAGCCCACGCTGGAGCAGGCTCCTGGCAGGACCTGTGGAACTGTGGGAAGAGAAGCCCAGGCTGGAGCAGTCTGCTGCTGAAGGACAGCACCCCATGGAAATGATGGACCCATGCTGGAGCAGTTAACGAAGAACTGCAGCCCATGGGAGGGACCCAGGCTGGAGAAGACCATGGGGGACTGTCTGCCGTGGGAGGGACCCCAGGCTGGAGCAGGGGCAGAGTGTGAGGAGCCCTC
>NW_009259184.1:2168633-2203674 GCF_000687185.1 Egretta garzetta
GTAAGGTGTGGTAAGATTCAGGGTTTTTTTTTATCCTCTCCTACTCTGATTTGACTGGTAATAAATTAAACTAATTTCCCTGAGCTGAGTCTGTTTTGCCCATGACAGTAACTGGTGAATGATCCCTCCCTGTCCTTATCTTGACCCATGAACCTTTCCGTGTATTTTTTTCTCTCCTCTCCTGTTGAAGAGGGGAGTGGTAGAGCAGATTTGGTGGGCACCTGGCATCCAGCCAGGGTCAACTCATCACAGGTGCGATTTGAAACCCAAAAAGAATATGTAAGGAACATAGAGCTAGAAACAAATCTTTAAAGCATTTGAGCAAATATGGAAAATATAGCTCAGGGGAACCTCTTCTGAACTATCATCATGCTTTTTAACAGGTGGGATTTGAGAGATACTAAAAGCTTGTTTAGGAAAAATACTGCAAAGACAGCCTTCCAAATTATTTTTTTTCCTGACTCTGATAAATAATAAGCTGTTTGCTGTAATACAATATGGAAATTTGCAACTTCATTGACATAGTATCTAGAAAAAATTACATACCCATTCATCCATGCATGTCCACTATCAGTTCCTCAGTTTGGTTAATATTCAGAGTTTTAAGTGAGGTCTGAAATTTTGAAAAAGATGTGACTCAAACATGTAGATTATGTATGACCTAGAATTCTCAAACTGTTGTTTGTCAAATGTGTACATTGAGTATAAAAGTCAGGGGCCAAAATTTTCCACCTTGGCTGCCTAACAACATTCCCTGCTTTTCAGAACTGTCTTAATTTCAGCCCAGCTTTCTATGATTCCCCCTGAGACTGAAGCAGTGGGATTTCTCCTCGCTGTTGCCTTTCCACCACAGAGTTTTTCAAATTGAATATATTTTGTGCAAGGCAGGAGGAAGAGAGGACTGATAAATTCACAGGTGGTATTGCCTCCTAAGCTCAGAGACTGAGCTTCATTGAGAGCTGGATGCCTCTGTGTCATTGAAAGGGAGGGCTGGGCACCACAGGGGTACTGGTGTGCCAGGAGGGCTGGAGAGTGCCCCCTCCTTGGGCAACACTAATGCGGGAGAGGATGAGAAGGATCTGTGTGAGTGCTGCGGCTCAGATAACCTCCTATTCCCTATCTGGGATGTGAAGGCTCCTTCCATTCTGTAAAACACCAGCTTTCCTCATACCAGATACTTATTTACACTCAAGAAAATCCTGCTGTCTCCGGGCTTTTTACACGACTCTATCAGGAGAGAAAAGTCACTCCAGACCTCCCCAGTAATTGAGAGTGATTGAGTCTTGTCTATGGTTTGACTGGCATTTCGAGGTGCTTAATGGCCAAGAAGAGAGCTTGTGATGATGGACCCTGAGCTAGGGGTACATTTTTTAGCTGAGTACAGTCTGTGGGATGAAATCAAGCCTCAGTGTGAAAACTGACGATTTTTCCCCAATGTGAGAAACTTAGGCAGAATGCATCTGAGCAATGACGAGAGCTGTGACTGATAATAGTGCTCAGCACCTTAAAGTATAGGTCTTCTGTACAGCAGGCTACATGCTGCATGTGTTGTCTTTTCTGTGAACTATGCTGTTACATGCATATTGAAGCCCTTGTTTTCTCTTCTGTAATTCAGAATTCCTTCTTTTTCCCAGTCAGCTTCCCAAGCTTCCTTTGAGTCAGAATAACTTGTTTAAATGGAAGAAAAGACTCCATTTGATTTAAATATGAGCATGATTTTTATTGTTGCCTGGTAAAAACACTGTGGTTAAAAAACCCCCAAAACAACAACAAATGAAACACAGACAGCAAAGCACCTACATTATAGTTTCCTTTGCAAAGCCTAAACAGCCCCTGGCTGGAAGGCAGAATTTAGGGTCCTGGTTTATAAATTGCTATAGATAAGACAATAATACTTCATTCTCTGCTATCACATACCAGAGACAAATCAGATAATGCAGCTCAAATCTCCTTTCTGCAGCCTAAAGTGAGTGAAAAGCAGAGATAAATTGGAATCCCAAAATCATTCTTAGCAGAAATATGAACTAGACAGGAACCTCCTACTAAGATGAATATCATTGCATCTTGATTTCAAAGGCTCCTAAATTTGTAATTCCTAGAAAGATTAAACAGGCTTCACTTAAGGCTATTTTTAGTGTCTACAGGTGTATTTTGGTGATGGTAGCAACTGTTGATACGTCAAAGGTAATTTTTGATGACGGGATATTGAAGGAGAGCACCAAATTGTATATATTATCCCATTTGATGATGAGCAGCTGTAAGCACAAAACTAACATAAATTAAATTGTATCACATTTTTCTGCACCCTGGGGAAGTGCAGAACAAAGTCATGCAGTGATTACACTTCCACCAGCATGCCATTAACAACTCCAGATGGCAGCACTTTAACTGCAAACATTTCCAGGTGTAATGAGAAGGCTAAAAATAACTAAACAGCAAGGCATGACCTAGTGACAGTCTAATTTGCAACAGGAATGAAGAGACAACAGGACTGTTTAGCTGAAGGCATGTGAGAGAAATGGCTGAAGCCACGAACAAATTCATGTAAATATAATCTTTTCTTAAGGAAGGACATATGAGCAATCTGTCTTTTCCTTCTACGTAACTCATAACGAGGATGAAAAGTCAATGTTCATTCATGTGCTAGCTTGTATGTATAACCTGGTAGGAAAACACTAAGCTCCGCTCAAAAAAGGTGAACCTTCTTCATTTAAGACTAACTGCCAACCTGGTAGGAACACAAAGGAATTTGTGTGTGCCTTTCAGCAGACTTGTTCTGTGGTTGGTTGGTTGGTTAGTTTGTTTTAAGGCAAGATACTGGAATTTCAAGATATGCATTAAAAAGCAAGGATATTTTCCTTTTTTGCTTATTGCCCATGAGGTGCCTTGGGACGTCTTAAATAATTACCATCCATTTAAGACTGATTTTTACAGGATAATTTTATTTATTCTGTCACTTAAGTGCTAACAAACTTTGCATCTATGGGCATGAAGCAGATGGACTGCTATTGGTTTTAAATAAAAGTAGGGCTTTCTGTCAAATACATTTCATGTTCAGAAAAGTTACCAAGCCTAGAACAGAGGTGAGGGTGCAGAGCGCTACCGGTGCAGGAGTAACAGATGTAAAGCTCTTTCCGTGAGAAACTGTTATCATTTGTATGAACTTCGGGTAAATGAATCAGAAGTAACTGCTTCCTCCTTGTCCTTCACCAGTGGATGTGGCTGTACGGTGAAGAGCTCCTTCTGAGGGAAAAGCAGTGCCTGGAAAACAATCCTTTTTTCTCTAATAGTCTGTACATTTCCAATCTGTTTTAGTGCTAACATAAACCCCTACAGACTTAGGTGGACTTATTTCTTTTCACTGCAGCTGATAAAACTTGGGTGTCTTTAAATTGTCGGTGGTGACTTTATTAGTGTGTTTCAGTTCAGAACTGTTCACTGTCTACAAGGATCATACTTGCACATTATAATGGGAACAGTCTTGAATGTCTCCGGGAACAAACACGGAGAAAAGTTATCATTATTGCAGGAACGCTGAGGGTGGCTTAGACGAGCCTGGTTAAACTGCAGCCTGAAACTACAGCCAGCTCCTGAACTACCTATTGCCAATTGCCCCCAGCCTGCTGTAGTTGTGCTGCAGTCCTCTCTCTCGAGAATTTTGCCTTCATCGTTTGGCTTACGCTGCTTCCTGCTGTTGCCGTCATCTCTTCCTCCAGCACATGTCCCAGAAGGAGCGTCTCCCCTTCTTCTCTCTCTCAGGACCAGACCTAAAAGTCATCATTTCCCTCCCCAAGCTGTGCCATGCCCACCCCTCTTGTGACTCCCTGAACTAGATGATAGCAAGGACTGCATGCTTGTGATAAAATTACCAGTGTCTCATGGTCATCATCCCTATGTCTTCTGAGAGAAGGAGCAGAAACTTAATGTCTATCAATAACCTGAGGTGTGTGAGATCAACTTTTTGAGACAAATGGGGAACAGTCTGTGTAAAACATTCAAAAGATGATGTTCGCAGTTTGTCCTCCTTGTGCATCTCTAGATCGTAGCTTTCAAAATAGGCAGGCAGAAGAGATGTCATTCATGATGCCACCATTCCAAAAATTAAAAAAGGCTTATTAAAAATGTGATTTTCTGTCCTGAACACTGGCATGATAGAAAAGTTACTTCTGCTGCTGATAAAAACATTTTAGACAAAAAATCCAGTCTTGCATACGATGGGGCACGAGGATGTCATGAACTCTCATTCATTTCTGTGTGAGCTAAGAAATCAGGAAAACCTTGCTAAATTAAGCAAAGTTTCAGGCTTACGAGGCTTATCATTCAGACTCAAGAGATAAATCAGGCAAACACCAACACTCCAGATGCTTATCCAAATTAACCCTCATACCTTTTGAAATTTGTTCATGGCTCATTTTCCCAATGCAGGGAGGGAAGTTAATGAGAGACTTGCTTATATTAATCTCACTTCAGGTTTGACATATGTGGATAGCTAATATAATTTTAAAGATGCAATAATTCAAGCACACTGTTGTGATAGGCAAATATTTATACATAATCATGTCATTATATTAAGGAGTTTATTATTCAAATATGTTCTGCCTTTTGAGTTTTAATATTTTTTTAAATATACAAAAGCAAAATCAAAAGTGATGACTTTTAAAGCTTTTTTCTGTGAATGAATGTTCCAGTACCAGAAAAATTTGTTGTTTGGGATTTATTTCTCGTAAAGAACTTGTGTCTTTACTGGATATTGAATACCTTCATCTCTGCAGAGGCATTTCTGTTTGGAGTTCGAGCCATGCCTGCCTTCCCTTTCACAGCCACAAGCCTAAATATAGGAAGAGGTTTATCATTTTCCATTTAGAAATTAGTATTCCAGTCCCTCTGCAGTGCATATAAAATGCTCGTTATGCTGGAGTTTCACTAAAGTAGAAATGATTGTACCAAGGGAAAAATTTCTCTCAATCAGGTTTGAAGTGTGTGCCTCAGGGACAGGGGCATCATCTTCCTTTCTTGCACACAGTCACTCTTCTTATATCAACACCAATTACGAGGTAAGGTTCAAAACTTTCCTGTGAGTTTGTTCATATTCAAACCTGCTGAGAGCAACCTGTCCCTTCCTCTCTGCAGACTCTTCTCACACTTGAACTCCCTTTCCTTTAAATATCTCTGTAAAATATACAGGAACTATCTCTTGGCCAAGGACTTTGAAAAGACACAAGTTCTGGTTAGTTCGGAATATCCTTTTGAGGTATTCCTCTGAAAATAACCTTCTGTGTATTTTTGATTAGGCTGTAGACTCTGGAGTTTGTGCACCACCACGCAAAATTTTAGGGGGGGAACACTGGGTTGTTACTTAATGTGAGTAAGAATCAGGGGAAAAGCTTTTACATGCGATAATTTATCTCTTTCTAGGAAAAGTGGGAGTGGATTAAAAAGTTGCTCTGTGTGTCTGATGAGAACTGACATTGCTGGAACTATCTTAACCTCTAATCTGTCCTCTCTGATAAAAGTGTTTAGGAGGATGCCTGCATTTAGGGCCTCTTTGGTTCAGGTCATTTTAATTTACAAATGATAGTGTGCAGCAAGTTACACTGAAGACAAGGCAGATTGTCAGCACAGGCTTGTGTTTTCTGGCTGTATGGTGGTAATCTTCTGTTTCTGCAGGAAACAAAATAAGTTGGTCTCTGCTGCAGTACAAGCAGTCTCAATCAGCAGATTTGTTTCTCGATGCCCTCAGTTAATCTCAGTTGCTTTTCTGTGCTGCTTCGCTTTGAGTTTATCCTGTGAGGTAGTTGCACATTGTTGTGAAACTGTGTTTCTGGGAACCTTCCTGGGAACCTTGGAAGGAGAGAGGTCTGTGGAAGACCGTCACGGTGCACTGCTATGTTGTACCCAAAAACTTGGGTACTTTGCTGTGGAAAACTTTTTTTCTTGGTTTTGCAGAATTCACCCAGATTTTTAGCCATCAGAAAAGCCACTTGCTTTGTTTTTAATTTGGTGGTTTTATGAGTGTAACAAACCAAACCCAACTGAAAAAGTGCTGTCCTCCTCCCCTTCTGCTTTCTGTACTAGTATTGATCTGCATTATTCTACAGCTCTAGTGTTTGGCACAATCACAAGGTGACACACCTAGCTGAAAAAATGTGCCCTCAGCTTTACAGTTTCATTTATTTTAGGAAAAAAAACCCCAACCCTGAATGCTCAGAAATTCCATCAGGCTTAAAAGGAAAAATATGTTAGTTAGTAGAAGATTGAGAGGGAGAGTGAATTGAATAGAGTTCAGCTGTTTTCAAAAGCTGGCTAAACTTCTTGAACTTTTAAGACCAGAATAAAAATTTCTCTGAGGAATGGGAGAATATCTTCCCCCTTTGAGCTGCATGTAAACTATCCAACCACACACTGCCTCCCTTGCTTGACACCATTACTGTATTACATTTCATGCTTGTGAACACGATTTCAAAGGACATGAGGACAGAGGATATGTTCAAGACCCATGAGGAGTCTTGCTGAAAAATGAATGCAAAATTAGCATTAAAGTTCCTTAAGACATCAGTGTTTCTTTGATTTTCCCATCTATTTTCTTCTTTACTCCTTCTATGAAAGTCCAGACTCAGTAGTTTCTTCTACCCAGTTGGAAACTACCCAGTTCGATAATTTCTGTCTTGTGGTGGAGCCAACCTGCTCCACATTTGGACTTCTTAGTAATGGACCACAAACGTGGAAATAGTTATTATATTCATAGTGCATACATTGTGAAAATCTCATATTAGTTAAGATTTCAATATCATATATTCAAATAATTCAAGTGTTACCTAAGAACAAATTGAGGAAAATATATTAGTATATAGCCACTACAAACAGTACAAAGGTACAAATGCGATGCAATAAAAAGCAAAACTGTTCATCGAAAACGCATTTGTACCATAACATAATATACTTCAAGACATTATTTCTCTGAGTAAAGCTGCAGCTGTCCTCTATTTAAGTTAAAAATAGCATTTTTTTAATGTCCATGCAATATTTGACATGCAGTTTCTTTTTAATGCTCTTCATTGCATGAATTTATGACTAGCTTTTTGGTTTCATTTTTCTCCTGCCACAGTGAATATATAAATGTACCAGTAAATGTATTAATCCAAAACATTAAGATACTTTAAAATTCTTAAAAATACTCTTCCAACTCTATTTTAGACACTTTTTTCCCTTAACTGCTAAGATGCAGAACAATTTATGCAATTGTCTAGTTCCACTTGGCATAGCAAATCGTTTTCATTTCTCATTATGGTTAGGGCAGTTTAAGATTTCTCATTTTACTCTGCTTCTTACTTCACTGTTAATTCATTTTACATGGGGCATGGGAAGGTAATGGAAGGGTAATACCAGTCTGGAATTCAGACAAAAACGATTGCTAAGTTTACACTGCTGCTGAACAACAAGTAATCTCGGTTTCACATATAAAAATAAAAAAATAAAAATAAATGCAGAATATTGATTTTTACTTTTTTCATATACACAGTAAAATAGAGCCATTTATCTGAAAAAGTGGATTTTCACAGTTTCAGTAAAATGCCTTCTTCTTATAAGCAATAATAGTACTGTTTTGTCTTTGTACTGTACAACAAAATCCTACAGGGTAAAAACTCTCAGAGGTTTAGAAGCACTCCAGTGCTTGGAGTTCAATCTAAGAGAGAGTTTTTACAAACTACTGATGAAGAAAAGAGTAACATTACCCTACTGCAGGAAGCATTTAGGCTAGCAGAATGCAGTTGCTTAGCATGGGTTTTCAAAAGATATTTTCACGGTTTAAATTTCCCTTTATTCTCCACATGAAAACCAAATTACTAGAAATTATTTCTATCTTGGAAAGCATTTTCTCTGATAAATTAATTTGGGTGACCAATGTTGAGTTGGGCTTGTTCGGGGAGAATAGCTCCTTGCAAATTACCACCTTGGGTATAAATAATCCTCAGACTTTAGTCCATCCTCTAGCCGAGCGCACTCAATTTAATGCAGTGCAATATCACATTTAAGATAGGGGGATTTGGGCTAGAGCTGAATAAGGACAGGAGGAGGGTGTCAGGAAATTTCCTCTTTGGTCCCATACTGTAATGTTGTTGGGTTTTTTTCCCTGTGAAAAAAATAGATACTGCTAATGGATTAACTTTAGGGGTGCATCTCCATTAGCATTTTTCTTTGGATCAAGAGTGACCTTTTGAAGCACATTCCCACTTACTGCCCACCGATTCTTATTACTGTGCTATGTTACAGTAAACAGGATGAGTTCCTTTCAGATAAAACTCACTAAAAGGTGGGCTCCAGGAGCACGCTTAATGTATGTCAGCCACAAATGCGCATTCAGTCCCTGGTACCAGCCTATAGATAGTTTGAAATAGAATCCCCCAATAGGTATATCCTAGGCATCAGATGCTCAGCAACATCTGTTTCTCTCTGTAGATCCACTGCTGTTGCATCACACTACTTACTAAGATGGACATTTTAATAATCTGTAGGAGAACTTAAGTCTGCAGCAATTCCAACATCTTCACACTTCACAAGGAAACTGAGTTTAAAAGTAAAGTTTGCAGTCCTGAAGAGACCAAGCCAGAGCCAGAACTGATCAGTAGCATCTACTACTTACAGGGACCCATTGTTGGAAGTGTTCAAGGTCAGGTTGGACAGGGCTTTGAGCAACTTGATCTAGTGAAAGATGTCCCTGCCCATGACAGGGAGGTTGAGCTAGATGATCTTCAAAGGTCCCTTCAAACCCAAACCATTCTGTGATTCTCTGATTCTATGATCTTGGTTGGGGAGCAAAAAGGGAAAGACGTAGCAAGCTGGGCTTTGCTGCCATGCTGTTAGGGAAAGGATATCCCCATAGGTCTTAGGAGTACGGCTCTTAGGAAGATCTCCTCTGCCTTCCCGCCCACCCTTCCCAAGCAATAGCTGCTTTCCTACATGTGTCTTCCTCAGACTCTACAGCCAGCCTACAACGCCATGTGTTTCTCTGGCTGTAGCAATCTGCTGCCTCAGATACATGAGACACTCAGAACACTGTTCTCATGCCTAGAGCTGGCCCTGTCATCAGCACAGTAGTTAGAAAGGAAGACTGTGGAATAGGGAAAACATTAAATCAGCCTTACTCAGTACCAGCACTCTTCAAAACAGCCCAAATGTTCACCAACAAATCTTACTTGGAGATACTGCTTCACGTCAGTTAGCATCAAAGCAGCAAACGCTCAGTGGTGGAGAAAGCCAGATTATGCTTTACTAACTACTCCTTGGCCTAAAGCTACATAAATAACCTCCCATGCTGTCAGGGCCTTGAGGGCACCACCAGGCTTGTCCATCCCTGCCCAGCCCCCTCAGGGCTCCCCTTCCCCTGCCCAGGGCCCAGGACCCCACATCAGCCCCCCAGGGCCATCAGCCCCTGTCCCCAGCAGGACATCACAGTGGGACTGGTCTCCAGCTCCCCACAGCCTGGCCTGGTCATGGGCCCCACTGAGCCGGGCCCACCTGTGGGTCTACATCCCAGCCCAGCCTCGGCCCATTCCTGTCCCCGTCCCCAGGGAGGTGCCTGGTGCCTGGGGCTGTGGCTGCCCTGATGCTCCCCGCTGCCCTGCTCCTGCCTGGGACGGGGCCCTGGCTGCCAGGCCCTGTTCTGCTGCCCCCAACATGGGGAGCACCTGACGGTCCTGGCCTACTGGGAGCCCCTGGTGCCCATGGTGCCCTGATGTATGTATTTGACAGAGCTCTCCCACAAGTAAATATTGAGATGCCATGAGGTTTTTACCATGTTCCTTAAAGAAACAAAGGTAATGCCTTGGGCTTACTTGTGTTAAAGGGAAGGAAGTTAAATGCTTCAAGTAGGATAAACTCAGAGGTTGGCCAAAGGCTTGCTTAGAAAATGAAAACAACCAAACAAAATAAGGCAGAGCCTCTCTCCTCACCATCAAAAGATCATCCTCCAATATTTGGCAATGACAGAGCTTCCCACAAGTAAATATTGAGATGCCATGAGGTTTTTACCATGTTCCTTAAAGAAACAAAGGTAAATGCCTTGGGCTTACTTGTGTTAAAGGGAAGGAAGTTAAATGCTTCAAGTAGGATAAACTCAGAGGTTGGCCAAAGGCTTGCTTAGAAAATGAAAACAACCAAACAAAATAAGGCAGAGCCTCTCTCCTCACCATCAAAAGATCATCCTCCAATATTTGGCAAGCTTTGGGGAGAGGTGATGAGGGGTGTCTCCAAATGAGGCAAAGACGGTACAGCTTTCCCGGACGAAGCAAGTTAAATGCTTCAAGTAGGATAAACTCAGAGGTTGGCCAAAGGCTTGCTTAGAAAATGAAAACAACCAAACAAAATAAGGCAGAGCCTCTCTCCTCACCATCAAAAGATCATCCTCCAATATTTGGCAAGCTTTGGGGAGAGGTGATGAGGGGTGTCTCCAAATGAGGCAAAGACGGTACAGCTTTCCCGGACGAAGCATGCTCAGAAAGCTTGTGCTGCTTCTGACCTGCCAGGCTCCCACTGCTGGGCCTGGATGGTGCCCATGCCATCTTTCCTTGAAAATGGTCGGAGTTGTTTTCCAGTGCAAGTGGTACAGAAACTAAGGCCAGTGCTTTTCCTCCATATGTCCAGTGGTTACTCTTTCACTCCCTACCTATTCACTTCCACTGGGTTTTGGTTTCAGCCTGATGTTTCCCCCTTTAAACTGCTGTGTTTTACAAGCATCTCAGTATCAGTTTATCATTATTTTGCTTGAACAAATCCAACCGAGAGGCACCACTCATCAGGACATTTCCAAGGCAGGACATGTCTCTTTCTAGGGTGGTCAGTAAAGACTCCAGATATTTTGCTCTCTCTGTCAAGCTCTGCCTTCCATTTCTGGTGATCTGGCCATTGACAAATGCCAAAACAGGGACATACCCTTCTTTGAGGGTTTTCTTACAGTCTGTGGCATGATATCTGCCGAGCACCGCATCTCCCTAGTGAGATGTTTCTAGGGATGTGTTGGGTTTGTCACAGTTTGTGTCTTCATGGAGTGATGGCACAACTAGACAGTGCTTAGAAGTAACTGGACTGGATTGAAATGGGGTTGTTGAGCTATCAAAAGCAGTGCATTAGCAGATTAAATTAACCTGAGAGGAGCTCTGTGCTGCTGATGCAATGCCAATTTCAGCTTCCAAGGTAGCCTAAATATAGCCGTGTGGCAGTGCAGCATGGCATGTGTGTGTACGCTTGGTCATAGACACTTCCAGCAGGAGTGGCCTTTGAATGCAGGGACCTGCAGTCCTGCAGGGAGGTGATCAATGGCAGTGGGTCTTCAGGAGTCTGCAGTACCTGCTGCATCAGATCCCTTGAAAGTGCATGAGGTTTCCCAGGTTAAGAAAATACTACAGTTGGCACCAGTATCAGCAGAAAGTGTATTTTCAACTTTTTTACTTCTACGATTGTATGACCCTCATGATCCATGAGGTTTATGATGCAATTTACAGCTTCTCACAGTGTTACCTGAGGTGGGAAATGCATGTTTCCTAGGAGTCTGAGGAGAGGTGTTGACCAATCTGTATGCTTTACAAGAGGTAAATGCTGCCTATTTTACATCAGTGGGAAGACAGATAAAATCAAAAGGTTTTGTCCATGATGTAAAATCCTGTGTAGGGGATGCTGTAGCCCATTGTTTATTTCCTAATAGATGATATATTATGAAAAGGTATGCCAGCAAGTGGTGGCTTAAATAATTCAAGATGATTGTAAAACTCAAAGGAAATGCTTCCTTTGAAACTGTAACTGGTCACATTCAATATTCAGAATAGTTTGTGTGAGGAATTTTGGCTTTTTATTCTAATACGTTATCTCCAAATTATTGTTTTTTCATCATTCAAGCAGGACCATCTTCATGTTGATGCAGAATTATTTTTATGATTATAAACAATAGGTTTCTCTGGCTTTAGAAAGAGCTGTTTGATTAAACTTGGTCTCATTTGCTCTGAAGCATCATTTCACTGATATGTTTAAGGTCTTTGTTTGGTCACTTACATTGTTTCCGCCATTGTACGTGAGAATCTATGTGTACACATGCCTAGAAATCACCTTGAATAATTCAAATTCTGGCAGAGAACAGCCTCTGCGTAAACCATAATGCACAGCTTTTCCAAGCTCTTAAGAACTGCAGGGCTATAGATAAGTAAATTCAATAAAATGAAACTCTCAGCCTTGCCTCCTTCAAGTAATGGAATCACCACTCAACTTCCCAAGTTTGACACTTCTAGTTTTTCAAGACTTTGGTAAATTATATTCCCCTGTTCTGCAATAAGAATCTCATAGGAAAGAACCTGTCTCCCCTGACCACTTCCAGACCCTAAGGGGATATGTGTCAGGCCTGACCAGTACAAGGCAGCAGGAAGACTGTAAGGAATATTTTAGGAAGAATAGTAGCTGAGGAACAGTAACAATGCAGATTGGAATGCATAAATTTAGTTGAACTTATCTTTGGCTGCGTAGCCTCATTCCTGTACAATAAAAAAGGCCTAGATGACAAAATAATTTTGAAAACAGAATTTTGAGTGGGAAGGGAAGAGATGAAGTCTGTGAGGGAGAAAGAAAGGTGTGGGGTCCAGTGGGGTAGCCTGAAACGTACATTCTAAGTATTATAAAATTTTCTTTAAAATATTAAAAAAAAAATAAAAATAAGGTGTTGCCAGTGATTGATTTGCTCCTGAGACTTCTTGGTTTTACTTTGTGATCACTCCCCTGCTGCTTACACAAGCAGCCTGAAGGTTTGCTTTTGGTATTTTACCTCGTGGTCATGTTTAGAAGCTGCTCCACCAAAACAAGATTTTATTATCTTCAGAAGTTTATGAAGCAAAGAATTAGAATAGCTCAAAACATACAAAATATTCTAACGTTGTTCAGTAGTCCAGTTATAAACCTGAAATATGTAAAGTAATAATAGGACATTGACATTTACCACTTGAAAGAGTATCTACAATGCAAATCAGATTTTCCCCAGGAGAGAAAAGTTTAAACCAAATAAAACTATGTCCTGGGACCTCCTCAGGCAAAATTCAAATAGCCTCTGAGAACATCATTGTAGGCGAAGCCACTGAACACCAATCAATAGAAGATAGTCACTGGCCATCTTAAAAATGTATCATTTACAGCAAACAATTGGGGAAATGTCAGCATATAACTTTGCTATTTCATTCTCATATGTGTATAACTAAATGTGTTGCTACTGTTTATTTGCTATTGCTGTTTGAAAGAATTCCTGCAGCCAAATATCAAATTATTTGCTGTTAGAGTTTAAGAGGATCCCAAATGGGAGCAATTTATGTCCAGCTAAAGTCAATTTTATATTTTCTCAACGGTATAAAGATTGATCAGCTAGAAATGAATTTGAATGACTCTTAATATCCTTATTGATCTGAAGACACCTTCCTTAGAGAGAAGCTTCATATGCACAATCATGTAATTTTACATATATATATATGTTCATATATAGTACTTTAAGTATATAAATTCATACCTGCTTAGTGTTTTGTCCTAGTTTGGTGAGATTTGATCTGAAATTTGGGGTTGACTCTGCTGTAATGTAAGTGTAATAATACACGTCTTGGATACAGCAGAATGGGGACATCTGCAGAGCTTGAGTGTTGATCACATTAAGTTTGCTAGTGGGTGGGGGACAGGATGTTTCTTGCCCCTCAAGCCTGGTTTAAGGGATGGGTCTCTCTCCACAGCCGAATTGCAGCTCATGCTGTGGCACAGACTGTCCCTACGGGTTAGCTCCCAGGAGATTACAGGGGAGTTACGCAGCTCCAATGCCCTGCAATGTCTGCGGCTGTTTTGCTCTTTAGGGTCTAACTGCAAGTCCCTTGAACTCCTCCACACAAGTGTTGATGGTTCATCATATGTGTTGATTTTGCTGGGAGCCAAACTGAGACTGGCTTCCAGATTTAACAGTTTTGGATGACTCACTCCATGAGAGAAGCAGCTGCAGGGTATTCAGAAGTACGCAAAAATGGGAAGTCAATGACAAACGTCATGGAGGTGACAGCAGTTGCTAAATATGGTGCAGCACCTGACAGGTGAATAGAGGTGGTGAGCCAATAACATTAAAATACTTGGGCATCTTCCTGCAGTTGCTGGTATTCCTGGCAAAAAAGATCTGACCCTAGAACTTTATAGATAAGTAATTGACATTTGGAACATACGTCTAATTGTGTATGTTGTTGTCATTACCTAAGGTATTTCAATCTTTAATTTGAGCTTGGGATCAGTCATATCCTTAAAGGTGAAGTATTCTTTTGGAGTGGCACTCTGGACTTCAGTAGAAATGTGCCAGCCACTGAAGTGGCCTTTCAGTGCACAAATTGCTGAAAGAAATGACCTTTGCTATTTATTTAGGATGTGAACCACTGTAGTCAGTCCACCTGCATGCCACCCTGCCATTCCTGTCATCTCTACTGTGCTGCTGTCATTTAGAGGAATGGGACTAAAAGACAGGCACTGAACTTCCCCAGCTAGATTTACAGAAGGACAAATCTCAAAAAAATTTCTTTTTCCCCTGTTAAGGTTCTGCTGTCCTAAGAGACCCCCTTCTTAGGTCAGCCAGTGACACCAAGTTATGCAGGCTCCAGTGGAACAAATTTGGAGACTTGTAGCCTCTTTGTCATGTTTAGTGAGTAGACCCAAGCTCCCAGTGGAGTATCTTTCCCCAGTAATCTCTATTTTGTTGTGGATTTTCCTTTTCTTGCTGTACCTATGTTTCGGATATGCAAAGTCACCCCTTCTTGAGAGACAAGGGTCTTGCTTTGGGGATGACGTATTGCAACAGAGGCTCCAGCTGGGAGCCAGGGCAAACAATTTAAGCTTTGTTCTACACAGAATTTAAATAACACAGATGCAGGTGTATAAGATTTGGTATCCAGGTAAGTACACACAGAGAATCACAGAATCACAGAATCACAGAATCACAGAATGGCAAGGGTTGGAAGGGACCTCCGGAGACCATCTAGCCCAACCCCCCTGCTGAAGCAGGTTCACCTAGAGCAGGTTGCACAGGACATCACCTAGGCGGGCTTTGAATATCTCCAGAGAAGGAGACTCCACAATCCCCCTGGACAGCCTGTTCCAGTGCTCTGTCACCCTTAAAGTAAAGAAGTTCTTCTGCATATTCAACTGAAACCTTTTACGCTTCAGTTTGTGCCCATTGCCCCTTGTCCTGTCGCTGGGCACCACTGAGAAGAGTCTGGCTCCATTCTTGTGACATCCACCCTTGAGATATTTGTACGTGTTGATGAGATCCCCTCTCAAGTCTTCTCTTCTTCAGGCTAAACAAGCCCAGCTCCCTCAGCCTTTCCTCATAGGGGAGATGCTCCTGTCCCCTCACCATCTTTGTTGCCCTCCTCTGGACTCTCTCTAGGAGTTCCTCATCTTTCTTGAACCAGAGAGCCCAGAACTGGACACAGTACTCCAGGTGGGGTCTCACCAGCGCAGAGCAGAGGGGGAGGATAACCTCCCTCGACCTGCTGGCCACACTCCTCTTAATACACCCCAGGATACCACTGGCCTTCTTGGCAACAAGGGCATGCTGCTGGCTCATGGTCAGCTTGTCGTCCACCAGGACTCCCCGGTCCCTCTCGGAGTGGACAAGTTTTCTAGTATGATCAGAACGCCTCTGTGATTTGAAGCCCCTTGAGACAGTGATTTGATCTCCTTCAATCCCATCCTTCCGCTCCCCCTTTCTCCCACAACTGTTTCTCACAAGTCTACAATGAGGAAATACCTAGTGAAAGCTGTTTAAAATAAACCACGCCAAGCATTCATCCACAAACTGAGGCCTGAGTTTGTCAGTGCAGAAAATATAAGTGGATTAAAAAGCAGCTCAAGAGATTTATGGGAAGAAGGTGGCTGAAAATCTGTTAAACATGATGATACGGATGTAACATCCTCGTCTGGTGGCCCCCAAACTGCCAGAAGTGAGGAGGGCATATGAAAGGGAAGCATGATCATGTGCATCCTCTGTCCTTACACTCCCCCACACTATCTGCTAATGGCTGTCCTCAGAAACAAGACATTGGTTTGGAAAGTCCTGTTGATGCAACACAGTACGTGTAAGCTTTGTGGCAGTCTCAAGCAGAAGGCTAAGGAGCACAAACAGCACTGAAAGTAGTCTTCTCTCCCTTAGAAACTGCGTCTGTCTTTGAGATTTGTGGAAAAAAATGTTGGCTTTCCTTTGCTGTATTATTCCTCTTTTGTAGATAGCATCCTACCTCTCAGGTATCAGCCCAGACCCTTTCCTGGACACAAATGCTATTTTTCTTTGATGTATTGTGCACTGCATGACACGAAGGACTGTGGTTAATTTAAAGCAGGTAGCAAGAACATCTGGTGAAGATTCCTGTATTTCAGGACTTGGTATTTAAGACAGAGTAATAACAGCATATAAATTGAGACATACTGGCAAAGAGAGAATAAGTTGGTGTAAAGCTGTTTGGAAAGAAAGAATTATATTGATATTTTCATCTAATATGAGCATAAACCTCATTGATCTACTAAATGCTATACCTAAATATTTCTGAAGTTTTCTAAAAAAGAACCTTGTACATTCTGTGCCAATTTCAATTACTACAACTGGGTTGAATCCCTTGGTTTTAGACTCTCTTCCTTTCTCAGTTATTGCATAACATCCTCTCCTAAAATGGTGGCTTAAACAAAAGGCAGACTTTAAAGCAATGAGGGCTTTCCCCCTCCACCTACACTAATACCTAAAAATACTCTTAAAATTATTCAGGAGTGAGGCTTTTTATGGTGAAGTTCCTCAGATACATTGTGTTTTGCTTTTAGAGGAGTGAGTCAGTTTTTCATACGCTGTAACACATTCAGTTTGTGAGTATTGCTTCCATTTTTACATTTGTGGAGCATTGCAAAAAGCTGCCTGCTTATGATTTGATCAATATGAGTTGGCTGTAATGCTGTATTTTGGGATTATTATTATTATCAAACATTATGATATGTGTGATCATGAGCTGAAAGGCATACCCTGTGCACTACATGAAAAGTCAAGAAATACAATAGTTAAGTTCCTGCTAATTAAGTGGGTCATGACTGACCAAGAATCAGTCATGGTAATCTGGGATGGTACCATGAGAAATGCATTGTAATTAGGTACCACAGCTTGAATATAAATCATCAATATTCAACAGATGTATGCCTCTCTGTTGGTTCCAAGTATCAAACAGATTTTCACTGAAGTGGAAAATCAAGTAATAACCAAAAAAAAAAGGGGAGAAGGAATTGGTACGGTGGTCCAATATTTAAAAATTTATTTTTTTAAGACATATTTAAGTAATAAATGTTTTTATTTATTACTCATTATTCCAAACTTCTTTTAAGGATGACTAAAATACTGTTCCAAACACTATTCTTAATTTTAGGAAAGAATGTTTAACGCTGAAATATTTTTCCTGCAAAGCTACCTGTCTTTTTGTCTCTTCTGTATGGGAGAATCTATGGAAATATCTGAATGTATATGAAAGTAATTCACCTCCAACCCACACCCTTCCTGAAATTGTCGCCTTTGTGCTGCAGAAAACATGACAAGAATTCCATACCCAGTATGCAGGGACTAGTGCTTATGATAATGATCAGGAGCATTTTTATGGGTACAGTATGCTCGAATTGTCTGTCTGTATGTCACAGTTACTTTTATATTCCTTGTCCCTGTTACATTGCTGTAAAATTGTGCAGAGGGGCAATATTGAAAAATCTGCAAACACCCATTTGCTCAAATGTTCATTGCAGTTAAAGTAATTCCTGTCTCAAAAGTTTGCTTTCCCAGCTTACCAGTTGTGATGTACAGGTAGGCACTAGCAGTGCATGTATGGTGTGCACTGTTGTATGTCCAAATTAGCACGTGGGGATCAGCCTGCAGAGGTAAGCAGAGAATGCAGGAGACCCAACATCCACGCTACCACCTTCTGAGAGATACACTTCTGTCCCGCTGAATGAACACCCGTGAGCAGATGGAGCACACTCAGTGCACCCCACTTTAGTCTCCTCCCAAATGAACGCAGTCTGTGTGCTGTGACATTGCCCTGAAGTGAAAAGCAAAATGAAGTAAGAGGGAATGCTCAGGAGAGTCTCTTCAAAAGCGCACTCCTGACCCCAGCTAAAATACTAGGGGAGATGCATCGGTTGAAGCTGGGATTTTCAAACTGAGGTAAAGAGAATTAGTTGCTCCAAGGGCTGTATTCAGGCACCCGGAAAAAGTATTTCTCAGCAGTGATAGACTGCTGCATCATTCACTTGCTTGAGCCGCAACAGAAGGTCTGTATTTTGAATTCTACAGTAGAGTCCAAGGTTTTGGTTAAAATGCTTTTAGGTCTTAATATACCACTGAAGTGTAAGACCCAGTGAATTTCCATTAAACAAAATCTCTTCAGCTTCAGCTTCCAGCCCTATCCTGCCATTTTTAATAGGAAAGCTAACTACTCTAGCCTGCAGTAGAGGCCCTGGAGATAATGCTGTCCAAAGCTAGAATAAATATGTTTTCTGCACATCGTTCCAGTCCAGGCATGGTGCTGGGAGAGGGCTTGCCTCTCTCTTGCAATATGACTTTGTATAGAGCTAGGTGGGTTATATACTCTGCCTGCTGGCTTTCACTGGGAGTTAGTTCTCTCATCTCCCTCAAGTTGAAAAGCCCATTTTCATTTAATTACTATTGCTCTCCAGCATCCTGCTGACTCAAGCCTTTCCTCCTGCAGTAAGGAATGTTGTGTGGACACAGTCATTTTACACATATCCTCATTCAGACGTCATTATAATTTATTATTAGCTGTATTAAGTCTCTCATACGTAAGTCTTGAGCAGCTTACCTATCAGTATGGTGTCAGAGTGAACAGCTGGAAAACTGTCAGTAATTTCTTTATCTCATCAGATTAATATCAAATATTAAAATTATTGCAATTCATGCATGGCACCCACATTTTGTCATTAGCAACATACCTTTCGCACCTCTTTGCTTGGTGAAATATTCTTGCTACCTACTTTAATCAGAAAAATTAGTAGCTAATCACTTACCTCTGCATTGTAATAGAAATGAGTAAAATGATCAGTTTGAGAACTCCTGCTACACATGCATGTAAGCGATGCATAACATTATAATTATACTGATAGAAATAAGACATTCCCAGGCAAAAAAATCATTTGTGGTTACTCTGAATAAACTAAAAGACAGCTATAATGTCACAACTGTGTCATAAACTTATTTTTGTATTGTGTGAGTATTTTATTTTTAAGCCCTAAATCTTATGTAAGTGGCACAATTTTAAACACATGCTTGATGTTAAAAAGAATTTGAGATTTTGATTCCTTTTAATATTATGGATTTTCGTGCATGTATTTTTATTTTAAAACAGGTTATTGCTCAAAGGGGATCCAAGCCTCACAGCACTGCAGGCTAAAACCTTTTCTACACAGAATACCTAATCGGGTCAGTATTAAACTCTGAGTTCAACAATCGTAAAAGTTCGTAGGAGGTCAATCTGAAAAACAGTACAGTTTTAGCTTCAGTAGAACTTAGCTGCATGTCTTTTATCTTGAGCACTGTTTTTAGGTTGGTAGGTCTTCAGAACAGGTTCTTCATTTGGGCTATATACAATACCTGCACGTGCAATACAAAGGGCAGCCTACAGCGCCTTCCTGTCTCTCGGCAAGGTTATCTCTCAGCAAGTTATGAGCAAAAAGCCTTCAGAGTCTGCCAGGTGCCCTAACCCCTTAGGTGAGGTATTTCACTTCTTTCAGCTCTACAGTGCACCCGGGAGCAGAGCCTCTCCTGCACTGGTTCAGCGGGTTGCAGCCTTAAGGTTTATGCACATCTGCTCCACTGTCGGGAAGCAGCTCCTGGAGGAAACTTCTTGCCTCCTGGCAGTGTGATGGGGCCTCATTACATGCTTTAAGATAGCCCTTTTTTCAGAACCTGGTGTATTTCATATCTCTCCCCAAACTACAGAGCTAAAAGATAAAACAGCTGTACCAATGAAAGCCTATCCATCTAAGTTTTATTTGTATTTTAGCCTTTCCTGGCAGGTCTTGGCTAGTTTCAAGTTTGCTTCTGGTTGGTGGGTAAGAGGGAAGGGGCAAAGAGCCCTGCTGTAGATTTTGTTTCCCTGAGTTATGTAACATTTTCCTCCTTCCTCTTTGATTTAGTGATCGCTTACCCCTGAACGCAACAGCTGTAAATGGTGGCTTTAATGCGAACCCCATAGATCTGGAAAAAAATAAGCCAATAACGTGTCTGAAAACAGAGAGACAGGTATTTCACAGGTGCTTACACAAAAATTCTTCACATGAAGGTCCTTTTTCAGGTCATTCCTTAATTTCCCATTTGATTTTCAGCAGATCCAAATTAAAATAAGATGACTCTACCTACATCTCCCATCACGGCTGTCTGTCAGCTGTCTTGGAAGGTAGGCTATATGTTAATAATTGCATTATTGATACATCCCAAATAATTTGTTTGCTAGAAATACTGAATATGCTACAGAGGTTCAGCTGAAGAGATTAAATACATTTAGACACTGCCCACAACAAAGGTAAAAATTGTAAGTACAGTATAGTAACCTAGCCACTTGTAACCACTTAGGTCACTTGTAATTAACTTTTCTATACTGTTCTATGTGTGGGTGTGAATAATAAGACTGCAAATATTTGCGTCTGTTTCCTTCCATATGGTGTTCAAAAAGTAGCCTGGGAAGCACAGATCCAACTTTGTTTCAGATAGTTTTGCAGCAGAACCTCCTCTGGACTCTGAATAAAAATATCTCTATGGGAAGTGAGGAGGGAGCAATCAGGTGGGCCCCAGGGACATGAACGCCCAGTCCCCATCATAATAGCACATGGTCTGGGCATCTCACTGAAGTCCCTTTTAAAGACCAAACTGTGGAATTAGATCAGAAAAAGCTTTACTCTCTGCTATAACTCACTTCCCTGCCATGCAGTAGAGAAGACCCAATGGTGTATCTCAATCAGCATTAGCTGTGTGGCAGCAGGATCAGAGTCCCCGTCACAAGCCAGGCAGTGGCATCCCATTGTGCTAGGTTTTGGACAGGCACAAATGAAGAAGCTGATGGCTCTTCCACGTTTAATGACTTACTTGGCAATAGATCTGTTTTTTGCTTTGCTTTTCTTTTCTCAGGGAAACACTACATCATGTATTATGGAAACACCAAGGATACTGTCTTGCCTGTGCTGTTTAGTAAATGGCATAGTGCTTCTTGGTAGAATTATAGATGTCAACATGAATATTGAAAATGTGCAAGGGTGTCATGAGTCCTTGTATCCAGGGGAGAGATGGCATGCTATTAATGATCCTTTCTTCCACAAGCAAATTCCAGTCATGTTATATAAAGCTGGGACAGAAATAAAAATAGCCCTTCATTAAAAGCAGCCTTGTCTGCTGTACCTGTGGCATATTAGACTTATTTAAATATCATTGTGAATTCTTGGGAAAAAAAGAACCCAGAGATGCAGCTATTATTTCTGCTGTAGTGTGGCAAGGGCTTTGCTGCTGTGAATAATAACAGCCATGTTGATGGGTAGACCTAAATTAAAAGTGAAAGTGGTTATTCATTCATTGCAAAAATCCATCTTAATGTGAACATGAGGGAGTTTGGGGAGTTTTTTATTTCTGTTTTTGATTTTAGGCCTACTATGTACTATTCCAGGCCTCTTTAAAGTTGTTGATAATAATATCACAGATCAGAAAAGTTTAAAATGATTTCTTTGAGTTCCTTTTTGAGTTCTCCTCTTCTACTAGGCAATTACAAACTCAATGGGGGATTTTCCTTGGTGCAAAGTGCCATATCTGGTGCCTAAAAGAAAGTGGTGACTTTTTTTTCTTCACTTTTTTGCATATATTGGTCAACATTCATCAAAGTGTTCCCTTGCTGTAGCATCTGAGGTCCTTACGTATTGGGAATTAGGAAATATCCTTGGTATTTGAGATACCAGAATGCTAACCAGTGACAAGCATCAGCTGATACAGGTTCTTAAGGCAGTATAAGCAGCATATTTAGATGAGCAGGGCTCGGTGGTGAGTGTGGATCAGTGGAAAAAGGTATGTCCTGAGCTATTCTGTTTGCTTTGGATGGTCTCATGGCTTCAGGGACTACTCTGGTACTGATGCTCAGTAGCCCACATATGGTTCACTGAAGAACTATTCTTTGGAATTCCCCTCTGCCCACAGCCACAGGAATGGGTCATGCTTAAAAAATGTTTCTCAGTTTGCTACCGTCAGGAGGTTCAAAAGCCCCCCTGCTGCCATATAACCCCCACTTGCAAAGATGAACCTGTGTACTGAGCAACTTTGGCAGCTGTTCAATGAGGAGCATAGCTGAGATGAAGATATATTTATTAAACTCAGATTTTCCCTTCCTGCCTTTTCACTGAAGATGATGTTCCCATGACAGATCAAGAGAAAGTTGGCTGGGGAACTAGCTTATGATTTGGATGGCTTGGGTTTCTGTCCTGACATGGGGGGCTTTCTAGGTGGCAAAGGACTCAAGGCATGGGTATGTGAACAACCTCTGGAGTCCTGTAACCACAGAAACATGCACTGTGCCTGAGGTAGCTGTCTACCTATAGACCTTGATTATTTAAATCAAACACCCTGGTGCATGAGCAAGTGTAGAAAAAGTTTTTCACTCTGCCTACCAAATGACTGACTGCAGGTGTAAAGAGGGAGGGAGTGATTTACCTCTGCTATAAGGTGTGAGTAAGGAGAAAAGTATTTGCTTCCATCTTGAATTACGTAGGAAGTAATTAAATGAAGCCAGCTTGCAGAATTGGCTGATTTGCCTGCCTGAAGATATTATTCCAAACACAAATAATGGAGAATGAATCCTGGAATATCCTTGAAATTAGGCTTTATAAAAAGGCCTTTCTCTTTCTTTTATTTTCCTTTGGAAAAAAGTAATTTTATTCTCCAGGAGGGTTTTGAATATCTCCAGAGAAGGAGACTCCACAACCCCCTGGGCAGCCTGTTCCAGTGCTCTGTCACCCTCAAAGTAAAGAAGTTCTTCCTCATATTCAACTGAAACCTCTTACGCTTCAGTTTGTGCCCATTGCCCCTTGTCCTGTCACTGGGCACCACTGAGAAGAGTCTAGCTCCGTCCTTGTGACATCCACCCTTAAGATATTTGTACGTGTTGATGAGATCCCCTCTCAGTCTTCTCTTCTTCAGACTAAACAAGCTCAGCTCCCTCAGCCTTTCCTGATAGGGGAGATGCTTCAGTCCCCTCATCAATCTTGTTGCCCTCCTCTGGACTCTCTCTAGGAGTTCCTCATCTTTCTTGAACTGGGGGGCCCAGAACTGCATGCAGTCACAGCCATGCTAGCAGCTGATCTGAGATCTGAGGACAAACCTTGGCTTCTGCTTGGTAATACTAACAGAAGAAAAGTTTTGGTTTTTTTCTGGGTCAAATTCGTATCCAGCAAGTTGATATGAACCCATTTTCACCTACCTTATAGATATGCATTTCACCATTTGTATTTTTGAAATGTTGACAGTGAATTTTTGCTAGTGAATGATCTGTGAATGTACTTTGACATTCCATGAATGTGTCATAACTATTATTCAGTAAGAGGCTTGTATTTAAGTCTGGTAATTGCTCAAACGCTAAAGGCCACATTTATTTCTTCTGTAATTCAGGACTGATTGACTAGATAAATCATGTGGTACTGTTTCTACTCCAGGATTAGAGGTCTTCCAGATCCATAGAGCATTTTATCAATTAGTGCATCAACATTTCTGTCATAAATAGTAATAAAAAAGTGATGGCATGGATATGCAAAATATTTTTTGTTCTCATAGCCATTCCTGGAGTAAAATATTGTTTGCAAATTAAACTATAGAGTTGTTTGGGAGTTTTAATTTACAGGCAAGCAGTTCCAGTAATTTTAAAAAGGTCGGAAGGGATAAAAACTGAGTTACTGCTTCACCTTTAAGTGATTGCATAGAAAACTGTGTTTCTATAGCTAGAGGTGATTATTTCTGTGGTGCGTGAACTTTAGCTGACAAATGGGGCGCATGCATGTGAATGCCTGTATGGCTATTGATTGTAACACCATTGCAGAGACAAAATAATCCAGAAACAGCTAGGTATCTGCAGACGAGTCTCAAAGATGAGGCTTTGGTACCAATGACAGAAGGATGTCAGTGGATTCTAAGTAGTCCCACAAGACTTGCCAGACATGCCACATTAAAATTAAAATTTAGTGAATGAAGATAAAACTTTAATGTAGCTTCAATGCCCTGACCTAGATAAAGTTGTTAATTTTTGATTTATAACTGGATACAGAATTTTAATCTGCATTAAAAAGAGAATTTTTTCCATTTCTGTAACAATAAGGTTTTAATTTAAATACTGAGAATCTTAGACCAGACTCTTGGAACGAGATATAGGAGCACCAAACCTATTCTACCTCAGCACTGAGTTCAAGATTTGACATATCCTCTGGACTTTGCCCATGCAAAACTTGGTTGTTTGCTCTCTCTCTGGACAAAACTGATTGCAAATGTATGCAGTTGCAGATGTCTAACAACCACTACAGCTTTTTGGTCTTAAATGGGATTCTTGCTTGCTTATATGAAGACTCAGTTTTTCCTCAAGCCCCCTCTTCTCTTCCGTTACTGCCTATTCTCTCCTAGTATCACCTTGCCAGGATGTCCATCTATATATACACGTCCCCTGACCTTCTTAACAGTCTTCCAATTGCACACCAAATATTACACGTGCAAAATCCCACATCCTTCTGTTTAATTAAATGGATTATTTTTAAGCAGTGCCTTGCCCTAGATTGAGAATGAGGTTGTTCTCATTTACACTGCAAAGCAGAGCCTCATCCAGTTTGCACACAATGTGTGCCCCATGTCCACAGGTTAGCGTTGTTGGTTCATACCCTACGCTGCTGGCAGGGGCAAGGTGCTGCGCAATGCAGCTGGACCACCACATCGTTTGAAGTTGTGCCAAATGTTGCCTCCACTGGATTTCTAGACATCCAGGCGGGGGTAGTACAGTATTACGGAGTAATGACGTGGCTCATGAAAAATGGACTCCTGGAGTCCCTAAGCTGAGGTCTGGCTGTGTAGAGCCACTGAAAAAACTCAAGCCCATCATAAGTTTCACATTGTTGGTTTCCAGACCAAAGAAAAGTCCATTTCCTACCTGCCAACATCACAAATTCAGTCTGCCATGAAGAAGAGGATTTGCCTTCTCTGTGCCCATCCCAACATTAATGCATATTTTTGAAAGCAAAACTGAGCTTCCAGTTAAAGCCTGTCCAACAGCAGTTACAACTCTACAACAACCTATAGATTAGTAGTTAATGAAAATACCAGATTTTGGTGGTATGGCCAATAACATTTTTTTTTTTCTTTTTGCTTAGTAAGAGTGGGGAGGTTGTGACATCACTAGTGATCCACAAACATCTAGCAGCAAGAAAGGATTTATAGTTTCACATATGGAGGAAAATGGCAATTTAAAATGGCCATCAAGCCATGGTTTTTACAAAATCAGTCCGGTTACATTTTAAAAAATTACCTTATTTTTTGCTTACTTTCATAACCTCTTTGAATTGTGGACATCTCTTGACAGCTCCTTAAGCTATGTGATATAATTTCAGACAATTAGAGAGTTGCTCAAAGGAAAAAGATTGATTTTATGATGATTTTTTGAAGGTTATACATCTATTTTTGTTCCATACTGGGACAAAGTCACAACCTTGTAATTCTGTTATGTGAAAATGTTTGCATCAAAATGTCAGTTTTCAAATTGAGAAGGGAAGTGTTTTGATTCCTTTTTCTCTTCCTTGCTTTCTTTCTGAAATTGGCATGGACCCTCTTTAGAATGTCATTGAAATGAATGCTTCTCTGCAAAACATTTTAGATTTACCAAAACATACTCTGACCTACTTTAATCTACATGGCTATTTCTCTGTTCAAAAATCCTGCTAAAGAAAAGGCTTGTTTTATAATCACTGTTCACATTTTCTGATTTGTGACTAGTTTTTTTCTCCCACTCTTTCCAGATTTGTGTCTGAAGTTTCAAAAACCTCCACAATTTGAGAGCAACACAAACACACAGTGAAATCATAGTCCCATCGCAGTCAGTGGCAAATCCAGGCTTCCTTGGATCACAACAGCAATAATGGGCATTAAATCTTCGATCCATTATTTGTATTTGATTGATGTCCTGAACTCATCCTGCAGATTATTTTACCTTACCTTCTTTTATAGCATAGCAGGCCAAGAAGACCTTGTTTCTTTCTTAGTAATGAACTACTTCCCAGTGTGCCAGGCTGAAACTTCTTGCTTTCAGACAAACTATCTGGGGGAACAACCTCTGCATAAGAGTTAAAATTTTGATTTATCCATCCTTGCAGTATCATTACTGGAAGAGGGACTTTTTCAGGTCCTCTGCTTATGACTGAGACGGAAAGGACTGAGCGTGACAGAGCTTTAAGTAACAAATAAGGAAACTGAGGATCTGGAGCAATTCAGTTGCACAAAAAAGCAAGAAAAGACTAATACCCATGTGCCAACTCTACCTTTCACCTTTGGCGTTGTCTGTCCTCTCTGGTTCCACTGATTGCAGAAAGCATTCCTCTGAGCATGCGGAGGTGATACTCAATTGTTTCAAACTCAAGTTCAGGGAAACCTGTTTTAAATTATGAAGACACATATAATTTTAAAGCTGTTTCTATTGCTTATGTATTTCTGCTTGGTCATTATTTTCCTAGCTTCAAAATAATACATTTAGTTGGATGAAATCATTACTCTGGCCAGATGTACACATGACAGATTTTTACATGTCTGTGGTACTCTAAAGATAAATAGAGAAGTACCCAAGGTTGGGAAAATTCTCCTAGCTAGACTATTTTCAGTAGGCTTCAGTTTTTCCTTGGAAGACTGTTGGGACACTGAGAGGATTTTGCATGTGTCCACCTTTAGCTCCATCTGAAGTACTGTTTTAAAGGACTGGCATTGTCTTTCCAATAATTTCTTCACTCTGTTGCTCTTTACCTGCATGCTATGGCCCTCCATTGGCAATACTGAAAAACAGTCAAGCTCTATTCCTCATTCCTCAAAATACTTGGAGAAACTACTGCTTAACTCGTTAAATTCTTCTTTTAACATGCAAGGATTAAGCTTTGTAAAGTCAAAATCAGAAAGAGGAGCAGGTTGCCACATGTATGGTGACTGTGGATATTGTCATGCCACTGATGGGCATAGAGAATACATGTGAATCAGACTCAGAGAGGCCAGTGTCTGAAAACCTGGGATGCCTATCCAGCAGCACCACAGTTCATAAAGTGTCCCCACCCTGCAGTGATGGGTAGTGAAAATATTATGCTGAGGCTGCATGACTCGCTTTTCATTATAAGCAGCAGCTACCTCAGATTTGCTCGTGATGCAGCTGAAAACCTGGTGACTGCAAAGTAGCCGTACCCCTAGTGGGATTCCGGTCAGAAAGGTGGAAAAAATGTGTGAGGAACTGCAATCCTAATGCCTATACAATGTGGATTAACACCTATCCTACACAAGTTTTTAGTGCCTATACCTGTAGTAACTTGTCTGTGGGGAGTAAATTGTCAAGTCCTTATGCTGTTTTCATTTGGTCCTTAGCAGAGCCTTTAAAGCTTTGCTCGACTCTAAGGGTGGGGTAAGGGCAGTTTCAGCTCTCACTGTTTCCAGCCAAGCACTTCTTTTTTTCTCCATCTGTGCAAAACCTCAGCTTATTAGGAAGGTCTCTCTTGCAGCAGTTTCTGAATGTACAAATTTGCTCACCATCACAGCTGGAGTAGCTTATAGTGGAGACAGGTCATGCTGGGACCTTTCTCTTTGGCACCAATTAAATTCTTCTGTGAAAGCAGAGGAGGAAATAGGAGTTTGCGGTTTAAAGTCAATAGAAGCTGCAGAGCACAGAGCGACTTGTCTTTTCATATGCTGTTCTTTGTAGATACAATATTGTTAAGAAGTCAAACTCATGCCTAGCCCTAGGGCTTAGTTGCCTATCTGTACTGTCAAACCTGTCCAACTAAGAGAAAATCATCTGAAAATAAGGCCCAAGAATATTTTGAAGAAAGTGCTATTAGGGTAAGCTCTGGCAAGTCTTTGTAATGAACAAATGGGAACCTCTTAATATGTGATGGTTTAAAACAATAAAACGAGATGTACTTCATGGGCTTTTTAAACCTTGCTGCTTAAGGTAAATCAGAGAACATACTGGACCGCAGTGAGCCTTGGCATAATGACCCTTGAAACTTCCAAAAATTTTAGAAATACAATGATGCAGAAATACTAATGAGCTGGCAGTGAACTTGCTCAAGAATTTGGCTATTTAGGACAAATGCTTTCTTAGGCCTTCCGCGGCATGTTCAGAAACTTTAATTACAAAACATGACATTGGAATCAGTAAGGACTCAGAACATCTACTCTGGTAGAATTTTTACTCAGAGTTAACAGATGCTGAAGCCTGGATTATCATTTCCCTTCCTTTTGCCCACAAGCACAGGTAAAATTTGCCTGCTTTGACTGTGGTTTTGCTTTGAATTCTTAGGCTCATTCTAAACCTCAAGAAAAGCTGAAAATTTAGCTGAAGCTCAAGACAAGAACCCCATCAAGTCAGATCTGAAATAAAAGCTTAAAGTTTTTTACATGATTGACAATTTGCGAGGCTGTACTAGATCATGCTAGTTACCACTTAATTTTCTGCAGTGACATAGAAAACTGCGATTTTTAAAATAGCTATGCTACAAATTAGTGACTAGTTTCAGATCAAGAGAAGGAATCTGACTATTCACCTGAATGTTTCACGGAAATTGGCCTTGTTTGCTTTTTACTGTTAGCAAATGTTGCTTCAAGAGAAAGTACAGGCAGTGCCATACATAGTCGAGTGGCATTTTGGCTGGATTAGATTTTGGTTAGCTCAGGCTTTTTCTGCCACGGAGTATGAATGTGAAGCGTGAGCTCACAGGTGTGATATTTACACCACCTGAAGTTAGAATTAGTGGATATTTACTCTGGAAGTAGTTCCCAATGGGGAATTGACAGAACAATGTATGACTCATTTGATCAATCACAGCTAGCCAATACAACTAAAACAATAAATACTGAGCACTTCATAGAATGGCTCGTGATGCATCTGGAGATAATATCTCCCTCCTATATAATTGTTTGGATAATTGTGTTGTATAATTATTTCGGATAATTATCTGAGTAATGAACATATTTAGAGAAACTGTGGTCTTCTCTTACTATATAATGAACATAAAAGTTACCAATTAATATGATAATCTGTTGGTTTTGGTCAGTGAGTCATTTATTTTAAATTGCAGTGGAGGAAAAGAGTGCTAATTCTCTTTTTGAATTAAACTGCTGTAGCAAATTTGGTGCACAAGCACTCACATTTGAACCCCTGCTGCCCTGTTTTCCGTTTTCTTTACCTTTAATTTTCCATGGAGGAGTTTAAGGCAAATGGGCAGTTGTGTTTTATGGTTAAATGGCAGTGCGATCTCTGCAGTAATGTCAGTTTTATAGAGGCATGTGCTCAGCAGAGGTCCAGGCTTCGTGCTTCGTCTCTCCTTTGTGTGAGGAGCTTGATTTTGCTGTAATTGTTTTGGAATTAGATGGTGCTGTAGAATGAGTCATCTCCACACACCATAGACCATGGGCATCTTTGCAGTCTCTTTTCTCAAATAACAGCCTCACTGTTTGCCTTTTTTAGCTTGTACTGATGACTGCTGTGGGGTGACAAGAGGTAAAGTAGCTGTCTGCTGCTGCTGCCAGTTACCCTGGATGAGCAGAGGAGGAGGGAAAGCTAAAAGCCCTCATTCTGAGACCTTAACTGAGGTCCACTTGACGCTCTGCTCAGTCCAGTTTACTGGGTTAAAATTGAAGTCAGTGGAAGCTCAGCTGGGTAAAAATAAATGCAGGGAAAAGCCATAGGCTTGACTTTGAAAATGCCTTCAGAGTTTAGTCTGAAATCTTTCTCTGCCATGTATAAAAATGAATGTACAAGAAGTATGAAGGAAAATAGCTGGGCAACTGTCCTGTTTTTGCACATCTTAAAAGACACGGTGTCTTATCTAATTCTCCAATAAACTACCAGTAGGGAGACTTCTCTGCAATGGCTCAGCTGAAACAGATTAATTTTCTGGTGTTATGAAGCCCGCTGATGCATGTTGTGTGTGGTCCACACTGGTCAACACCACTTGGTTCCCTTGAAATAAAAAAAACACTGCTCCTAAGCCACCAAGCGTACAATCCGAATCACTTGTTCACAGGAATCTTTTCCGTGGCTCTTCAAGCTATGTGCCTGTACAGGGGGCAGGTGGGCAGCAAGGACATGGGGGTGAGAGAGGGAGATGCTCTCCTCTCGGTGCTGACTCAGCAGCTGCAGGTGTAAGGCCAGCCAGGCTGGAGTCCTGTCCGCCTCCTCCTGCCTTCGTGATCTCTCCTCGCCTCTGTGCAACACTGAATGGAAAACCCTGCGAGCTGCCTGGGGCTGACATCCCTTTGCTGTGTGTTGCCCTCCATCAGCAGAAGCTCCTGGTGCTGCGACAGCTGGCGGCTTATGTAAATCTCCATTTTGGAGTGCAAGGAGCAGGATACGTCCCGCTGTGGCTCAGGAGGATGGGAGATGGGAGCACATCTGCTGCCCTCCCCCTTGCTCCATGCCAGGGATGGTACCCTCCTGGCACAAAAGTGACTGATGCTGAAAGAAGGTAGCACCCTCTGGCTGCTACCTCCTGCATGAAACAAGCGGTGCTGCTGTTTCACAAGCACAGTGCTGGGTTTTGTCACCTAACAGTGTCACTGGGGTCCCCTATTGCTGTGCAGCGCAGTGGTACACCACCTTGCACTGCACAGTCACAACATGCGTACCTAGAGATTTGGTACATTTGGATGGTAACTGTTTCCTAGCTTAGTTCAAAAAATAAGAAAAGGCAATCTTATGGCACTGTGTATACTGAAGCATTAAATACAACCATTTTTCCAGTAATATGAATAACTAAATTACTATTCCCACATACTTATTTACTGTTTTTATGCTCTCTGAACAGCTAAGTTTCTCCAGAAGAAACGGTTTTAACAGAGAGGGTAATCTAAGTCCTGTGAGAAATAATTATATTCTTCTGTGTTACTGCTAAGCTAAGCAGGTTTTAATTGTGTTTGGTTCTTTTAAATTTGCCGTGTATTGAGAGTATTGATTCCCTCTTTTTGTAGGTATATATTTGTATGTGGGTATTGCTATACCCACCCAGCAGAAGTTTAGTAGCTAAACAAGCTAAAATCAACCTGTGAATTCATGGAAGTGTAATACATTTACAATTTAATTCAGTTAATATGCACTCAGAGTCCCTTGTGCTTTGATCCCTGCTGGCACCATCCATTTCTAATAGCAGGGCAGTTGACTGAACTATTGATGAATGATGGGCACAGTGGGACATCCGAGGATTTACATATAAAAATCCCTACTCTAGTTTCTGGCTCAGTTCTTAACAGGGTTGTTACACATCTCAGAAACTGAATACAATTTTGAACCAATGGAGGCCTGTTAATGCTTGAGCCTCAGAAAAGAGTTGAGGAAGCACAACTACAAAGATGGAAATCAAGAGAGTAAAGTGCCAAAAAGCTTTCTGGTGCATATTTTAGAGGAAAATATGAGTATCCAGGGATGTGAAGGAGGAATGCTGAGAGAAAGGAGACATGTCCATGTAATGCTTATTTAAAAATATCTAGCATTCACATAATGTATCTATGGAACTATAACCGAAGTACACAACCTTCTGTAATACTGCTTTGGACATTGCTCCAAGGTACTGGGGAAAACATGGAAAACTATTGGACAGAAGGACTAGGGACCAGTGTTCTGGCCTTCCTCCTGAAAGCAGAGGGGTCCCTGTGAGCAACTACACCTCCGCACCCAAGTGTCTCACTTTTGAGAAGGCTTCAGCGCTCAATTGAGGGAGGACGCCAGGTGGGCTTTTCCAGAGCTTCTTCCAAGGAGACCTCAGAGAAGATTTGCTCTTATGTGAGGTGGAGGCTAACCTGACTTGTTTGAATTCCAGCTCCATGTTGTGGATAGCGAGGAGTATCCTGTATGGCTGTGTGTCCACTCAATAGCTGTTTCAGAGAGAGCTAGTACCTCTGGAAATACTACAGTGACCACTAAAAGCTGGTGGTTACTGAAAGGGCTGCTGAGATGCTTTCACAAAAGTGGTTTTCTTCACATTCCAGAGAACTGCTACTGAATTTCCAAAGATGACATCTCCCTTCTTCTTCTTCCCCTGAGGAAGACAAATCATGTGCTTGACCCTTCCCCTCCTTGCAAAAAGTACACAGAAAAATAATTGGATTGACAGTGTGGTATTCCTTCCTTCCTGTGCTGATAGGATAATACAAAAAGCCTCATAAGCATTCTGATAACATTCAGTAAAGCTAATTTAATAGTCATTGAATTCTTGAAAGTTCTCATTAGAATGCTAAAAGCAAGCGTCTGTGCAGTATGAGTATGGTCAGCTTCACAGTGGAGCATGGGGAACTGATGTTGAAGCTGCCTGTTCTTCATACAAACAAGACTATTTATTTAGCTTCTTAGTGACTTAATACAAATATATTTGGAAGGGTTGCACTGGGGGAAAGAAGAGGGAGAGAGAAAAAACATTCACATTGTGTTCTTTGCCAGAAATCTAATGGTGTATGTGCAGCTGTACATATTCTCAGTTATATACTAGGCCTGATCAAAAGGTACTGTACTCCCTCTAGCTTAAATTCAGCTGCTTTATGTTGTGCTGCTGGTATTGTTCCAGTTCATCATATGCTTAGATGACTTGTAGTGCCTGCATTGTGGTATTTAACATAATATGTTTTCCTCTTTTTAAATTAGTCTGCAGTGTATGATGTGAAGTACAATTCACAATTAGCATTTCAGCACGATTAAATCCAGCTTGAAGTGTTTTGATGGAAACAGCAATCTGTTTTATTCTTCAGATTTTCCTTAACAAAGCAAGTGCATCAATAGCTAATAGTGTATATTATACGGTGTTAACTGGTGTCTTTCAAATACAATAATATTTAAGAATTACTCTTGCATAAGCCACTAGCAGTCAAAGAACCGAGTCTCACCTCTTCCAACAGTGTTGAATTATACTGGGTTTGATTCGCTTCTGGTTTATCCCCATCACTTCTGTCAAGTGCCAAGAAGTGGGAACACATCTCTGTCTGGAGATGCTTGGTCATAACCTAAAACAATCAGGCAACAGAAAACTAAGTAGGCTGACTGACGTGGTGCCAGATTGTTTTTGTAAGTGAGATAGCCAGAGTTGTTGGCATGTCCATGTTGACTGTGAAGCCCTTCCATGTTTGGCATTGAAAGTGATGATCTCTGACAAAGCCTCAGGGGCAGAAGAAACCCCAGCTGCAAGAGCTGAAGAGAAAGCTAATAGCACATGTACACATTTTAAATGGATGCAAACTGTGTTGAAAAAAGGAGGCATGGCTCTGAAAAATGCTGCAAATAGAAGGAATGGGGGAGGCGCGTGGGATAGAAAAACAAAAGAAAAATTAAGCAGAAGGAGGGTCAGCTGAATCAGTGAGGAAGAGGAAAAGAGCAATGATCTGATTGACCGTCCCTCAAAAGCAACATGAAAGTTGGATGGAGGGGACACTGGGCGGTCATCAGATGAAGGACAGAGGTTAGCAGGACGTTGCTCTACCCCATTAACACCACCACGTGCAGTGATGTTAATACAGCAATGTGTCTGAACAGTAGCGCTGACAGGGCTGTCTGATGATCACACATCCCAGAGAGAAAGTCCCTCTCCCATCTAAGACTGACTGTGCATACACAGTAGGTGAGATACCTTGTGGAAATTTTGGACTAGTCAAGACTATGTGGATCCTCTGGTAGAATTTACAAAGTGTTAAATTGTACTATATCTTTTTTTCATCTGTTGAGCAAAACTATGGGACATAACAGGCAGACTGCAGGCTATTCAGTTGAGCTGTGTCTGCCATCTGGACTGGGTGTTCTTTGCTCCAAGCCAAGATTCCTCTACCTATGGCAGTTCTGATGGTTTCAATCAAACAGTGCTTAAAACTATGCTGATGGAGTTTTCATCACCCTCCAGAAAAATTTATTCTACTGACTTAACCAACACCGAAAACTTCTCAAAGCCCTTTGCTGCAATCTAAACTCTTAGTATTTCATCTGATTCATAGAGAATGTATTTTCTTTTATGCCTTGCAAGCATTCTATTCCAGATAAAACAATTCCAATCCTTTCAGTTTTTCTTCAGAGATCAAATCTCTTTGACTTTACTCACCATTCTCTTCTGGGTTCTCTTTTGCTAGTCTACATCTTTCTTGAAAGGTGATGCCTAACACCTGACACATCACACCCGCTGAGGGTCCATGGCTGGTGAAAAAAGTGGGAAGATTATTTCATAGCTCTTTGAGACTATATTCCTCTTTGCATATTCCAGTATAAGGAGCACTAATTTCCACAGCTGAGTCATTTTCTGTTTGCATCCCCCAGATCTTTTCCAGCATGGCTGCTGCCATGGTTGGTTGTTTCCCATGTTGTACTTGTGTACACTAATCTAGAGCCAGAATTTATGCTTATTGAATTGCATTTTTCCAGACCATTTCTCCAGTTTGTCAAGAACATCTTGCATTTTAGTGTCTCCCAGTGTTTGCAGTCCTGCACATCCCATTGTCATCTAACAAAGCATTACCTCTGCTACAATTCTTGGATTATCAAGAAAATGTTGAATGTACAAGGCCCCAGTAGTACTAACCAGTGAGGAACCCTACTTGGAATCTAATTTACATGCTCTGAGACCTTTACATTTTCTGAACCAGAGAATGAGTGAACCAGAGCAAACCAAAGGGGAGAGAGGGAAGATTCACTTTTGATCCTAACTAAAGCAATAATGTAATTGCATGCAAAGAATTGTTAGAAAGGGA
>NW_009259184.1:2203839-2238588 GCF_000687185.1 Egretta garzetta
GGTTCAGCCAAAAGGAATTGGAAGACTTAGAGATTCCATAGCAAAATCTTTTTCCTAGCTCTAACTTTCAACTAATAATTGACGAGCCTGGAATAGGATCTTCAGATCTTCAAATGGTCATGAGGGTCCTGCATATTAGGAACTTGAGTTTCTGCAAAGTATTTTTTGATGTCCTGCAACCAGGTAAATGCAATAAGAGAGCTCATTTCATCCATTTATAGGACAGACTTGGAGCCAGAATTCAGTAAAAAGACAATACGAGACATGAGTTACCACAATTAGTATGACAATTAAAACCCTATGATGACTCAAACATAAAGTATCAAAAGCACTACCATAGCCTTGAAGCAGAGAAAAGATCAAATTTCTCAGAAAACAGATAATAAATTAAAATTGATGTCATTGCCTGGAAGAGCTGGGTATACCAAGTGGTATATAAATAAAGAGTAAATGTTCTTTATCTGCATTGTGTAAGTTACAGACCAAAATGTGCTGCAGTTCAGAACATCTTTGAGGTATATAGGCTCCCTGCTCTTCCTCTACTTGACTTTGCTTTAGATCCAACCCCTTCAGAGGATTCTTGTAGTTTATGTAATGTATTATGGATGCTTTCCTCTTAATGGCTAAAGCCTGCGTCTAGCTCCCTGTGGACTGGGGAACCTCCAAGGATCTGGCTGAGGAAAAAATTTGCCCTTTCTGTTTGATGATTATACAGTCTCATACAATGAAAGGCATATGAAAATTCTCACTTTAAAAATAATTTTTGTTATTAGTAGTAAATAATATCAATTCTCTAATAGTATAAAAAGGATGAAGCAATTCTGTATGTCTCAAAAATAGAAATATGTCAACATATTGAAAAGCAAACAACCAGCAAACTTGTGTTAGTGTTCCAGTCATCTTGTCCTTCCATTCTTATTATTCTTCTGGTAACCTCCTGTGAAGCTTTTCTTCCTTGTCCCTCTCCTGTAGAATCAGATAGTCTTTTGGGTAGGATCTCTCAAAGGCACTCTAAGCCTTCAAAAAAAAGGATTTTTTTGGTTGGAAGAGACCTCCAAGATCATTAAGTTCAACTGTCAACCCAACACCACCATGCCTACTAAACCATGTCCCAAAGTGCCACATCTACACAATTTTTTAACACCTCCAGGGACGGTGACTCCACCACCTCTCTGGGCAGCCGGTTCCAATGCTTCATCACTCTTCCAGTAAAGATTTTTTTTTTCCTAATATCAAATTGAAACCTCCCCTGACACAACTTGAGGCCATTTCCCCTCATCCCATTGCTAGTTACTTGGGGGAAGAGACCAATACCCACCTCACTACAGCCTCCTTTCAAGCAGCTGTAGAGGGCGATAAGGTCTCCCCTCAGCCTCCTCTTCTGCAGGCTAAACAGCCCCAGTTCCCTCAGCCGCTCATCATAAGTCTTGTGCTTCAGACGCCTCATCAGCTTCATTGCTCTTCTCTGGACATGCTCCAGCACCTCAGTGTGTTTCTTGTAGCCAGGATGCTTTTTTCCTTCTTGGCCACCTGGGCACACTGCTGGCTTATCTCTGTACAACCTTCCTACCATCAACCAGATCAACACTCCCCCCCTTCTTGCTGTCATCTGCAAACTTACTGAGGGTGCACTCAATCCCCTCGTCCAGATCATTGAGGAAGATATTAAACAGAACTGGCCCCAGTAGTGAGCCCTGGGGAACACTGCTTGTAACTGGCCACCAACTGGACTTAACTCCCCTTACCATAACTCTCTGGGCTCGGCCATCCAGCCAGATTTTTACCCAGCGAAGAGTATACCCGTTTGAGCCATAAGCCACCAGCTTCTCTAGGAGAATGCTGTGGGAGACAGTGTCAAAGGCTTTACTAAAGTCCAGGTAGAGAACAACCACAGCCTTTTCCTTATCCACTAGGTGGGTCACCTCGTCACAGAAGGAGATCAGGTTGGTCAGGCAGGACCTGCCTTTCATGAACCCATGCTGGCTGGGCCTGATCCCCGGATTGTCCTGCATGTGACTCATGAGTGCACTCAAGATGAACAGCTCCATAATCTTCCCTTATACTGAGGTCAGCCTGGAAGGCCTGTAGTTCCCCAGATCCTCCTTCAGGCCCTTCTTGTAGATGGGTGTCACATTGGCAAGCCTTCAGTCATCTGGGACCTCCCCTGTTAACCAGGACTACTGATAAATGATGGAGAGTGGCTTGGTAAGCTTCTCTGCCAGCTCCCTCAGTACCCTTGGGTGGATCCTATCCAGCCCCATAGACTTGTGGGTGTCCAGGTGGCGCAGCAGGTCTCTAACTGCTTCCTCCTGGATTTTGGGTGGTTTATTCTGCTCTCCATCTTCTAGCTCATGGGGCTGAGTACCCTGGGGATAACTGGTCTGACTGTTAAAGACTGAAGCAAAGAACGCATTAAGTACTTCAGCCTGTTCCCCATCCTTTGCAGCAATGCTCTCCCTGGCCCTCTTTTTGTTGTTAATGTATTTGTAAAACCATTTTTTGTTATCTCTTAAAACAGTGGCCAGGTTGAGTTATAGCTGGGCTTTTGCCTTTCTAATTTTCTCTCTGCATGACCTAATGAGATCCCTGTACTCTTCTTGAGTTGCCTACTCCTTCTTCCAAAGGTGGTAAACTGTCCTTTTTTTTTCTGAGTCCCAGCAAAAGCTCCCTGTTCAGCCAGGCTGGTTGCCTTCCCCACCAGTTCGTCTTAACGGCACATGAGGACAGCCTGCTCCTGTGCCTTTAAGACTTCCTTCTTGAAGAATGCCCAGCCTTCCTGGACCCCTTTGCCCTTCAGGACTGCATCCCAAGGGACTCTCTCAACCAGTGTCTTGAACAGGAGAAAGTTTTCCCTCTGGAATTCCACGGTAGTGGTTTTGCTGACCCCCCTCCTTACTTAGCCAAGAATCAAGAACTCTGTCATTTAATGGTCACTAAGCCCTAGATGGCCTCTGACCACCACCTCTCCCACCAGCCCTTCTCTGTTTGTAAACAGCAGGTCAAGCGAGGCACCTCCCCTGGTGGGCTCACTTACCAGCTGTGTCAGAAAATTATCTTCCACACACTCCAGGAACCTCCCGGACTGTTTCTTCTCTGCTGTGTTGTATTTCCAGCAGACATCTGGTAAGTTGAAGTCCCCTATGAGAACAAGGGCTAACAATTGTGAGACTTCTGCCAGTTGCTTGTAGAATGCTTCGTCTACCTCTTCATCCTGGTTGGGTGGTCTATAACAGACTCCCACCATGATATCTGCCTCGTTGGCCTTGTCCCTCATCCTTACCCATAAGCACTCGACCTTATCATCACAATCATTGAGCTCTATACAATTGAAACACTCCCTAACATACAGAGCCACCCCACTGCCTCTCTTTCCTTGCCTGCCCTTTCTGAAGAGCTTATAGTTGTCCACTGCAGCACTTCAGTCATGGGAGTCATCCCATGATGTTTCTGTGATGGCGACTAAGTCATAGCTATCCTGCTGCATAATGGCTTCCAGCTCCTCCTGTTTGTTGCCCATGCTGCGTGCATTAGTGTAGATGCACTTCAGCTGGGCTATTCATTTCACCCCCCAACACTGGCATGCCACCCCTAGGCTTCTCTCTAGTAAGCCTGGTTATATCCTCCCACCCCTTCGAACCTAGTTTAAAGACCTCTCGATGAGCCCCGCCAACTCATGAGCAAGGATCCTTTTCCCCCTTTGAGATAGCTGAACTCCATCTGTCGCCAGCAGGCCTGGTGTTGTGCAAACCTCCCCATGATAAAAAAGCCCCAAAATTCCACTGACGGCACCAGCCTCTGAGCCACCTGTTAATCAGGTGAGCTTTCCTGTTCCTTTCAGTGTTCTTCCCTGTCACTGACGGGATTGAGGAAAACACCTTTCCACTTCCTCCTTCAGTTCTGCCACCAGGTGCTTTAGTCCGTGCTAATGGTTTGGCCACCATCTATCAGAGAGAGAGTGGCACCTCTGCAGGACAATTTATTTCAGTTCTGCCACCAGGTGCTTTAGTCCATGCTAATGGTTTGTCCACCATCTATCATTGCAGAGAGAGAGTGGCACCTCTGCAGGACAATTTAAAGTCACATAAGATGAAGGACTTGCTGCCTGGAGGTGAATGTGGCTTTCCCATCCCCTTCTCCAGGTTAGGAGAGACTGATCTCCACCTCACCCTGCAAGCTGGTCACCTTTACTTGTAAGTTCAGTAGCTCTCAGCATTCATGTTAGCTGATTCTGAGATCCAAAGCCTTTTTGGTTTTAAAGGATGCCAAATGATTTCATTATCCTCATGCTGAAAAACGGGGGAAAATACCCAAAGAAATTATATGCTCACGCTGCAAAAGTCTTGTACATCTGACGATATATGTATATATATATAGTAACAGCATAGTAAACAAAATATATATTAAGTAAGAATAAAAAGACCAAAGTGTAAAATGTATTCCCTTCAGTTCTGAGGCTTCATTTCATTTGGGACATTAATTTTCCAGAGTTATCTGAGCTGATACTTACCCTGTCATTTGCAAAATGGTTTTGCTATTACAGTAATTTCAGTGGAGAGAGGCATTATTCTGTCTCGTAATCTGCATACTCTGTGTGCGTGAGCATTACAGAGCACATCGGTGAATAGGGGAGCTATTAAAGATTCTTTCTGATAGAAATCAAATAAAAATTAAAACCTGAGGTAAGAGTGTTTCTTTGCCTGAGCACTCCAGGGCTCAGGGGCTGAGTGCCTCTGGTTCTGTCGTCTTGTGCTGGAACTTGGCTTGGGGAAAACTTTGTCTCCCGGCTTAGCATTTCTTTGCCTCCTAAAGGAGGCATCTTGCTGGTCAGTAGGCATCAAGCGTGTTTTATATCTGTCCACAAAGCAGCAGGGTTGTCAGGGTTTGTCCCACAGCTAATAAAGAAAAACTTGCTCATAGCAAATCCTTTGGAGCTAGCCCCTTTGCCCCCTCTGCCCTGCAGAAAGCCCCAGTCCATTCTCCTCAGCTTTCTTACCTGTGATCTCCTTTATCATGATATTAAACAACATGTTGTCTGACAGCTCTGACTGCTCCAAGCAGTGTTTTACAATGGCCTATGGTACAACCATTTCTTTTGTTTCACTGGTTTGCAATTTGTAATATTGGGTGGGTAAGTGCGCATAATACGGTGCATACCAGATATTCTAATTTTGAGATTTATCAGCTTCATCACTCATTTTTTTTGACTTATTCTTAGTGCTTGGACTAATCCTGCATAAAGGCTAAGTGGGTGGTCTTTATTTTTTTGAGCCATTGCTTGGTTTAATCCCTTGCTGAAAGTGTGTTTTTTTTTTTTTCCTGGTTTTGCTGGTTGATACAAAACTGAGCATAACCAGAGACTCTGCAGAGTTTTAGTTCCCCAAGCTGATTTCTGAATAAAGACCTGTCTGCAATATATAAAATACTTTGACTGTTCTTTCTTCCTGTTTTGCCTCTTTTGTAATGGTCACACTTACTTAAAATCTTAGTGCATACTCTGACTTCTTCCATCCTGTAATGTAATGCTGCAATAGACTGGCTAAGAGCATCTTTTTTATTCACCTTATAGCATATTTGTGTGAATGTTCCTTCATTGCCTTCCTCTTTCTATATCATCTGCTGCCCTTGACATTTAATACTCTTCATTCTGTAATATTATCTACTTACCAGGTTTTCAATGTATATAGTGTACAGGACACACAGTTTGCACTTAATTTCTGGCTTGCCTCTATTATCTACACTTTGAACAACCTGTCAGCTCCAACAAGTTGTTTTTTTGCCTATGTGGATCTTGGTTTGGTTTGGTTCTGATGAAATTCTCAACCTTTTAAAAGTTGCCCTATGGATTGTTAACACAGTCACGTTATTTCCTCAGTTGTGGAAGTAAGAACTGGAGAATTTTCTGAAATAAAAGTTTCTCATTGGAAAAAGCATTTCTATTTATAAACAGTAAAACTTCATGTAAAACATCACTTTCAGTAAAATCTAATTAGGGAAAAATGATGAAAATGTCTTTTTCACTGTTATCCATAATGAAAGGTTGCGGTTTCTCGTTTAAAAATACTTCTCATTTTCACAATCTGTAGTCTAACTGAACATAATACTAAGTCAAAATCTGAACAAAAATATTCATTTTTTGAAGTGGAACATTTTCATTTATCCAGTTGTATTTGTTTTATCAAATTTCCTTACAAATAAAGTTCAGCTCTTCCTTTAGTCCCTATTCATAATGAAAACAAATCTGGTGTTTTCCAGTAGAACAGAAAGTCTGTGTTCAGACCAGCATGCACTGACTTTATATGCTTAGTATTGTTGGTTATTTTTATCTGTCAAGATATGTGGAGTAGATTCAACATAAAAACGGTCACTGTTTTTAGGTATATATGTCAGCATTTGGAAGGAGGGAGATATTCTGCCCATAGCTGTAGTCTTCTGGGTTAGTACCTCCTGACTTTGTGGTTAGCTGAATGCCTCAAGTGTATTGAAAGTTACTTTGATGATTTTTTGCTGCTTATTAAGTTCAATCTACTGCTTTTTTAATTTATATTTTCATAGTTTACATAGCTGCATGAAAGACAGTTTTTATTCAACTTTCTGTTATTTTTCTGTGACTGATTATGGAAAGCAATTTATAAGTGATCATACCAAATTTCCATTTGAATTAAGTATTAGCGATCTCCTTGGTGAAAAAGAAATTAACAATGGAAGGAGATATGTGATGAGAACCAGAGAAGGTAATGTGCAGCTTGACAAAAAAACCACTGCTTTTTGGAAATGTAGTTAAAAATTACAGTATTTGGACTGAAAATGGAAGAAAAAGGGGATTTATTTAGTGCAGGAGATGAGTATGTCTTCCATTCTTAGTAATTAAAGGCCTGGCCCATTGAAACTGTTTTTTTAAGCCTACATATTGCAGTAGGGGGCCAGTCAGCTATGACATTATGGGAGATGCTACGACATATCAAAAAGAAATTGGGGCTTAGTGATATGTTGCCTCATGTTTGTCTTCACAGTTTCCTGCTTTTCAATTTTAAATATCCACTTGAAATTTTGTTTTTATGTAAGTCTTACTTGTAATAAAGGATTCAAGACTGTCAGTAGAAAGTAGGAATCTAGTTCTGGCCAAAATAAAGCTGACATCAAACCCACTATCTCTCTTCTCTGCTGTTGGAGTTTACTTGAGCTACTAGAAAGTCAGATATCAGCCAAATGCAATGAATGCAGATGACCATGAATCTAATAAAGGAAAAACTGTAAGGTCTTTATTAGAAAGACATAAACCTATCTTTGAGAAAGAATTAAGAAAACCGCCTGTGAAAGAACAGTCCTGTTTGATAAGCTCTGAACCAAAAGACCTGTAATGGCTTTTGTTTTCACTGCTAGTTTCCAAAACTATTCTTGTTTTACACATTGGGAGCCTAGTGCTGCCATTCCACACCTCCATACTCCTGGTACAATTATGAATCCCCCATTTTACTTGCTTGTATTGAAAATGTCTTGCAATTTCTACCACAATCCACCGTTCAGTGGAATTCAAGGTTCAGTTGTTTTGGGATTTGTCACTAGCTAGGCAAATTGGAAACCCTCATTATGAGATATAGAGGTATCAAAGATTTTGCTAAAGTTCACCCTTACAAAACACTGACTATTAAGATGAAGTCACTTAATATCTCTAAGCTATTTCCTACTGCTTTTAGCATGAATATTCTTAGACTGATGCCTGGAAAGTCAATGTGCAAAATGAAACAAGAATATTTATCTTCAGCTTTTGCTTTGTCTTTGTATTATAAGCCTATGGTTGTGCCCTTCATGAAGCTATTAGGGGAGACGTTCTTTTACCCCCTGATTTTTTCTCATTAATATCTTCAGGTATGAAAACGGCTAATTCCCAGAGTACATGGTTTTTAAAAACAGAGTGGCACTGGGATAACTGGAAGCCATTGGTAATGAAGCATCCAGAGAACTGTGGCCAAAGTGCAATTGCATGGCATTGCAAAGTGTTGATTGACAGTAAAATAATGCTTGCTAAAGGATAGTCTGGTCTTCAAAGAGAATTACGTTCACTCTGATAAACATGATTTTCAGAAGTGAGAGCAATCAAAAGCCATTCATTTTGAACATTTATCGTGGAGATACTCTTTATGGTTATTATTCCATTGTATATTTTGTTAAACAGTTGGTGTCTTTAACAAATGACATTTTCTGTCTTGCTCTCTTGTTTTCATGCCTAGACATTTAATACAGGCCCTGCATCATAGATTTCAAAAAAATCTGCCATTGCTCTGACACAAATCGTATTTTATGGGATAAAATAACTATGGCTTGACTGCAAAGAACAAGGAATGAGGCAGTCCTTTGAAAAACATAGCACTGCCTTCTTTGTACCCTGCGCCATTAAAACCCATTCCCAGAAAGATATTTCATGACCTTTTGCTTAGATTCCTTTAGCAATGAAGAAACTCATCAGATTCTGTGCAAAGATTTAGCCCCTCCAGTACTTGTTGACTCAGTGGTGCCATTTGCATATTTTACCATTCAGGAGCACAGGATGGCATTTTTCTTCTGATGAAGTAGTATAGATTTTCTCTCCTGTTAATATTATTCTTAGCCTAGTATTCATCAGGCAGCTTCTGTGTGAGGTTCTCCAAATCCTTTGGTTATGTCCTCAGTGGTCACATTGAAGTTTTAGCAACCCATAATTTCTCTGAGCCCACAGCGTTTGTCTGCAGTCTTAGCCAAATTTGTTCAGGGCCAGAGTGTGGAAAAGTTGCGCATTTGAAAGAGACTGTTCTTAACAGGTTATATTTTTCTCTAATTTTTGAAATTCAGGAAGACAAAAAGAGCTGCAGAGATTCCTAAGAGTGTTGGGATCTGACAAGGAAAGAACCAGCATCCTGGGAAAGGATATAGGAAATTTATTATGTTTATATGTACATTGACTATTTTACTCCTCAGGAACTTCGTATGGTAAAATTGTAAAAAGAGTGTCTAGTTAGAGACACAGCATGATAGGGAGCATTTGAATGGCCCATGCAAAGCAAACACAATGTGAAAAGATAAATTACAAGGTTTCTTTTGTTTGTTTTTCTTTTCTTTCTTAAAGAAGTGAGAAAGTACTTTAAAATATTATTCTTCCTTTCAGACTTTGCTAGGGCATCGCCAGAGAGGCCACAAATGGAAGGCCAGCCTAACTCTTTGGTTAGGGGCAGGTGTGAGTTTGTCTGCTTTCACATGTGGATTGTATAGCAAACTATAGGGCTTGAAGGAAAAAATGAAGAATCTTTGAAAAATTTGCAAACCCTATTTTTAAACTTCAACTAATGGTGGTGCTTGGTTACCTCTCTACTGGTGCAATCTCTACTGATGCAATTCTAGTGATGCAGGGCAGGTGGTGGCTGTGACTTGTCCGTCTTTCCTAGACCTACGGTGGACCTCATCCTGATAAAGCAGAGCACCCTATGATGATTATGCAATTAACAACAGTGGAAACCACTTGGGAATGTGATTTGAGACAAACTGCAGCCGTAAGGCTGTCCAATAGGACACTGTGGATTAGATATAATTTGTGCTGTGTGAATGTGTGCCTACACATAGCTATGCATATGCTTTCACTCTTTACCGAAGTACTGAATTCAATTTAATCTAGATTATATTTTGCTGATGCCTTATATATACATACCTAAGAAATGCTTTCCTGAGAGCTGAGCCTGATTCTAAGGCAATTCAGGTTGTCTGGAGGTGCACTTTGAGTTGAATTGGCTATAGAAAAGTTTTTCTGGAACAGAAGTGTTTTCCTTGTAATTCTGCAACAATTTTCCATTAAATTATGATACTTTTTGCTCTCTTTCACGTGTGTTGTTATTTATCAGTACTGCACTGCATATATATTTTACATTTTTCTGTTTCTGATTGTATTGTTCTTTGCTTATTGTTAGCCAGAATTTACTACTAGGAGCAGACAGCAGAAACTTACTTTTTGTGCCATCATTAATATAATATTGAGAGGCTGAAGATCTACTGCTGATCTCTAGCACAACCCCTTATAAATTCTTTCCCTTTTGAAATTCACTTCCTCTCTTTGGCCAATTTGCAGCCCAGTGAGCCAACTTTTCACTTATTTCATGTTTCTGCACTTTAACCTTTGATGAAGTGCTTGGCTAAATGCTTTTTGAACATATAAGTACTTCACTCTATTTTTGCCGAATCCTGTAGGACTGAAAATCTGCAGAGCAAGTCAGGCTGGTTTTAACCTTTTAATAGTTTTTATTTTTATTTATATATAGATGCTTTTTTTCCCCACAAAAAAAAAAAAAGATATTAATGACTTATGTATCTATGACTACCAAAATTAAACTTGAATTAAATGTCAGGATCAATTCTTGGGCCAAGAAAACCTCGTGGATACAAAAAAAGCTCAAACTTCACATTTCTTCTCCAGAAAAAGAAGGGGAAGAACACGGCCAAGGTGCAGAGGAGGGCATAGCTGGGTTTTGCTGCAGAGGCAGCGTGATGCCCAGCTCCTGCTGATGGGCCAAGGCCCTGGATCCCCAGTGCCGAGCATGGGTCCCTGGGCTGTTGACCTCTGGCTGCTGCCGCAGTCTAAATGTTTAGTGGCAGCAGTGGCCACGGGGGCACAGCCCCACCAGGAGTGACACGCTGGTTGCAGTGCAAATTCACAGGTTGTTTGCTTCCCAGCCTGTGTAGAGCACCTTCCAGAGGCTGTGATTTCCAGTGACAGGTTTCCAAATAGCTGGGAGACAAAGTCAGGACTCTTCTTATGCAGAGCTGATGAATTTGATGGGAAATTTTCTCTGGTAGGTTCTCCTCCTGGCTACAGCAGACTACAGGCCCCTTTTGGAGGGCAGGTCTGGCTCTGCTGCCTATTCCTGCCTCATCTTGGGCTAAACCAGCGTGAAGCAATAGCACAGAGCTAAGAAGAGTGGGATGCTGGTGGGTTTGGCAGGGGCGGTGGGGGCGTGCTCATCTCCGAACTGCATTAAAGAGCTCTGGGACATGGAGACCTCAATGATAGTCTCAGCTTTTAAGTTACCTCTGATACATTTAAAATCCTGTTAATCTAGAACTGATGTTATTTATTAAAGAATATCTTTGATCCTAAGCCTACCTGAGGCCCATCTTGCCTGTTTCCCCAAATGCCAGCTGTCAACCTGGCAGACTAATGATCAAGCAGAAGGGAAAGCTGCTGTATTGCAGCTAGGGAGAAGGATGATATAACAAGGCTGGGCCACGCTCCCCAAAGCCTAGGTGTGGTAGGACTGTCACCATCATCAGTCCAGGTGCTGGTCTCCAAGCCCGACCATGCAAGAGTTGCAATGGGCTAACAAATCACCCCCATGCTTAACATTAAGCCATGCTTCTTGTTGCTATTCTGAAATGTAAACACGGTAAACACATGCCAAAGGCACATGCTTCCTTGTATTCATGCACTGGGCTCCAGCTTCTGGAAATAAATGTTTTGCACACTGCTGTCCGGGTATGAGCCATCTAAAAATTATTTTGTCCTGAATCTGTTGATTTTGTTCTGAAAGAGATGCCCTAATACCTACCCATCAGTCCCCTGCTTAGAGCACCCTAGCTCTCAGTCATATTTGCCCTTTAATAGAATTTATTTTCCCATGATAGGTCTGGTACTTTTTTTTACCAGTCTGTACATGGGAATGAAGAATGAAGGATGGGGAAGGATGGGTGCAAAGGCTCTGCCATTTCTGCTGTCAGGTTTTTTGCCATCTGCACAGCTCTACCTCTGTCACACAGCTTGGGATATGCTCGGCTTCATATTCCTGTGGTGCATACTTCCCCATGTTCTCTGTGTCAGATAGTTGGCTCTTTGGAGGGATATTTGCTCCCAGGAAGGAGACTTTTGTGTGAGATCAGGGCATGCAATTGCTAAAGCAGCTGCACGACTTGACCCACTGGGACTGGTGGGAACTGAATTGCAGTCCTCAGCAGCACTTCCCGAGGACACTGCCACAGTCTCAGCTTGTGTGTTTTAAACCAAGTCTTTGCTCTGGAAATCAGTGTGACTTGACTTCAGAATATACATTTGAGGTTTTTGGAATGAATTATCCTTCCTTCTGGAAACAAACTATGTCCATCTTCCCTGAAAACATCCTAATTCAACTCTTCTGGTGAGGGATCATGGACATGGAGAATATCAAAGCTTGTGTCTGATGCTTGTTCAGTGCCTCGCATCCTGAGACAGAACTGGAGGGATTCCAGCAGAGGGAGGGCTGTTGGGAGAGAGGGAGGGATGGAGGCAGAAAAGAGAAAGCTGAGATTGAATAAAAGTACTGGTATTTTAAGGGGATGATTTAAAAAATTTAAAATTTTGCTGAATCTCATGGAACAATAGGGATTGTGAAAAGAAATGATAAATCACTACGCTTTCATTATTTGCTGTTGGTCCCACTGGCTTTTGTTGAAAGTAAATATTCATAGTTAATTTTGGTACAGTCCCAAAACAGTATCTTACAGCAAAGCATTGTTCTTATTACAAATTTTAGAGTGTTTATGAAAACGAATCAATTAGTCAGCTAGCAGAATTGAATTTCAAATGTGAAATGAGCTACCCACATTAGGTATAGCCATACATAGAAATTATGTGCACTCTGCCATAAATTACACAGGCGTTCAGTGCTGAAATGCTGAAACGCGATTCATTGCATTTGGAAGATTTGAAACTCCTTTCATTTGCATATTTTGAAAGATGGCTAATAATTCAGACCTATTCCGTGGAAAACATGGCTAGAAAGGAATGTATAAATGCCCTAACAAGGCACCTTTTGCCACAATTTTGCTATCGTTAAACAAGTTAAAAGTTTACCATAAGAAGACCTATGCTGGTAAATCTTCACCCCCATAAAGGCATCTCTAGATAGGCAAACAGGTCAACCTGATATTTTTCAAATTCCATGGACTAATGATGGATTTTAGACCTCATTATTTTGGAGAGGTCTATTTAATTTTGTTTTCAGTGAAAGTATTCTGCAGTCGGTAATCCCTTGCAGTACTGATTCACCAGCGGTGACCTTAATTCCCTGATGCATTTGTCCATTTCCCTTCTTCCCCCTACCTTCCATGTGAACAGACAAGTCTCAACAAAATAAAAAATCTGCTTCCTGAACAAAACTTCATCCCTAAGAAAAAACAGGCTCTTGCCCACATCTGCTGTGAAAAAACCATATTTTTTCTTGGTTCTTTGATATAGAAGAACCTTCTGTATCACATAGCTGAAAATTAATGTGCTGATATATGCAGAAGGGGGAGTGTATTTTTGACAGGTTGTGGTTCAGTCAAGAGCAGAGAAGTAGGCAGCAGTATATAGAGGGGAAAGTGGTTCACAGCAGCGTAGGAAGCCACGGTGATCTCTTAGGGTGATGTCCCTTGCCGTCCTTGCTATTTCAGCATATAATTTGTCATGGTTCATGAAAAGACATTTTAAAATCAGCAAGGGAACTTCCCACCATTGTTCCCACTGACAGCTCTCCTAGAACCTCCCTGGCTCGACTGGTGGAAACCTTCTAACTTCAGGCCTGAATACATTAAGGAACATAACATAAAGTACGGATATAAAAATAGCTGTTTCTGATCAGCCTAGACCTCTTTCTGGCCAAGCAGTCTGTCTCTGCTGCAGGCAGCGGCAGGTGCCTCATCTGTAGGAGCACTCAAGCAAAGCAAACAAAAGCCGATGTTTCCTTGGTGTTATCTCCCTACTCTTTCTCTTTTTGCCCCTGGAGAAAGACACTGATTTGGGCAGAGTCGTCCTGCAGACTGGATCCAGCCTGGGGTATTTGGGCAATTCAGTCCTGTGTAATAACTGTGGAAGAAATCATCCTTCTTAGACCACACGACGTAGCCTTTCCTTTCCCAGAGGCCAAATGGTGACTTTCTTGGCACTGAGTGCTGTCTTACTTCTAGCAGGGTACCACTGAGGACCCTAGTCCCTCATATAGGTAAGGGAACCTTAGATGTGAATTTTGCATTCTAAGTTCAGGATTTCTTTCATTCAGCGTGTTGTAGCCTCTCATCTTTCTAAACAGGATCCCACTTTTTATGCCACAGTGTGAAGCTAATTATTCTCAATTTATTTGCACAGCCCTGCATTTGCCATCTATTATTCCTGAAATATAAAATGATCTAAATTCTTTTATATCTGGCTGCACTACCTAATTATTCCTCATTTGTTTTTATTCTCTTCCAATTTAGTATCATCTGCAAAGTTGGAAATCATGTTTTCATATCATAATTAGACCTCTAAGAACCTAAGAAAACTGCTTGGTGAATAAGCATGCAAAGGACTTAGGTTTTTTTTCCCCTTCCTATTCTCCTTTTAATGGAGATTTAAAGTGAGACAATAAATTAGAAATGCATGAAATTATGAGCTAAAAATTCCAAGTTGTTTGCCTGTGGGCCATAATGTTGCAGCAACCAGAAGCGATATGAAGAAGTGGTTATGATAAGGCAGTTGGTTAGGAATGACTGATAAGGGTGTAGAAGCTGAGCTGCTGCGTGCCCGGCTCCTCATCAGCCGTGCTGCATTAGAAGATTTGGACAGCGGATCTGCATCGCAGGTGTCAGAGGTGTAAAAGAAAGTTCCCTTCCTTTCTGCCCTATCTACATGTAGCCAATGTGCAGGGGGAAGTCAGTTAGCAGCTGTGACTTCGATGCAAACATAATTTTCTACCCTGAGCAAATCGCTCTCTACCCTTGACATTAAAGATTATACCCCCTTTAAAGTATGGCTTATAGTATTTCCTGCCCCCCAGAGTTACACATATCTCACACCTGAATAACAGAGAAGGCACTAGCACTTTAATTACAGTATGACAGAAGAGGGCTCCTGTAATTACGTTACTTAGCATACTGCAGCAGAAATCAACCAGTTTGACATTTTCTAAGACCAGCAAAGCAGAGCAACTCAGGAGCCTTTGCTTCAGTCATATGTATATCTGGCAGTCTCTATCTAAAACAGAATGAGTGCCATACAGTATTAGTCTTTTTTTGTCTCCCTTTGGCTCAAATTGTAGCAGTTGAATGCATTGTTTCAAGATGTTACAGAGCTATAGACAATTCAAACCACTATGTATTTTTCTCAAATGTGTAGAAACAGAATGAGGGAATAACTCCCATAAACAAACAAACAAGCAGAAAAGGCAAAGTACATAGAAGATCTCTCTCCACTGTGCGTATTTCAGTCTGTGTTCTTCTGAACAAGTTTAATGCTGGGTTCTGCATCCTCCTCGGAAGAGGAGCAAATCTGATGGACCAACCCACAGACCCTGTTCAGACCCCAGACTGCTCTTCCTTTTCATTTCCAGGTAGACGAGATGATGTTCTGCTTCTTGCACTAGAGAGGCATGTAATCAGCCTCAGCTGATTTCCAGCAGGGAATCACAGAGCATTCCCTGTGTGAGTTCAGACAGGTGCAGACTTTGCATTTGCACCGGTAAGGTTATGTTGACCATCTTAGCCTCCTCTTTCCAGTTCAGACAATGCTCAGAACAGGGCACCTGCAATAAATTGCCCCCTCATGCTGGTCCATGCCCTGGCTCCATTGTGAGAAATCATAAACCTAGGTGACAGGCCATGGGAGGTCAGCGACAATTTGATGTCACAGAATCACAGAAAATCACAGAATGGCAAGGGTCAGAAGGGACGTCTGGAGATCATCCAGTCCAACCCCCCTGCCAAAGCAGGTTCACCTAGAGCAGGTTGCACAGGACATCCTCCAGGCGGGCTTTGAATATCTCCAGAGAAGGAGACTCCACAACCGCCCTGGGCAGCCTGTTGGCTGCTTTGTTCTTGAGACAGCAGGCATGAAGAGGGAAGCTCTTCTTCCGAAGACACTGCCATTGGCAGCGGGTGTGACAGATGCTGTTGGAAATGAGGCCATCACACTTGTGGAATCCATCTGATGATCTGAGCACCTCTGGGCCTGATTCTGACTTCCCCGATGGTGTCAGTCAAGAACTGCCCCTTCAAATTCAGAATAGTTGCACTATATGACAGGATTGTCATATAGCATAAGAGATCAGAGTCACATCAGGCCTGCCAGAAGGGATAGATTTTTTAATTGCAGCCTGTGGTTTTTTGGCCCCCACTTTGTAGGCACATTCAATTTCAGGTGCAACTTAAGTCATTTATATGTCTGCCTGACTGACAGATATATTGGTTAATGTCCTACCTGCAAAATTATGCCCACAGGTATATGCAGCTGTTGTTCTGAGTGAGCAGAAGGAATGCATAAGTATGGTACTTCAGCAACTTTGTCTTTTCTCTGTAGGATGCCAAAAAGAAGGAACACATTTTTTTAAAACATCCAATTGATCCTAGTAGGACATGATATTTAAATATAGTTATTAAATATCATCTCCACAGGGCGAGATTAAGGGCATTTGTGTAACGTATCTTCAAATTTTTCCCTAAATCTATTGGACGTTACTCTTAGTTGTAGCTTCAACTATAAATTAACAAGTTTTGGAGTGGCTTGGTTTTAGATGATGACATTCCTGCAATACCTATGATGTGGCTGGGCAATTGAGTCATTTATCTTGTAAAGTAAAAATGTTCATGAAATGGTTGCAATGAAAACTTTAAAGTCTGACTCTGTTTCTGAGAAATCACCCTGAATAGGGATTAAATTGTTCTTTGAGTGCATGGTTAGTATCCTAAATCTAACATAGGCTTTCTATTTCTTCATGAGATGATTCAAAGATTTCAAAGGGAGTTAATTAAACACAAATTACAGATTTTAAGAAAAATGCTCTTTAACATTAACACACATCTATTTTTTTTTTTTTTTTTAAATTCTGGAACACTTTCAAGCATGCCCAGCATTTCTTTAAATATTAAGAATAACTGACAATGAAACCCAATACGTTACAGCACTCTGGATGTTATTCATATGCCATTAAAATGATAAGGCAACCCAAAGAATTTAAGAATTGATGTGCAAAAAAAAAAAGGAAGAGGGACAAAGACACCTGAAAATACTATCTGAATTATATGATTTTTAAGCTTGGAAATAGGAACTGTGATTTTTGTGATGAGAGACCACATCTGAATAAAGGATTGTCAGCAGTGTTCTCTGTTTTCATTTCTACCATTATTCTATAGCACATTCTTTTTCCAGTTTACCACAGCCCATACTTGCAGGTGTTCGTGAGGCAACACAGAAATATGGATAAGGCATCACCGATGTACCCAATGCCATTTTTCGAAAGAGTCAGCGCACCATTATTTCCCTCATACCTTAACCTGTAATAGCATAAATGCATCCTTAGAGTCCATGCTCCATAAATTTCTTGTAGAAATTGACTTTGGGACAGTAAAAAACTGAGTTCAAAAGGAAAGCTTAAGACAAGATGCCTCCTTAAATCCAGTATGCCCTAACCGTGAAAATCCATTCCAATACTGGTTTGGCCCAGCTGAGTCCTAACTATCTCATTTCCCTCCTGCCCATGTCTCATTGAGCCAAAGCAACTGCATGAAGCCTCCTAGTCCCTGTGAGTGATGTGGCTACTACGCCATCCCTGGGGTGGTTGCAGTGCTGGCCACAACCCTTCCAAACCCACGGAGGAGCTGAGCATCTGTGGGGTCTCGTACCCCATGCTTTCCTATCATGGTCAGTGCAGATACCGTGCTGTGCAGTATCTGGTGAAAAGCTAGCACAGACGTATTTTCTGTAACAATTGTTAGTCCAAGAAGTCACCTTTTTGCCTGTATTCCCCCAGCCCCCTCCATCCAGCACTATCAAAAATGTGAAGTGCTGTAGAGAGCCCTGAATAATACCTTTGTATACATTTTATCTGCGAACAACATTCGATGTAATTAAGTAGGAATTACATCAAATTCCCACATTACAGCTGGATTCAGTGGAGAGGGCTGTGGAGTAGTTTTGAAGAAATCACTGTGTTCTTGGGCTCTTTGTGATGCAAGTTCCTTCAGATTTCGTGGTTTTGTCATGCTTGAGATCGTGTGTACTGCGCTGATCAGCCATAAAGCTATCCTTTATTTGAAATTAAATGTGGAGAAGTTTAAATTGTTCTGTGTGTATACAGACATAAGTAGCTCATCTTTGGCAGTGCTCAGATTATTTATACTGCAGCTGCAGTAAATTTGAGTTGCACCAAATCTAGCTCTCTAAATGTCAGCTTGATTTTCTCAAGACCTCCTTTTCACTTGTTATAAATATTACTTGTTACAGATGCTGAAATTCTTCAACAGACGAATGTCACTTTGGGTGCAGTCAAAGCATTCAGAAGTAATAGGGGTCATGACAGGACGTTTATTTATTTTTTCTAAAAAAATTAACAAAGTGACCTTGGTATGCATTTAAGGATTTTGGGGTTGTGGGAATTCACCTTCTCTGTAGGTAGGTACACACAGCTTTCCCATCACTTCTGATGACTGCAGTTAGTGTTAATGTAAAAGTCTGGTATATATGTATGGCATCAAGTCCGATGCAATCAAGCTGAGCAAATGTTCATTGAAAAGCTGACAAAGGAAAAAAAAAGAAAATATGAACGTCAATTTATATAGACTTCTTACTGATTATGTTAATTTCTTTTATTATCTCCAAAAGTTGTCTACATTTTTTTTTTTTGTATAGCAAAAGCAAGAAGATAATTCACTGTTTATAAATTAAGACCTTCAGTTGCTGCCAGGCAATTAGATGGTCCATAATTCACAGCTTAAAAGTGAACAGCAAAGTCCTGCATCCTTTTCAGAAACTCAGAAAATGCTGAGCTCAGGCTCAGTTCAATTTTTTATTCAGAGACAAATAAAAGGTTCATCACTACATATAAGAGTTGGATTACAATAATATTGATTTTCATTTTCTTGATTGAAAGGATGGACAATTTTCTGGTTTTACACCAAGTGCCAAAACAGAAATGAGGAGAATTTGTGTGCACCTGGGACAGATCAGCCACATTTGGAAGAAAAATGAACTACCTTAGAAGACAGCTTTTAAGTAGACAGGTACCTCTTAAACTTCCAAGGGTGTTCTGTCTCCAGTCACGCAATTATAGCCAAATATTTTTACTTGGATCAGGTGAAAAAAAATCTGTGTTCTTAGCTGTAGAGTTTTTAAGACCCCCGTTGCCTTGCTTATTGCTGTGGATGTTAATTCCACAATGGGGCAGTGGCAGTGTGACAGATCTTGCCCTTCTGCAGCTTTGACTGTCACATTATATTGATCCTAGTTACTGCTTGCTACTATTTTCTTTTCTGGCCAGTCACCTTTAATTACTCAAAGTGTTAGCCTCACTGCATTGTAAATCAAGATGCTAAGTTTCTAGAGTGAAAAGAGTTATTTTTCAGCGGGTTTTCACCGGTTACCTTGTTTGTCTAAACCAGGAACTGTTGGGATGGTATAATGGGAAGAAACGCCAGTTTGAGCAAAGCTCCACAGAAATTGCCTTATCTATATGTAATTTTTTCTGCTTCACATATTTGTTTCTGAATTAATTCCAGACCATTTTATTTACTATGTTAAGAGCCTAATTTTTATTGATCTCACAGATCGCTCATTGAAATTTTCACCAGTGTCATCAGCACATATCATCTTACTGCCATGGTTTTATTATTATTATAATTATATAGCAAACTTTCTGATTTAATTTATGAGAATCTGGGAAGCTTGTCATGTATTCAACAGTACCAGTCCTTTTACCTGTGCAGAGCTTAGACATAGGAAGCCTAAAAATAGATGGGAAGAATATAGATGGGATGGAAAAGAGAGAGAAAAAGAAATCAATGCAGCTAGAATATTCGAAAACAAATTCATGCTCTGCTGGATGAACAAGTACAAGAACTTTGAATGTTTGGGTTAGCTGGGGGACGTCATCTGAATTAGATCCACTTGAAAGGGTGAAAAAGCATCACCGCTCTATACAGTAATGCCACAAGTCTTCAGCTTTTGTGATTGTTGTTATTAATGCGGCATCTTACTTTCAATAAGAAATGTTTACATTTCAATTGTAGCTTCCAGCCTGAGCTCACAATTCACATTTTTTATAAAAGAGTTAGGTTCCATTGCAGTGAAGCCCAGTTTAATTTTTCATCTTGAGTTCGCCAAGTAAACCTGATTTCTTAAGCATATTTTCCAGCTCTGGTATTCTCTTATTAGACTCAGGATATTATGACATTTTCAAAATGCTTTCTATTTACAACTTAACATTATACAATGTCAAGAATAATCAAAAGCATAAAGAGATGACAGAGAAAAAATCCCATTTATATGATCTTTCTGGGTCACAGTTCTGAGCTTCACTTAGAATGCCTGTTTTAGGAGCTAAAATTACCTTTTTCAGCAAACGAAATATGCAAACAAACGTTAGCAGAAAATGGACGTGATCACTCAATAACTTTATTAGCACAGGTTGTCAAAGGTCAGAGCTCAGTGGTTTCATCACAGACGTTTTCAGGACCAGTGTCCAGCCCTCAGTGTGACTGACTTTTTCAGTATATGAGAAGATAACCCCAGCTGACAGTTTCTCTCATTTTTTAATTTGGTCTTCATTTTTGTTGCCCTGGGAACAAAGTAAAACTGTAATTTTAGTATTTTTTTACTCTGTGTGTCTTTATTTAGACCATGCGTTTGAAAGAAGTACTACCTTCAGAAGTCTAAATCATTCCTATCATTTTTAGACAAGACTTCATGGTAGGCAAATTTTGATTAAATATTTCTGCCATTTGTGTACATATATCCTCTTAAAATATGTCCTATTTTTATTTCCATCAGCTGATTGCTCTATTGTCTTCAATTTTAGGATTAGGGCTTCATTAAGCTTCAGCCTCTCAACTTTTTGCATAAAGCCAGGCTACTTGACAGATAAACTCTGAAACAGATAATGGCAGTGCCTGTTTGTGCTCAGAGTTGGCGATACCATTAGAATCATCCATGATGCTGCTACAATGAAAACAAAAGGTGTGGAGAAACTATTAGGGCCTTGGGGCAAAGGTTGTGGTGGGGGAGGCAGTGGGTGAGAAGAAGAGAAATGCAGAGCTATAGCAAGGCCACGAAACACAGAACAGGTCAAGGCATGACTTATGGTATGTCATACATGGGATGGGAAGGTAGAAGGCACACACCAATGGTGTCAGCACCTACTCAGTTTGGTGCCCTTTGGTACATTAAGGATTTCAGTACTCTACGCCAATATGTTGCCTGACGATGCTGGTATGCATGTACCTGCATGTATATCCTGATCTGTTCTGGGTGCTGAATGATCTGGATGATCAAAAGCGTACAGCGTTATATGCGTAAAAGAAGTAAGTGAGTGTTACTTATAAGTTATAGACATTTAAGCTTTGGTCAAACAAGGACTTTGATACTACTTAATGTTTGGAGTCTCATGGCAGAATTTGTAGCCTTGACTTGGAGTCCTAGGTTTCCTATACAATGTAGAGGAAAGATTGTGTGATTCATAATGGTATGCACAACTCTAAACAGCGAGCCATCTGAGATAACAATAGCAAAGCCCTGAGGACTTACTTGTGTTTTAAATCCCCACCTCTTAGGTGCTTAACTGTGCATTTCTCTCCATGTGTGATTTATAGACATGAAAGTAGGCACTTAATCCTCTTCTTCACAGAAAAACAGATAGAACAAGAATCAATCTTTTCTTTTAAAAGGGAAACAGAGAAGTAGGTGGTGATTCCTCTCACCTCCTCCTCAGCTACTTTTCAAGAGGACATCTTGTTTCAGTCCTTTTTTCTGCTAGTACAAGCTCAGTCTGACCTGGAAAGTTCCCCAGTATATAGGCTGCTGGGAAGGATAAGTACTTTCCAGCTCTGCCCCAGAAGATATGGCAGGTTGTATAGAAGATTTAAAGATTCAGTGAGCTAGGGAGTAGGAGTAATAGGTAACCCTGATTTTGCAGTGTAGTGGTTAGGCTACTTCTATGGGTATGGAAGACTGTAGTCTATGTTTCAAGGACAATTTAATTATTTTCTGTTATATAGGCAGTGTATAATGTATGGCAACAGTTGTCATAACAGAGACCAATATTCAGGACTCTCCCTTTGGGAACAGTTTCCCTAGAGAGCTATCCTACAGAGCCAAGCTTGCTTCTTTAACTCTGTCCCAATAAATACAAAAAAAGCTCCAAAACAAGCTAAATGAAATACCTAAGAAAATTATAATGCAAACTTATGCATTATGCATTTCCTCTAGAAAATTTTGGAAATTGATCAAAATGATTTAATTAATTACTTTGTTGTGAAAAAGGTTTTAAGAGCCAATTAGACAAAGCAAGAGGGGAGAGCTGCAAGCTTGAAATAAAGAAGCAATGAAGTGAAATATTCTGCTAAGGCAAAAGGTGGAGATGACAGTCCATGAAAGGGAAGCGTCCTGTAGATGAAAGGCACAATAGCAGTAAAAGGCACACAAGGAGAGTGATAGCGTGAACTGATGGGGGGTGCAAGTGGGATCAGTGCAAACTGGCACAGGCTCACTGAATGGCACTGCTAGGAAAGAACAAGCTTGCATTGCAGCGGTCTTAAACAAGGACCTGCTACTGCTCAGATAATTATCAAACTGTGGAGAAAGCCATGCAAAGATAGATATCTAGCATACACATAAATATGTAAATGTGTATATATCTTAATTTAAATAGTCAAATGCTTGCCTTGGGCTGTGATGTGTCATGCTGTAAGACTTTCACAACAGTGACTGCCTCCTTGCCTATTTGGACAGTATCTAATTATCGTTGGTAGCGCAGTTAGTTTCTGCAGCCCCTGTACACCACACAGATACATATATACATCCACCTTGTCTTTTTCTGCATATGCAGAAAACATTTATCAGGCAACATTTGGGGAAATGATAGAGAACTAATAACACAGGATCTATCAGCAGGCCGCAACCTATGTTGCAGAGCACCAGACAGGTGCTTGGTACCTGAGCAGTGCGGGAAAAATCTGAATTGAAATGTTGAGGTTTTCTCATGTGCGCAATGTCATAGATATATACATTGGCCCTGGCAGCGTCTTCAAGTTCTGTCTACAGTAAAGAATTTCACAGTTGCCAGTGGCACTACATGAATGGACGGGCTGAGCAGGGCATGTATGTTCCACATCCTCTTACTTCAGCGCTCTGCACCGCTAGCAGCATTGCTCGGAAGTGCTTCTAGACCTGCAAACTGTTGCCTCCGTCTTACAATACCCAATATCACAGGCACAGGTCTGGTCGTGTGAAGCAAATTTAGAATTTCCCCCTTTCTGTATGTGTCATTATGGATGGCTACAGATGGTTCTGTTCTGTACAACAGTCTGTTGCAGAAGGTAAGAGCTATGAAAGTAGACGCTTAGATATGTGAAAAGTATGTGAATGTCAAATGTAAGCTAGATTGGTTGGAGCAGATAACCCAGAGTTTACCTCAAGTTCAGTAAAATTACTTATGGAGGAAGAAAATGCTTCACATGAAAAAGGGAGATCTCTTGTAGCTGCAAGGAAGGCTGAAGATATTGATGATAAATTGATGATAAGCAAAGTTTAGGCTTTAATGTTGGTAATAATAATGCTAATTAATGACATAAATATGGTAAAAAGAAATGGTTTTAAAAGCATATAATATGTAAGTTATCTGTCAAATTTAGTTTGCAAGGCCATAAAGCAACATGAATGAGAGCTATTGTTAATAAAGAATTTATTTCAGAGAACTTACTGTGTTTTCTCTTCCATAGCATAGACATTTCTGAAAATAAGATGAAGGTCACATCTGGAAGACTAGAATATATTTTCCCACAGAAGATATTAAAGGCTTTATGAGTATGCCAGAGCACACAGTTCAGTATATGGAACCATTACAGTTTGACAAGGCACCTGATCTAGATGAATAACATTCCCAAATTCCAGAGGAATCATTAAGGTAAAGTAAGAAAAGCCTTTAGAATGTCTTTTTTTCACATCTTGTTAACAGGTAGGGAAACATCAAAAGACAGAGAGGGTAGTGGCATTTCTGTATTTTTGGGAGAAGGTTGATGAGAGAAGCCTATGGAATGTGTAATATGGAAAGAACAATCGCTGCTGTTTAAAGACCAGGCAATCAAAACTTGATGAATGAGAAAGATTTCTGTGTGGACAGTCCTGAATAGCTGGAGAAAAGTAAACTAAAGGACATATTTTGCCTGGACATAAGAGCGTCTTGAAACTATGTCATATGTAGACATGCACAAAATAGATTACTCTAAAAAGCTAGGCTGTGATAGACATGAAGGGCTGGTGAAATTAATTTTAAATTAATTTAGGAGAAAAAAAATAAAGCATGTAAGCTAAAGATAAATGCTTTATAAGAAGACATGAAACAAATGAGGCAGAACTAGTGGTCAAAGCTGAACACCACCCTTTGGTACTCAAGAAGGGGGTTACTGGAAAGAGAGCCAATTTTGCAAAAGAATAAATGGAACTAATGCAAAAATCTGGCTGTGTAAAGACAAAATAATGGTTTTAATACTATGCCTGTAGGAAAGCATGACTGCTTCTTTTAATTTAAAGTAGTAGAGGAATGCAATTAACCCTACCCCCAGCAGCAGAACACTGAATGTCAATCAATAATAAGAGCTGGACACACAGGTAATAAACTATCTGTGCAATGCTTACCAAGATTAATAAAATAGAATACTTAATTTCTACATATAAACATACTTATACCATATATCTCCACATAACACGGTTATTCTCCTAAGTGCTAAATACATACAAGATCGATCGATGGCAACAGATGGACGATACTGTGATGAGCTCTAAAGGTTTTAATGTGCTGTGCAGAGTAGCCATCTATCTATCTGTTTTATTTTGCTGAGGATCATTCATAGAGACACAGAATCACAGAATCGTAGAATAGCTTGGACTGCAAGGGGCCTTTAGAGGTCATCTAGTCTAACCCTCCCGCAATGAGCAGGGACATCTTCAATTCATCCTCCTAACATCTCTGTCATGTTCCCGTTCTTCGAGTAAATAATCTTCAGGTAGAGCTTGACAGTTCTTTAATGCAGCTATAGTTTATTTTTGAGGTTAATCTGTGTCAAGCTTGTACTGCTCCTTTGGTTTTTGGATGGTAGCTTTAGGTTGTGGGCAGAATGAGAAAAGCTTGTTGCACAGATGGTGAATGAAGCAGTGAGTAATGCAGGTCAGTCCAAGTGAAGTAACAATAAAACCTTTAGACCATATCATATTTTCATCTTCATGCCACATATGTCACAGATAAATGATTTTAAGAATATACAAGAGAATTTTACCGTGTATTTTAGTATGAGTATCTTTCTGCTTGTAAAGCCTCGTACTTCTGTACTGTAAGATCACTTGTGCTGAGTGAGTTATCCCTGTGAAAATGGAAAAAGACATAAAGCTCTCTAAAATTAAATAGAAGACCAGATCCTCCCAGAAAAATGTCAGAGTTTTAAGTGGCAGTTTCTCACAGATCTGCAAGGTCAGAAAAAGATGTGAAGTCCTATATGGGAGCTGGGAATTGGAACCAACTCTTGCGAATATTGTCATGTGGAGCCAGACTTGCTCTCCCTGAAGGACTATGCATTATTGAACTTCATAGCTGTGGTGGCTTTGGGTATAGGAAGGATGCTGCAGACGGAGAAGTGAAAGCTTCTTACAGCCTTTGCGCAGAAGTACTTTCAAGGAAAGAAATACATACTTAGGTGGCTGCCATTTTTATAAGTTTTTATGGTTGTTTAAAGCTGAGTATCTGGCTTGGACTGTTAAGTATATCCCAGATAATGAAATGTGGGCAGAAGAAAATAATATCTATTTTGAGCTGTAAATGTGGTGGGCAATACCAACCCGCTGAGCTGATGTATCCACAGGTTTAAATTCTCTTCAGTGAACTTATTCCATAGCTCATATAAGTTTCAAATATACTTTATTAAAATTGCTGTCCAAGAAAAAAAAATAATCCCTTCTTTGTGGAAAATTTATCTCACAATTACAACTGCTCAGGCAGTGTGCTTGCCCACTGCATTGTCTTTACATTTAAACAAATTTATTTATAGCAACACAATTTTTAAAAGCATCCACAATAAACAACATCATGCTCCCCAGGCAAATGCATAAGATGGGCTAGAATCTCCATTTGTCTGTGCTGTGCATGCTCATTTAGATTATGGTAAAGTGGGTATAAAACACTACTGGAACACAATGCAAATGATGTATGCCTCTTTGCAATGAGATAAACGATTATATGTGGTATTAGAGCCATAATTTTATGCTTGTTAGTCATCCAATTTTGATTAAGGGATCATTTATTTTAAGAATAAGTCTGCATTGCTGTTCAAGCTTTCTTTCTACATCAAGTTGTATGTTAAAGAGCAGGACAGAAAGCAATCCAAGACTAGGACTGATGTGGTAGAAATAGCACAGCACAGAGCTGAGCACTCCTCTTCCCAGTAGAAGAGGTACAAAATGGAACTGTTGGTTTCTGGCTTCAAAGGTAATTTGGGTTTAAAGGCACTTGGACCCTCAGGGTAAATACTGGTAATTTCCACGTTGCTCATAAAATGCTAAAACTGACACAGAATGTTTTCCTTCCAAAGACCAAAACCCTTTTGGATTAATTCCACAATTGTACCTATTGGGTGGGGGTTGATAGCTCCTAAAGTACTTGTACAGTTACATACAAGAAAGATACTCTTGAACCAAGTCAAAATCAAATGAGAAAGGAGGGAGGGATTTTAGCCAGGATCATATGGGAAAGAGATTTAATTTTTACTGCTACCCTCTAAATCTCTCTTGTGTGAGTGTTATGAGTAAAACCAGGAAATTTCAGGTTTTACCTTTCTATATAATTGAGTTGAGATAATACAGGGGAGTAATTATCCCTTCTGACAGGTAGGATGGGTGACTCAGTGCCAGAAGCAAGCAGTTCTTAGATGTACTATGAGTAGAGGACTGTGAGTATGAGTACCATATTCATTGCTATCTGGATTCAGGAAAATCCTGCCTGATGGAAGATGTAGGGGGGTGGTCTTCTCTGAGGCATATATCCAATATGTGTTCACTTCATTTATAATGGACTAGCTGATTCCTAGTGCTTCCAGGACATAAGCTTGTATATGCAACAGAAAAAAAAAAAGTAGTCTTTCTTAAGTACATCTGAATTTAAAGCTTTGGTTCAAACATTTGGGGAATGAAGGGTCTCAAAATACAAGCCATCAGCTAAACTTTCTTTTTATTGTATCTTAAGCAATCTGCTTGCTCCTCTTATATATAGGCCAGCAAAACAGGGTGCAAAATTCTTATCCTGTCTCACAAAGGAGACAGTCTGCCCTAATTCCTATGCTTCAAATCATCTGAAGTCATTTAAAGTCATAGAATCATAGAATGTTTTGGGTTGGAAGGGACCCCTAGAGGTCATCTAGTCCAACCCCCCTGCAGGAGCAGGGACACCACTAACTAGATCGGTTGCTCAGAGCCCCATCCAACCTGGCCTTGAATGCTTCCAGGGATGGGGCCTCCACCACCTCTCTGAGCAACCTGTTCCAGTGTTTCACCACCCTCATTGTAAAGAATTTCTTCCTTATATCTAGTCTAAACCTACCCTGGTTTAGTTTAAAACCATTACCCCTTGTATGATGCAACTCTTTCCAATACATCCATAGCAACTTTAAATCCCCAGCTGATGTATCAGTCACTGTCAATCTGCTGCAGAGGGCCAGCCCATGGGCAGGGGCATGCCTGCCAAGCCCTGTGCTGCTGTGGCTGCCCTGCAATGGGGAGCACAGCTGGAGAGCAAGCTCAGACCTGGCTTGGGCAGCTTCTGCAAGCAAGACTCAAGCCTTTGACAGTGGGAAACTCTGCGTGGAAGACATGGCTTCTTGCTGAAGGGGAGTGGGGTCCCCTGCCACCTATTTAGTGCAGGCAGGTTGCTGGGAGATTTATAACATCAGAGTTTTCAGTCCTGGCAGAGTGACTTACTATAGATTTAAACCTGTATTAGCCAGGACATATTTCATATCATGGTTTTCTTTTCCTCCAGTTGTTGCCACTGTTTCAGTGAGCCCGCAGGGCACATTTGCCTGAAAGACAGATATGCTTTTTCATGTAACACCCCATTAAGTAAAGTCCTTTAGCAAGGACAAAGAGCCTCTGAAGATCCTCTCCTGGCATAGGATGTTTACAGACTGAAACATGAAACCAGCTGTTTCATTAAAAAAAAAAAAAAAAAAAATCCAAGAGTTCCCAGTTAATCTTCTGGTTGCCCTGAAATGTTCTGTTTGTTTCTGTTTGATATTTCCCAAGAAAGCTGCTTCTGCTGCTTCTTCTTTAACCTCTTTGTAATGGCTTTGTCAATACCTTTCAAGCATTTGTTTTTGTGTCAAGTTTGCATACTTCAGATATATGTAAATGACAAGGGTGTTGGAAAAGAAAGGGGGATCTAGGCTGCTGTAGATGTGCAAGGCTCTCAGAGCTGCAAAATCAGTGAGCTGCAGGTGTGGAACAGTCGTACTGTGCTGGATTGGGCCTCCAGCTGTGGAAATTGGGGAAAATATGAATACAGCTGGAGTGTGCACACAATAGTGTGGGATGCCAGGTAAATCTCTAGCAAATGGCAATTTGGGGTCAAAAGTACGGTCTTGGTGCAGTGGAGTGGTTTCATGCTATGGCTCTCGGCTTGCATGTGTGGATTAGTAAAGGGCAGTAGAAGCAGTCAAAAAAGTGTGACTGCCAGGTTCTGTATTGCATGGCTGCAGAGCTATTCCAAACAAATTGTACATGTGGAGCTGTTGGCCATGGGATTAGTATCTTCCTAATGGATGTGTTCCATGTTCTTAACTTCAGATCAGCCTTAAACAGCTTTTGTTCTCAATTTTTCTGCCTGCCAAAGTGTTTCTGTCTGCCATTCACAAGTTCGGTAGAATTTATTTCGTTCAACCTACCATGCACAAGAAATTTGACTCAGAAAGATAAGATGCAAATATTATGCAGGGTTGACCTTTTCATTTACAGGGTAACTAATTAGCTTGATAAGTAACACATTTAGTAAAATACGTATATGTCATTAGATAATCCTGCCTATCTCTTTATGGTTGCTCCCTAAAATACATCTTACTTTTGTTGCAATTAACTGCAATAGACTTCGGTACGAGCAGGACTACAGACTCATACCAAATGCAAAGTAACTTCATACTCAGTCTCTGATCTGGCAGCCTCGAAGTTACTTCTTTAGTTGTGCTTTGGCACCACAGTGTAGTGCTGACTGGGTAACTTCTCCAGTTCTGCTTCCTTTTTGCCATAGGACAGAATGCAATGTGCGGTGTTAATATGGAAGTCGGTAAAATATAAACATTTTCAAGTAAGCTTCAGGGAAAGGTAGAAATTTCTGAGGTTGCCTAAATTCAAGCGGCAGTCTGGACATGACTTTAAGGTGAGCCTGTGCAGCTGGACGGACAGCTTCCTTCAGCTAAGCTATGCCATGGTATTTATGCATAGACCACTATGCTGAGGTCTGCACTGCAACTGTAATTTATATCGTTACTTCACCGATGGCAGCTAAACAAAGAAAGAGATGGTTGTGTTCATTATTTACCGTGGGTGGCATCCTGGTATTCAGAGGATCTGAGGAGAGCTAATTGTGTCCTTCATTGAAGGAAGAGGACAGAAGGGGCGGTTACATAGATGCAAGGGGCTGAGAATTTGACCCAGGTCTTCAAGGCCAACAGAAAGAGGTTGGCTATATTAAAAACACAAAGCCCACCCCACATTGCCTTTGGGAGTCATTTATGGCCATGAACAGATGTTCTCAACCACAGTGAACTTGAGTCCCGCATGCTTTTGGGTCTGATGTAGGATGATTAGCATTCCCTAGCTCTGGATTGCAGCGTCTGGTTTTTGGTGCCACCTCACAGTATGGTGTGGCAACAGAGATGAATGGTACCCTGCTGAAAATGGTAAGCAGTGATACTTTGCAATTCTAATGAACCCATCCTGTGCTCTTCAGTGTCCTTTAAACCCTGACAATTAGCAAGACTAAAGAAGGGGGGAAAGTCTTACTATATGGGAGGTGATGGGAAAGCAGAGCCTACAGAAAAGAGTGCACATTAATTTCATGCTGATGTTTTGAATTGTCCTGTTGGCTTTTCAGATTTGTTTTGGAAGATGCTTATATTTTTATTATAAAATACATCAGCTAACTGCTTCACTGTTTTATATGCATTTTTTTCTGATCCAGAACTGAGCCTGATGTTGTCATTAAATCATCTGCTTTGTGCTTCTTTATTATTATATCGTTCCTTGCCAACTTATTGCCTCTTTGCCTTTAATGAAGCAGAGGTGGCAGCTTTACAGATGGGGAATTAAATCACAGAGAAACTTCGTGACTTTTTACATGACCTATGCACACAAAATTAATGACCACTCTTATTGACAGGTGCAGGCACTACACACAAGTAGTTTGGCTATGTTTGCAGTGCTGATTTGTGAAAAGTTCAGTTTTTCTGAGACAATGCATGAGATATTAGTGCAAATCATCTTATTTTCTTTACATTTTTACTCATGGTTCACCTGTTCAGTGAAGTCCCTCTCCTGGCTACCGTTGGGTTGGATTTCTCTCCTCTGTTACTAAAGTGCCATTGCTAAAGCTGCACCTGTTTTGGCTGCTGGTATGGTCCCTCAGTGGAACTGCTTCTTCATGAAGCTCTCTTTATCCTTCTTGCTTGCTTTCCTTTTTCTTCATGCTAGCTTTCTTTCATCCCTTATGGCCTTTTCTCATACTCTTCCTTTCTCCTTTTCTTTTAGCAGTGTCTCCCATTTGAAGTCTAGAGCAAGTCTTCCCTCTCTGTTGAAACTTGTAACTCCCCTCTGCCATCCATTTTGTTCTTTCCCCCTCCTGGGAGGGGGTGCCAGCTAGTGCTGACATCTTCCCAGCCCGCCCCCAGAAATGCAGTAGATTGCTTTGCTAATTCCTACAACAGAGAACTTCTATTTTTTCCTTTGCTTTTGCTTTTTCTTTCCATTTTGACCTTTCTGCATTGGGCTGATCATTCTCTGGTGAGCTCAGCACAGGCACCGGATTCATTGGCAGGCTTGTATAGAAGCGTAGCCTATATGATCCATATAAAGCATACAAAAAAATCTGTCATGTTTATTAGCAAAATCCAAGATTTTGTAAATACCGGCGCTTCAGATGAGGCCTTGTTACTGTTAATTGCCAGAACTGGAAGGCCGCTTACCATATTTTACCTATGTAACTATACCAGGGCTTACACGCATACAGAAGTAGTCCTTGGGTAGATCGTAATGTTACTTAGTAACATAAGGCTAAGGGGTCAGGCTTGAAAAGGAGCTTATGGGAGGTCACCTGGCTAAGTAGGACAATTTTAAATCAGGTGGCCTGTATGGATGTCATTGCTGGATTTTTAACAGTGGGATAATAATATCTGAAAGCCTTGTTAGCAGGTATGTTTGAGAAATGAGTAGGACGGTGAGGTGCCACTAAGGTGAAAGAGGGGCAAGTATCTTTTAAGATGCAGGAAAAAGAAAAGCAAGGAGAATACAGATCTGTCAGCTTCTTCAACACCCAGATGAATGATAATTGATGCTACAGGCAAAATCATAGTGTATATGCTGTCCAGTGGTAAACTCCATACTCAAGTGCTACTGGTGTAGTAGTTGGGTTACCTCAATGGTTTTGGAAAAGATGATTCCAGGTGAAGTTCTCGCTCTGAATAAAGCTCTGCAGGAGCCTATCTCTAGTTCTTAAATATACAGGGAGCCAGGGGAAGTAAACCTTCAAATTTAGGCTATGTTAATAAACTCTGCAGTGAGACTACGTCAGTCTGAAAACAGTAACTATATTCTATATACTTTTCTATATAAAGTATTCAATATTAGTCACAGTGATTTGCTATACTAAACTTTGTCATCACAATTACTCAGTAATCAGAATTACTGGCTGTATCTTGGGATTGGAAGAACAACCCAACCTATATCTCTTAGTAATAAATTATTTTGGAGGAAGTGATTAATTTATGATTAATTTTTAAACTATCGTCGTGGTTTAACCTGGCAGGCAGCTAAACACCACGGAGCCATTTGCTCCCTCCCTCCCAGAGGGATGGAGGAGAGAATCGGAAAAAAGGTAAAACTCATGGATCGAGGTAAAGACAATTTAATAGAACAACAAGGGAAGAAAAATTCCAATAATAGTAAAAGAATATACAAAACAAGTGATGCATAATGCAGTTGCTCACCACCAGCTCACCAATACCCAGCTAGTTCCTGAGCAGCGGCTGCTCCTCCCCTGGCCAACTCCCCCCAGTCTTTTTGTTCAGCATGATGTCATATGGCATGGAATATCCCTTTGGCCAGTTTGGGTCAGCTGTCCTGGTTGTGTTCCCTCCCAGCTTCTTGTGCACCTCCAGCCTCCTTGCTGGCAGGGCAGTATGAGAAGCTGAAAAGTCCTTGCACTGCTCAGCAACAACTAAACTGTCAGTGTGTTATCAACATTATTCTCATCCTGAATCCAAAACACACTGCACTTCACTTGGTTTCATCAAAATTCTTACTGTAATACCATTGATGTGGAATATAACAACCATAGTAGTGATGAAACACAGCAATTAACATCATACAATTCAGTTCATTGGGTTTTTTTCACCCCAAATCAAATCCCCTTGAGGTACACATTGGACTTCCCCATCCTTCCGTATCACCCACCAAGTGCACCCAGGTCCTTGAGCAAAAGCAATCCCACAAATGGGTTTGCCCTTGCCCAAGGGAGGAGTAACCCAGACTGTCTTCTCCAGCATATTTTTTACGTGTGCTACAGGGACTTTATCCCCTTCTACAGCACATTAAAGTTTTGACTGGGCAGGGCCAGCTTGATTGGCAGATCCTCTAACATTGACTAACCAGGTAGCTTTTGCTAAATGTGTATCCCAATATTTGAACAACCCGGCACCCATTGCTCTCAGTGTAGTCCTTAACAGTCCATTGTATCATTCAATTTTCCCGGCAGCTGGTGCATGATAGGGGATGTGATATACCCACTCAATGCCATGCTCTTTGGCTCAGGTGTCTATGAGGTTGTTTCAGAAATGAGTCCCACTGTCTGACTCAATTCTTTCTGGGGTGCCATGTTGCCATAGGACTTGCTTTCCAAGTCCCAGGATAGTGTTCCAGGCAGTGGCATGGGGCACGAGATATGCTTCCAGCCATCCAGTGATTGCTTCCACCATGGTGAGCACGTGGTGCTTGTCTTGGTGGGTTTGTGGGAGTGTGATATTGTAATTTGCCAGGCCTCCCCATATTTATATTTTAGCCATTGTCCTCCATACCAAAGAGGCTTTAACTGCTTGGCTTGCTTGATCACAGCGCATGTTTCACATTCATGGATAATGTGTGCAATAGTGTCCATGGTCAAGTCCACCCCTTGATCATGAGCCCCATCTATATGTTGTATCTCTTCCTTGATGGCCTGAGGTGTCATGGGCTCACTGAGTTATAAATAATTCACCCTTATGTTGCCAACCCAGATCCACCTGAGCCACTTCAATCTTAGCAGCCTGATCCGCCTGCTGGTTGTTTTGATGTTCTTCGGTGGCCTGACTCCTGGGTACATGAGCATCTACGTGATGTACTTTTACAATCAGGTTTATATATATAAAATGCAGCAGCCCAGATGGGTTTGGCTCTGTGCTGCCCGTTGCTCTGCTTCCATTGCTGTAACCACCCTCACAGGGCATTTGCCACCATCCATGAATCAGTATAGAGTGCTGGCTACTGTTCTCATTCAGCAATATCCAAAGCCAGCTGGATGGCTTTCACCTCTGCAAACTGACCTGATTCACCTCCTTCAGCAGTTTCTGTGACTTTCTCCACAGGACTCCATACAGCAGCCTTTCACCTCCAATGCTTTCCCACAAGATGGCAGGACCCATCAGTGAACAGGGCATATTGCTTCTCATTTTCTGGCAGTTTGTTGTACAGTGGGATCTCTTCAGCACAAGTCACCTCCTCCTCTGGACATACTCTGAAATCTTTGCCTTCTGGCCAGTCCATGATCACTTCCAAGACTCCTGAGTGACTGGGGTTTCCTATTTGAGCCCGTTGTGTAATTGGTGTGACCCACTTACTCCACGTAGCATCAGTTCCATGATGTGCAGCAGGGAACCTCCCTTTGAGCATCCAGCCCAGCACTGGCAGTCGGGGTGCCAGCAGGAGCTGTGCTTCAGTACCAACCACTTCTGAAGCAGCTTAAACCCCTTCACATGCTGCCAATCTCTCTTTTCAGGTGGAGTATAGCGGGCCTCGGATCCTCTGTATCCCAAGCTCCAAAACCCTAGGGGCTGGCCTCGAGTCTCCCCTGGTGCTTTCTGCCAGAGGCTCCAGGTAGGGCCATTCTCCCTGGCTGCGGTGTAGAGCACATTTTTTTACATCTTTCCCTGCCTGGACTGGCCCAAGGGCTATTGCATAACTGTCTCCTGTTTAATTTGTTCAAAGGCTCATTGTTGTTCAGGGCCCCATTTGAAATAGTTTTTCTTCTGGGTCACTTGGTAGAGAGGGCTTACAATCAGACTATAATCCTCACAACACCCAAGAAAGCTTGTGTTTTCTTTTTGCTAGTTGGTGGATATGTTGGACATGGCTGTTATTTTGTTGATCACATCCTTTGGGATCTGATGACATCCATCTTGCTATTTTATTCCTTAAAACTGGGTCTCCTGCACAGGTTCCTTGACCTTACTTTGGCTTATGGCAAAACCAGCTTTCAGCAG
>NW_009259184.1:2238601-2241650 GCF_000687185.1 Egretta garzetta
TTTTATTCCCTTTCTCAAAATCCTCTTCTGCTGTGTTGCCCCACACAATGATGTCATCAATGTGTTGCAGATGTTCTGGAGCCTCACCCTGTTCCAGTGCAGTCTGGATCAGTCCATGGGTAATGGTGGGGCTGTGTTTCCACCCCTGGGGCCATCAATTCCAGGTGTACTGGACTCCCTTCCAAGTGAAAGCAAATTGTGGCCTGCACTCTGCAGCCGAAGGAATTGGGAAAAGCACATTAGTGATGTCAGTTGTAGTTGCCTTTGACTCCAGTTCGTACTGAAGTTCTATCACGTCCAGCACGGCAGCACTCAGCAGAGGCGTGACTGCATTCAGGCTGTGATAGTCTACTGCTAGTCTCCACTCTCCATTAGACTTTTTCACTGGCCATATGGGACTGTGAAAGGGTGAGTGAGTCTTGCTGATCACTCCTTGGCTCTTCAGTTGACAAATCAGCTCATGGATGGGAATCAGTGAGTCTCGGTTGGTGCGATATTGCTGCCTGTGCACTGTTGTGGTAGTGATCGACACCCATTGTTCTTTGACCCTCAGCAACCTCACAACAGAAGGGTCCTCCAAGAACAGGCAAGGTGGACAGCTGTTTAATTTCCTCTGCCTCTGAGGCAGATATACCAAAAGCCCACAGGTTTCATTAAAGACAATTGCATTATGCCAAAGAACTGTTATCCGAAATTAAACAAAAGATTCAGTGCTGAAAGAAAAGAATCTAAAATAGGGTTGGAATATGTTGTCTTTTTGACATCAAATGTTAATATTATTTGTAGCACTGCTTTTAGGAAGTCTGCAGTGCTCTGGTTAAGTACCACCACTGGCTGGTAACCCATTTCATCCTCTGCAGCACCAGGGGGAAACTGGTTCCCCAAGGACTAGGTTTCCCTCCACCTCTTACCCATGGGGCAGATGGAGTGCCTGGGACCTTGACACTGATCCTGCAGAGTCAATTTTAGTGAGAGAAAGAACTGGAGAAGTATCTAGCCCTACTGGCTTTAAATTTTCATGTTTTGTGCCATCTACAGAACAGGGTGAAAGGCACATTAAGAATCCTTCACTTCCAGTCCTTGAATACAAATCCCAAGGTCACGCAACAATATACTGTTAACCTGGGCAGGTGATAATGATGTAGGCTGACCCTAGTGTCATAAGTCTTATATTTGATGTCTTTTTTTAAAAGAGTGAGAGACAGTAGATTTAGTATTCTAAGCTGAATGTATGGTAGCATATACAGTACATTAGACATTTAGTTGTTTCTGCATACATCAAGCATTTCATAAAGTGATGACAGATGTTGAAAATCTCTGCTGGATTGCAAAATATTGATATGCAGCATTTGGGTACTGGAGAAAATTATATCATGTTTAAATTCCAGAGGTCCCTTTACACAGTCATATAACAGCATGACAAATTGTGTATAGCACATGACAAATTGTGTACCAATCTCTACCAAATAGACCCTGCTCCAGAAAATATGCATGATACCAACACCGGAAAAGAAGGGGTAGCCTTTGTATTGTGAGTATCACCTGCTCTCCCTCACTCCTGTATGGATCAGAGATCTGGTCATGGTATAATTAACTCATGTTGTCTTGCTTCTTGGTTAAAACATCTGGATCCCTTTGGATAGTCATATGATAAATCTGTTAATACCTTTTCCATTGCCTTTCTAAAGTAATTTGGCTAAGGTGCAGAGCTGAACTTCCAGCCAAGTCTGAAAGGCTTTTTTCTCAGTTTAGAAAATGCAACTGTTCCCTATGCGCAGCAATAGTTTTCCCTTAGAAGAGGGTAACATGGCTCTATTAGAATAGCTTCTGGTTTTCAGATACCTCTCTTGGGTGCTTTTACACGGAAAATGGCCACACTGAAGTTCTTATGAAAGGGAAACTCTTTTACCTTGTTTGACGCAGACACAGTGCACATTAGGTAGGTCTGGATGCCTGTGCTTTGTCCGCCTTTGTGGCGCCCTCCTCTTGTAGGACAGGACAGCGCTGAGCACCGTTAGAGGCATACCTGCCTTGTCGTTTAGCTGTACTAGCTTTGATCTTCAGCCTCTGGAGGTGATAAACTAGTTGGAGTCAACTACTGCAGTGGCTTTTTGCTAATTGCCAGGCTGGATCAAAGAGTAGAACATTTTCATTGGGATTGCATCAGGACGTTGCCTCATGCGCGTGGGATGGAGGCAGGCTGGGAGTGTAAGGCATGGCTTCGCCCCAGTCTGCTGTGGCTCTCTGTGACAACATGATGGCAGAAGCAGGCTGTTAGGGTAGATGTTGTGGACGAGCCAGTGGCATTAGGACAGCAGTAAAGAAGCTGCATGCAGCATTCAATTCAAGCTGGCCTGTCGGTCTGGTCTGCAAGATGCCCAGCCTTGGTGCCACCAGGCAAAGTGCATGTACAGCTGGCTGCTGAGGGGCAGGGTTATCTAAGAAACTGCAAGGCTGGTGCAGTGATGATTGGAATATTTTCCCATAAATATTCCTTAAACATAAATGATGGTGATGAAATCATAAAAGTAATTGGCTCTTGTAGCTCCTTTTTTTGAAAACAGATTACTCCTAAAAACACATAGAGGCATCCTTCTTTTCTAGAATATTATTGAAAATTAATAGACCATCTGAGTCTGCAGTATCACAAAGTCTGTATCCATTTTTTCACATACCTGCAGATTCATCTCCAGCAGCTCTCCATCTGTTTGCAGGCTGTTTTCTAAACCAGTGTGATGCCTCAGGTGCAGAAGAGAGAGACAATAATTAACAATGTGGCCTACAGCATCCTGGGGAACAGTTAATTTTAGTGAATGGATGGGGGAGGAAGAAGAGGGAAGGTAAGCTTTGCACATTTGTCTGCTTGTGCATGTGTGGCTGTGCATATTGGATAGATGTACATACAGATACGTATGTATCTTCCAAGGAGACTATTTTCAGCATTCAGGCTTTCACTCTTTTGCAATGGTTGTTGTGCACAGAAACTACTTGAAAAAGACAGTGCCATCTGCACTGAGGAGATTAGGGGGTGTCAAGGAATATTCTTTTT
>NW_009259184.1:2241668-2279422 GCF_000687185.1 Egretta garzetta
ATCCCAGCTTTTAACCTGTCAAAACAGTTTTAAAGCTGGTCTCTGATGTATAGAAACCTGTGAGACAGAACCATGACAGCTACATACCGTCAAAGGAGTATGACTGCATAAAAAAAAATTAAAACCCCAATACTGCTGAATAAAAGAACAGGGAAATGTATGAGGCTGCACTAGCATGTGGGGTAGTTTTTTCATGCACATCTATGTGCATACACTGATCAGGGAATACTGAATTTATATATAGGAACACCATTTCACTGATCTATACATAGAGAGATTATAGTGTATATATACAGCACTGAAAATTAAAGATCTGCACATCTACAGAGAGCTTAAAAATGAAAACTGTATGATCAATTAGACTTTTGTTCACAAAAATTTAGGTCCTGAAATTAAAAAACTAAATCCATTTATAAGCTCTTAAATGCAAGTGACCTCATTTCAGATGTGCTGAGCAGCTACTGCATCTGCTGGCTTCTGTTATTAAGACTGGCCCTGTTTCGGAAAAGCATCTGTCAGGAAGGAGATCCTATAGGATCTCCTCTGACGTGTCTAGCTAGCAAATAGCCGAGCATGACTGCAGTACCTACGTGCCATCTGAGTACAGCTGGAGAAGTGGTGCTGAGCTTTCTGACTGGCTCTGTAATCTTTGGGGAGGAATTCAGCAGAGATGCTGGAGGAGAAACCCCACCATACACTAATTAAGTATTTTTCTGCTTTGATTCCTTTAGTCCTTTTTCCTATCCCTCTGTCCCTTCTTCTTCGCACTCTGGTGCCCATGCTGAATGCAGAGAGTGTTAGAACCAGCAGAAGAAACACTCACCATGTTAGTTTTAAGAGTGGGATATCACAGATGTGACTGCTTACTTCTGGGTGCCGCACAGGCAAACTAGGTATTTCGAATCTGGTTCATCTCAGAAGTGCACAGTCAGGTTTGTCAAATGGTTGTGTTAATAAAGGGCACCTGAAAGCTTAATCATGAGCCCAGATAAGGTGATTTCTAAACCTTTGACTTTATTCTGCAATTTTGTAATTGCACAAGCATGAGGGCTGCCGAGGGAAAATAGAGTGCCCCACTGGAAAGCTAATAGTGCATTCATCCCTTCAGAAAACAAACTCATTTACCCTTTTCTTTTTATGTCTGCTTATTTAAACAATTAAATAAATTAAAACCAAGAAAATGTTCTGCTCTGAGCCACTCTCAAATGTTTTCAGCAGTAAAATAAATGAGAATCAGTAATCTAATGCAAAACTGATTTGAGCGTGTTAGCAAGCTAAAAGGTTTATTCATGCCTTTGGTTCTGAGTTGATGTAAAAATATGTACTATGTATGTAGAAACAGCTGCATGTAGAGGCTGCTGCTGGTTGGCTGCTCTCTGTGCAAAACAACAGCAGCTAAAAAAATACTGGGGCATTTGTCTTTTTCTCCTCCAAAAGTCCAGGCTATGACAGCAGGGAGGACTACAGACTGTCTCTCAGGATGTGAAAGCTGTCATTTGTGCATCCGAGGACTGTGCTGTGAAGGTAGAAGTATTTTTCTATAAGGAAATGACATGTTGGGAAAGAATGTAAACTTCTCTGGAATGTGAGGAGCAGATTATGTTAATATCTGCATATCGACTTTGCCCTCTTGATTCACTTCATGCTACATCAATTGTACTGTAACTTTTCAAACTGCTGCCTGTACGTAGCATTGTTAGCTACAGCCAAAGGTTGGAAAAAGATTATCCTTTTAAAATTTGATTGCTTGCTAACCAGGAAAGCGACAAGAAGGAAAAAAAATAAAGTTTTACTAGGTCCTGTAAAGAAATGGAATTCCACCTATTTTCACTTCTAAATACAATAAAAAAACCCAAAATTTTGATGTAGTATTCTAATCACTACACCTTTAATATCTTTGAATCCTCCAGGTTTGAAAATATAAAAAATCACAATGTGAAATATAATTTTGATTATTATATATGCATGATATTGCATAGCAGTATTAATACGTATCAGACATAGGTTTCTACATAATAAAAGAAAATCAGAATGCTTTACTTTGCCAAAATGCAACATTCCATTCTCATAATAGCTCACTCAAACCAAATTTGATATGGAGAAGTTTCATCAAATTCAACACATTCCCATGAACTTTCTCATGCCACTCAAGCTGCTAACTCCTGTGAAAGCTGTTCACTTTAAAAATTTTCAACCTGTCATAGCTTCCACAGGCTTATTTTGGCTTAAATTGTAGTTTTTCACATCCTTCTTTGTGTTACTCCTTTTTTGCATTGTGAATGGAAATACCTTTATGACCTGAAAAAGAAAGCAATTGGTTGCATAGAGAGCTCTTCCGTAATGAAAAAAAAAGTACAGCATAGAACAGATGAAGCAACTCCCAGTATATGAAGTTTGCACATCTGTAATTTCTGTAATTCAGTGATATTTCTTTCATTTTTTCCAGTTCCGGTCAAATGGCTTCTGAACATAAAGGATGAGATGCTCTTAATTCATACCTTTAAAACACTTGTTAGCAAAACTACTCTTTCGTATCAACAGGGGTTAATGTTATTACTTGAAAGAACATCAGTCTTTCAAGCTCCAAGAAAAGTTTCCCTAGTGCTAAGCATTCACTTGTATGATAAAAAGCAGTCTAGGTATTGACCTCCTGATGTTAAAGATAACACAGAAGGAGCTATATAAATTACACCAGTGAGTAAGGGGTAAAAGGGAAGAAAAAGTATAGTGGGGATGACAACTTCAAAAGATTTACTAGAAAAAAAATGCTTCTTGGGAAAAGTGTACCATCATTAGTAGTCAACAAAGAATCTTACAGAAAGAATGCAGTGCAAAGGTGGCTGCTGAAAAATTAGCATTTGAAGATAGAGAATAACTTGGAAAGAACTGTCCTAGGCACAAATTCTGTGCTGCCAGAGAGCACAGCTGGAGTCTCTGCCCTCCCTTAATAGCCAAAATCTACCTAAACAGGGAAATGATGCCAGGGCAAGGAATATTCCTCCTGAGAGGTGAGACATGTGTGTCTGTTTTCAGATCTCTCTGCATGTCACCTGAAGACGCAACAGAAGAAAGAAAAAAAAAACAGATGGGAAGAGGAAATCTCATGCTCAGAAACTGTGATTTTATTTCATTGAAATGATATGAGTCCAAGGATGTCCAAGGCTGTTTGGTCCTGCAATAACAAGGCATAGAAGAAGGAGAAACCTGTAGCAATACTGGAAATGTTCATAAATTATTTTGAACATGCCCTATTGCAATGTTCTTGGTTTCAGAGAGAGCTGGCTCCTTAGCCCCGTGTAATGATGAGCCTGGCCTAGAGCAGAGAGGAGGTAATCAAATGAATTATAAAACAGAATTCAAAGCCTGGGAAGGAGAGGGCTTTTTTCAGTGCGTGTCTCTTTCGTGCTGCTGGCAGTCCATGGTGATATGGTAAAACTACCATGTACCAAGCAAAAATTGAAGCAAAAGAATATTAATAGGAAGACAAATTCTTCCTCCTCCCTATTTACTGTCAAGGAGGGAGCTCTTCCTTTACACCTTTTAAGAATGGCTGGCAGTTACTGTATTCCCTGTCTACTGACCTACAGTTGTTCCTTAGCCGTGCTATGCATATTTTAGCTCATTTACTCTTTCCTTTGAAGTCATTCCCTCCAGCTCTTTGTCATTTGTCTTGCTTTTGTCTGAACTCCTTTCAATTCTTCCTGGCATGGAGGTAGCCAGATGGGGGTATCTGGGCTGTGCTTTCAGGAATATGCTATCAGGAAGGACCACCCAACCCTTGTAATTTCCCAGGTCACCTTGGCAAGCTCATGGGACCACTGGTGGCCCTGGTGCCTCCCCACTCCCTAACTGTATTTTACAGACTGCATGCCGTGGAGCATCTAATAAAAGAGCTGCAAATTGCACTGGCTGTTAGTTTTTCTTTATTTTTTGTTACTGAATACCACAATCCTAGCTCTGATCCTTCTTCCTGTGTACTCTCCTTAGATCTCTTTCAGCATTGCTACCTTTCTGTTTTCTTTCTCCCACAGAATATCTGTGCTGCAGTATATGATTCATCAGATACACTCTTCTGCATTTTTCCAATATGTATCTCCTTCAATGTTTCTAGGCAGTATCACCAGGCTCCTTAGTGCCTTGCTTTAGGTATTTGTGTTTCTCCTTGGTGGGCATCTCCCATGAACTAAGAAATTGATTATTGTCTGGATTTTATGAGGTCAAGTCACATAATGATCCCCACATTACAAACAGCAGATTTTGGCTCAGTTTGCTGCTCTTTTTCAATTTCCTCAGTCTCTCTCCAGAGCCTTAGTCAAGAAGGCAGGCTATGTGGTTTCTCAACAGGTTTCCCAGCTTTGCTCCTTGTTTGGAACTGAAGTTAATTAACAATTCTTTCCAGCACTTGTTGACCTTCAGTGATGCTTGAACAGTGGGTTCTGCGGCCTTGAAAGTGAAACTGTAAATAAAAGAGGTCTCTCAGGCCAGTTTTTAAGAGAACAGAACGCTGTCCCACCTCCAGGCAAAAGTAATATTCTTCTTCATATAACTAACATGCATCCCTCTCATTTTCCCAGATGTGAAGACAGTGTCACAGAATCACAGAATGGCAAGGGTTGGAAGGGACCTCGGGAGATCATCCAGTCCAACCCTCCTGCTGGGCACCACTGAGAAGAGTCTGGCTTCATCCTCATGACATCCACCCTTAAGATATTTGTATGTGTTGATGAGATCCCCTCTCAGTCTTCTCTTCTCCAGGCTAAACAAGCCCAGCTGTCTCAGCCTTTCCTGACAGGGGAGATGCTTCAGTCCCCTCATCATCCTTGTAGCCCTTCTCTGGACTCTCTCTAGGAGTTCCTCATCTTTCTTGAACCGGAGAGCCCAGAACTGGGCACAGTGCTCCAGGTGGGGTCTCACCAGGACAGTGTAGAGGGGGAGGATAACCTCCCTCGACCTGCTGGCCACACTCCTCTTAATGCACCCCAGGATACCACAGGCCTTCTTGGCAACAAGGGCACATTGCTGGCTCATGGTCAGCTTGTCGTCCACCAGGACTCCCAGGTCCCTCTTGGCAGAGCTGCTATCCATCAGGTCAGCCCCCAGCCTGTACTGGTGCATGGGGTTCAACCTCCCCAGGTGCAGCACTCGGCACTTGCCCATGTTGAACTTCATCGAGTTCCTCTCCGCCCAACTCTCCAGCCTGTCTGGGTCCCTCTGAATGGCAGCACAGCCTTCTGGTGTATCAGCCACTCCTCCCAGTTTTGTGTCATCAGCAAACCTGCTGAGGGTACACTCTGTCCCCTCATCCTCATGTCAAAGGGAAGGGTAGTGGAAATACCACGTCAGGTGTCTCAGTGTGATATTACACGTAGATAAAGCATGGTACTCTGAGTATCTCCAAACCAATGAATTTAAGAGTATTTGAAAATGTTTCAAATGCCTTATTAAAATCCAACTCTTGTATTTATATCCTGTTCCATCAACCATGTACTTTATAGTTCTGCCAAAAAAGCTATCAAGATGCTATGCATTATTTATTCATTAATATTTCATGATTCATACAATGTATTCATCTGGATGTTTGCTTGATTCTCTGCTGTGCATGCTGCTGATTTCCTGTACAGTAACACTTGATTCAACCTTTATGTTGTTCTTTGGAAGGTCTCTCTGCTTGCTACATTTGTAGTGCCTTGTTTCGCCACAGCTTTTGAAAAACAGCAATGAAATGATTCTCCAAATGCTAATTTTGTAATCCCCCATCATGTGTACAATCTCAATCAATGATTTTGAAACATACAATGAGAGTGTAGATCAAAAGGAAAAGCCATTACGATTAGTGATGTCCATGGACAGCCGGCAGAGTGGTAAAGCTCAGACTGGAATCATTTGCTATAGAGATGTGAGCAGTTGAAAAAAATCAAAACAATGCAGTATGTATCAGCGTTGAAATGTGACCATATTACTTGAAGAAGAAATGTGATAACTTAGAACTTCATAGATTCACGAGTATGGGGATACACTGTGCACACACAAAGAAATAAAGAAACAGGGAAATTAAAGTATGTTGAAGGAAACCTGGAATAGAACTGAAATCAGAACACACCAAGAGAAGAACAAGACTGGGAAGTCAGTCGTGGTACCATAACACAAATTCCACTAAGATTTAGGATTCAGAAAGTAAGAGTTCATTTGCAAGCATTTTTAAAACTACTAGCATCTCTAACACAAAACGTTTCCTTTTGATTGCCAGAAATTATCACACTGGATCAGAGCAGTGATTCATCTTGTCTAATATCTTGACTCTGACCGGGTCTAGGATAAGATATGTTGGAGGTGTAGCTGAAATTCCATAATAGAAATCATCAGATATCTTCCTCATGATAATGCTTTGTCTCGTTCCTAACAGTTAGGCTGCATCATACATGATCCTTTACACAGTATAAAAAAAAAAAAAAAAAAGGAAAAAAAGGGGTATGTTGAAGGAAACCTGGAATAGAACTGAAATCAGAACACACCAAGAGAAGAACAAGACTGGGAAGTCAGTCGTGGTACCATAACACAAATTCCACTAAGATTTAGGATTCAGAAAGTAAGAGTTCATTTGCAAGCATTTTTAAAACTACTAGCATCTCTAACACAAAACGTTTCCTTTTGATTGCCAGAAATTATCACACTGGATCAGAGCAGTGATTCATCTTGTCTAATATCTTGACTCTGACCGGGTCTAGGATAAGATATGTTGGAGGTGTAGCTGAAATTCCATAATAGAAATCATCAGATATCTTCCTCATGATAATGCTTTGTCTCGTTCCTAACAGTTAGGCTGCATCATACATGATCCTTTACAAAAAAAAAAAAAAAAAAAAAAAGGAAAAAAAGGGGCTAATCATCTAATATACAAATAATCAAGAAAAATAGTCCTGTGGTTTTGACAGCAGCTTGTTGTGTGGGACCCATGTGTCTGCTCTTGGGAAGGATTGGGAAAGTGTCCTCAAGCACAGTTTAATTCCTTAACTGAAAAATGGGCCTAAAAGCAATTTCAAATCTACCATGTATTTTGACAGAAAACTTCTTGAAGGATGGCCTCATATTAAAAGACTCTCTAGAAGACAGGCAATCTGTTTTGACCAATATGCTTCAAAGACTACAAATACTATAGGTAGTGTATGTTGGGAAAATTTGTTTGCATTGCTGGATGTTACAAAAAAATGAAGAGTTTTCTGCAGGTTTAAGAATCTAATGCACTAGCTCTCTCAGCCTGCATCTACCTTAGCAAATACTGCAGCTCAACAGGACTGCATCTGTAGAGAGATCCATTTGGTGCTGAGGATCCGATATACACATTATACCTGATTCCAGATTAATTTAACCTTAGACTAGCTCTACTCTGATTCCAGAGATTGAAGTGTTAGGAATTGGAGAGCAGTAGGTGCCTTCCTGAAGCTCATCTTCCAGTTTAGTTTCACGTGAAGGGAATCCAGTCCTTGCACCCTGAGACTGATCCCCAGTGCAAACTGAAGCATGGTAATTGGGGAAAACTGGGAGATTTGGCTTCTGATCTGAACTAAAACCTTAATGGAGACACCTGTGGAGAGCTAATTTATAAAACAAGTGTGCTCATTAATACAAATAAATTGTGTGCAAAGACAGATTTTTTTTTTTAATCACAGAAAAAATTAGTGGATTTGATAACGATCCAGTAAATGACCTCATTTACATAACTGGAACTTCAGCTGACAGAAATCGTCTGCCTTCCAGAGCATTGTTGTATGCATATTTAAGCACAAAACCGCACTATATATTCATGGAAACAGATGCAGTAAATTATTTGAAATATTCAAAATAACTTATGCACTTGATTTTTCTATTTCTTTTTTTAAATTGTAGTTTATTCAATAACTGTTTAGAAGGAAAAATGTAAGGGGGAGGCACAATGCAAATGTAATGATTAAATGCTAGCAGTAATTTAATAAATAGAATTAGATAATTAAAAATTATGTTACTAAGGGACAGTATCAGAGATTAGTTGTTGTTATATGAAAACTAGTAAAATATTAGAGATTAAAAATGAGATATAATACAAACACTACCTGTGTACCCCATCTTTCATAACCAGGCCTCTCCCACGGGTGGGATTAAGACACCTGAGCTTCAGTGTCTACATGTCAGCAAGCACGAGAGTCTAAGCTCTTTTCCAGATGAAGGAGATCCAGTCAACCCAACCTAAGAGCCTGAGCAGCTGCAAGGCCATTAAGGACAATCATCATTTGCCCACAGGTGGCTCTGAGGGACCTCTGAGGTGCCCAAAAGTCCCCCAGATGTCTGCCCAGGGCTGGCCGGTGTCAGAGGGGGCCAGGAGACATTCTGTGCTGCCTGGAGCACAAGGTAGGGGCTGGGCTGGGGGCTCCATGGCACCCAAATGACACGAGGTGCCTGTATATAGGCATCTGAATCTCAGACAAGTGTCCAAATGAGCTCTTCCTAAGGAGCTCCTTAGTATCCACTGAATAAAATTAGAGTTTAGACATTTACATGTAATGCCTACGTGTAAAAGTGATGTCTTCACATCAGTCCAAATCCGTCCACTGATGTCAAACGTAACTCAGTATGAATTATCAACACAAGGTAGGAAAAGATATGACCACATCCAAAGTAATTCTGTTTCATTTTGTAGATTTTTTCTATGTTCATATACCTGCAGTTAATTGCCTCCAATTAATTAGCTTCATCATTGTTCCTTTACAGACTTTGAGCAAGGAAAAAACTAAGCAACTGTATGATATAATCTCTTGTTCTGCACCTGGTATTATGTGCAATGCCGTGTTACCAATGAACAGATCTTGCAATGCATCTGTCCTGTCAGGATGTGTCAGAGGCTGGTTTTCTGAGGAGTGGGGTACAGTAGGTTTGCAGATGACACCAGATTGGGTAGGAGTGTTGATCTGCTTGATGGTAGAAAGGCTCTGCTGAGGGACCTGGACAGGCTGGATTGATGGGCCAAAGCCAACTGTATGAGGTTCAACAAGGCCAAATTCTGGGTCCTGCACTTAGGTCACAACAACCCCATGCAACCCTACAGGCTTGGGGAAGAGTGGCTGGAAAGCTGCCCGGCAGAAAAGGACCTCTGGGGGTGTTGGTCGACAGCCGACTGAATATGAGCCAGCAGTGTGCCCAGGTGGCCAAAAAGGAAAAAAGCATCCTGGCTTGTATCAGAAATAGTGTGGCCAGCAGGAGTAGGGAACTGATCGTCCTCCTGTACTTGGCACTGGTGAGGACACACCTCAAATTCTGTGTTCAGTTTTGGGCCCCTCACTACAGGAAAGACATTGGGTCGCTGGAGTGTGTCCAGAGAAGAGCAATGAAGCTGGTGAGGGGTCTGGAGCACAAGTCTGATGAGGAGCAGCTGAGGGAACTGGGGTTGTTTAGCCTGGAGAAGAGGAGGCTGAGGGGAGACCTTATTGCCCTCTACAACTGCCTGAAGAGAGTGTGTAGTGAGGCGGGTGTTGGTCTCTTTTCCTAGGTAATGGGTGATAGGACAAGAAGAAATGGCCTCATTTTCACCGGGGCAGGTTTAGGTTGGACAATTAGGAAAAAATTCTTCACTGAAAGAGTTGTCAAGCATTGGAATGAGCTTCTCAGGGAAGTGGTTGAGTCCCCATCCCTGGAGGTATTTAAAAGACATGTAGATGTGGCACTTTGGGCCATGGTTTAGTGGTGGGATGGCAGTGCTAGGTTAACGGTTGGACTTGATGATCTTAAAAGTCTTTTCCAACCTAAATGATTCTATGATTCTATAAATACAGAAATAGCTCCAACACTGTTAGAAAATTAGCCATTTTGGTAGTCCCTGATCACGCTCTGCTAGAGCCATTTCTACCTGTCTGTAGCCCTACTCTATATATCTATAGAGATTAGTTTTCTTATAATAGCGATAATGAGGCTGATTAATGTAATGCCAGTCAGAGACCAGTCTATTTCTGTAATGCCAAGACAGAGCCTTTTTAAATAAAATGAGCTCCTGTTTCTGGCTGAATACCGCTAAGCCTCAAGAAATATGCAAGGTTTTATGAACTTCATGATCATCCATCCTTTCTCCCTGTCTTCCTATTGCTTATTCCCCGTCTGCCCGTCAATTTTGCTCTGCCTGTATGCCCTCTCCTTTCCTTCCCCATCTATGCTGAAGGATGCATCCTCATCCATCTCTGACCTGACCTGCTGCCTTTATTTGTACCGTAATGCCAGTATCTTTGTCCTCTTTGGCCAGTCAACTCTTGCATACTGAACCATCCCAAGTTTTTAAAACAGCAGTCACCAGGTGTTAACTGGAGATACGCTGGGGCCTGTGATTTTGAAAGGACACTGCAGTAAAAAGGATTAATGAAAACCTGTTACATATGGAAAAGAATTTTCGTAGCTAGTGACAGAGGCAAAATTTACTCAAAAGCAGAAGGTCAGTGCAAGGGGAATAAATCATCTAATCATAGCTTGAGAAACTAAGAAAGATAAAGATTTGTAGTGACTTTCTACACAGGGATAAATTTCACCAGGGTAGAGCAAGACTGGACAGGTCTCTTCAGGTGCTGTCAGGGCTGGTGGGACATGAGGGAGCTTCTCCTCCCTCTCCTGGCATTTGCCTGCCTGTGCTCAAGGCCATCAAGCTCTAATGTGGTGCTGCTCTGCAACCAGGGGTCAGCCACGGCTGGGGAAACAGCCCCATCATGAGGAGGAACTGTGAGAAGCCTCCTCTGGAGACCACCCCTTAGCTCAGGAGCTGCACTGCCACTCCATCCCTGGCACTGGGTCCCTGCATGAGCCACACTGCAGCCATGCCTGCGCTTGCCCATCACCTGCTCTTGCCTCCTTGTCTTGGCCCTGCAGCCATCCCATCCCCTTGGCCGTGCCTGGCTGTCACAGGTCTGCAGCAAGCCCTGGTTGCTCTTCCTGGCCCAACTCTGCTTGCCAACTCTGGCCATGGTGCAATGGGGCTGTGGGCGGAGGTCCCTGTCCCATCCCACCCCAGTGCCCCAACCCTCCCTGCCTTCACTCCTCAGCCTGCTCTTGCTGCTCTCCAACAGATGCGTCTGGTGCTGTAAGCACGTATTGTTTGTGCAGATACAGTCTTCCCATAGTACCCAGGTAGGTGTACATGTTTAAAGACATGGGCCCCTTGACTACTTGGAGCTTACCACACAAGGGCCCTAAATGAGACTGTCCTGTGGAGCTTTTTAACTCTAGGACAGAGAAAATTCTTCAGCAGAAGAAGTTACTCAAAGGGAACTAAAGAGCAGCTTGGCTATGAAATAAGTCCTGAGGTGACTGTGAACCCACTGAAAAAGAAACAGTGGAGGGCCTAGCTATAATGCAAAGGCAGGCGCAGATGTGCCTGTTGGAAAGATGTGCTTCGGTTCCAGACTTTGTGAATGACAGTTGAATTGCTGGGTGTCTGTGTTTGTGCTTCTTCCACTACAAAGAAGAAAATAAGTGGGAATAGAAATATGGGAGTAGACATGCTAGTAGTAACTAAGCTGTACTGAAATGCTATGTACAAGGCGATGGTTTTATAATAAGCACATCTGTCCACCTCACAAAACCACTACAAAAATTGGCAGGATTTGCAGCATCTGCTGGGAAAGTTTTGGCTTAAGAATAGTAGAAGGTGTTGAATGTTGGAGTTTTGGAGTTCAGCTGCACGGGTCTTGATTATTTCTTCTTCTTAATTTCTTCTTGTGCTCTGTGAATGAGCTCAAATTCCTGACCTCAGCAGGCACAATTTCTCTTGCTTTTTTTCTGGGCCCCAACTGAGACGTTAATTTTTTCCCCTACTACTGAAAGCTGGCTATGAGCCTATTATGATCTCCTTCTGTAAATCAGGCTCTACTTTACACTTTATCCACTTAGCAGAGCTAGCAAGTTTAACAGATTTCCATGAACCTCTTAGTCTTTTTCTAGAAGTACTAGTTGTTTTAGCACTGCATCTCTCAAAATATGTCAAATATTCACTGCAAAACTTCTTTACACAGGTTATATCACATTCTCTTGTAGTATAGTGCTGAAGTGGTCTAAGCTTTCCACTCTTGCTGTAGATAATGTACATCTTGGAGCCTTCTATTACCTTGTGAACATTCTGCACTCTTTCAAAAAAGGTTATTCCTCAGTAAAGGAGTCTTCTCTGTAACATGAACATGATCATTTCTCCTCATGGGATATGGCCATTCAGTTGCCCCACAGCTAATTATTTCAGCCTTACCTCCCAACCAGTCCTAATGTTCTTTGGCAATTCCATCTACCTTTCATAAGCAACTTCTTCTGCTCCCTGCTTCTGCACCACTAGACTTGAAATTACTCCTGCTTTACCACCAGCAGGCTTTCTTCAGTGGGAACCCAAAAGTTTGGTCAGTTGTCCCAGTCTAGAGTGAACTTTGTAGCTGCCTTTCAGCAATAATGTATTAGCTATGTTCCAAGTTCTTGGAGAAGTTTCTCAATGCCATCACTGCTTCTGTATAAACAGGTTTCTGATGTCTACATGTTTATAAACCTGGCTGGCCCATCAGGCTCTGTTTAGTTCATTTTACATAGTTCTCTGTTCATGGTTCTGTAATGCTACCCTATCCTTTATCAAGAAAAGCCTTTTCTATTCCAGACACTTGCTCTCTGCCTCATCAACAAGATTTCTTCTGAAAATTTTGTCTTTTCTCTACCCTCATTTATATTCTCCAAATAAAGAGAAAGCAAACAAAGTCAATGTACGCTGAATCTTCAAAGCATTGCAGCTTGGTCTTGTGCTGTCAGGGAACAAGCTGTGATTCAAGTTAAATGACAGACAGGCAGAAGTCCTGCCTCAGCTTTGGTATTCTTGAGAACTTCTGGAGGACCTTCAATGTTCAGGCATATCATTTGCTTCTCACTTTCCTACAACTTCCCAGGGTTAATCCTATGTTGCTGCCAGTGAAAGATGCCTCTTCCACACAGGTTCTTGCATTACCAGCTCCCAAGATGGCCCTGGCATTAAAATGGAGTGCACCCTGCTGCTTTACAAGTACCCTGGAGGGTTGTATTGCAATGGTGGGCTTTGTTAGAGCACTCCAGTGCCCTCCACTTCAAGACTGGTATGCCAGTAGGAATGGAGTGACACAGATAAAAGGAAAGTGATGTATACATTTGCAATGTCGAAATTAAGTAACACAGTCACAGAGCCTTACAGAAATGTAGGCAACGGGAACACAGGAAACCCAAGACTGTTTTTATCCTTGTATCAAATCCAGGAGACCCTGTGGAACTTCTTCCGTTGGCAGGGTATGAAAGTGGATCTAATATGAGTAGGCAAGGACTCAAATATGGTCTATGCAGCATGTCCTCAAAGTCCTGGCTGGTAGAAGCCTGCTGACCCTGACGTGCCAGGCTCTGCATCTGTTTCCATTCAGAATCAAAAACTTTCCCATCCAGCTTGTGGATTCCCTAATCCCTCCCAGTATATCACTGGCTTCCACCCACTGCTTTGGAAATTCTGATATTCTTTGGCAGAGACAGGTGCAATTATTGCCTGCTTAGATGATAAACAGAATCAGATAGTGGCTGCTTTAGTGTTTGATTAGGCATCCAAATTTAGTCCGTGTAAAGGCAGGAAACCCTTTTCCACAAGGTTTGGTAGTAGTATTTTTTCTGTTATGGATGACATATATCATGCAGGTGTCATTTGCTACTCAAGTCTTGCACAATTACATAATTATGTAATTTGTGTGTGCTACTTGTTTGAGACAACATTAGCAACTAAAGTTCCCTTAGGGAGTAGTGGCTTAAGGGGTGACATTCACCCGAACTCTGTCCTTGGGAGCACTAGTTGATACCTAGCTACATGAAAACAAGCTGTAACTCCTGCCATATATATCCATGAACAAAGTAAATAAATCACCAAATGATACAGATAAGTCTAATGTCACAGAAGCAGAGCTTATACTTGGTTTAAAATATGCAGTTCAACTCCTACAGTTTTGTTTAAAATTTAAAATGAAAAGAAATATTTTAACAACTCTAGATACTTGACATTGAAGTAATGCCATTATGTATTGTAGGAGGTCATGTATTACTAAGGCTGACAGTCCTTGTGAGGCACTTCAGTGACAGTGCATACCTTAACTAGAGATGAAAATCCCCAATTTCCAAATGTGTGGACCAGCACGCTTAGCTTTCACGAAATAAATATAGAGGGAGATGGTGTTGCTGAATTGATTAGCAGTAGCAAATACAAGTCATAAACAGGATGGGGATTTCCATTCTTCTTGTACCACAATGATGTGGTCCCTAAGCCAGTGACCTTATGGTCTAAAATAAAGACAAAACGTAGCTATCTATTTAATGTAAGCCAGCAAATATGCTGGTACATAGGTAATGTTCTCTTAATGACACACCCTGATCTGATTTGAAATGTCATTGGTGTTTTTGTAGGATAATTTTACGTTAATTGCTATTTGGGAAAGATCAGGTTAAACCTGAAGAGGTTTAGTAGTTGGATAATTTATGATCTCACTTGTACATCAGAGACTCAAAAGCGCTTGCCTGGGAAACCCACAGTTCACTGTAGCTGTGATTTTGTTTCCTTATCAAGAAGGGAAAGGAATTTTTGGTGCTTACAGTAGCTCTCTGAAGGCAAGAAGTTCAGTGCCATAGGAAGAGAACCAGCTGGTGCTGAGGACCCGGTGTGGGCAATTTTTCCCCGTTTCAGGTGAGATTTACTTCAAACTAGCTCTGGTCTGGTCCAAAAACCAAAATGGTGGTAGCAGCTGGAGGGCAGTACATGTGTTCCTCAATCCTATCTTCCAGTTTGATTTAATTTGAAAAGAATCTGGTTCATATCCTCCGGGACCTTTCCGTCCTATGAATCAAAGCATGCTAAGTGGCAACAATTGCGAGATCTGCCTTCAAAAGCACGCTCATGATCTGAAGTAAAGCACAAATGTAGGCACACTCTGTGTGAAAATAAACACAGCTGCACTAAAAGGATTAGTTTTATGTCAGAGTCCCATACTTTGGGATTTGGCTACAAACTCCTTAGTAAGCCCGAAACATTGCAAATTGCCCCATAGCCACTTCAGTATAAATGCCTGGATTTATTATTTCATTGTTTTAATGTTTTGCAGATTGCTGAAAAAGGAACTCAGAAGACCCTGATCTAATTTACTAATTGGCTTAAAAATCACCTCTAATAAACTATGTAATTGTACAGGGAAATAGTGATTTCAGTCCAGGCATATTACACTGTGTGTGTAACTACTTTTTCTGTGATGTTCATATTCAGATGCTGCTGAGGTTTTATAGCATGCTGTATGTTTACTAAACTGCCTGCTCACGGAGCATTAAGAATATTTGCATGTAGGCAACATTTAAGGAAATATGAATTCATTTTGGCTGATTTTTGTCAAATAAGCAAATCTAATTCGGCTTGCTCTTGAATGACAGAGCGGCAGTTTAATATCCTTTTTGACTTAATGTAACTAGCTTGCTATAAAAAAAAGGAACAGTTTAAAGCTAACAGATTTTTTTTTCCAATCTTTCATTGCAGTTTCTATAATTCAATGTAAAAGCAGAGTGATAAAAATTATCATTTGCTGAAAATTACCTTGACTGAAATCTAAGGCATGTAGCTCAGCTAGAGGTGCTGGAACTAGAGCAGTCAAATGTAGTTCCAATTAAAAATTATAAATTACAGCTGCAAGAGTGTGGGACTGCCTGCCTGGTGAACGATCTTACTTTCATATACATATATAAAAAGGTCACTGAGCTCCTGAACTCATAGAGATTAAAGCAAATAGACTCTGTCTCATAGAGTCTCAAGAGAAAAACAAGCACTTTGAAACTACTCTCCTTAGGATGTAATAGTGTGGCCGAATTTCCTACCACAGAAAAATTTATCCTCTCGTTTGAGGATATAAGAAGGAAGGAATAGCTAACCAGTTAGGAAACTAATGGTCTCAGAAGAGCCAATTAGTTAAGAAAGTTTGTTGGCATGCAGGAGTCGCAAGTTCTTCATACAGACTGGCTCTGTGCTTGGCAGGTTCCTAGGGGGATTCCGCTCTTCTGGCCTGGGTCTTCCATGCTCAATCAGTCCAGCCCAGTCCAGGAAATAATTTAAATTCTCATTTTCAAGACGAGATTTCTGTCTGGTCCTCAGACTCCCCTGAATCTTGGAAACCATCCCTAAAGCTGGTACATTTCTATGAATGGCAGTGTTGATGGAACAATATATTTCTGTGAGAATACTTTTTGCCAAGCCAACTGTACTTGGGCTTTTATCTTTCACCTCTCAGATATATTATTGCAATCTGTCTGATGAGTTGAGCAGACTTTCCCACGTAAGGTCAGATTCCTCAGTAGCAATGGTTTCAGGGTCACTTTGCACTTAAATGAACATTCACTTTCTGAGATACCGCTAGAAACCAGCTTTAATGAAGAATCTGCCATTGTGCAGTCAATAACCAAGCTATCTGAGTGCTTTATATCTGGAACATAAGGTTACCTGATGTTTTTATTAGAAGGGACATATGTGATGATGTGAGACTTTTTCAAAGCAGCAGATTCTCTCAGCTTGAAGCTCTGTGTCAGAAACCACTGAATAAACCCTCCCCGCGAAACTTTGCGCTTTGTACCTTGCACTTCACCATGACCCCATGGATTCCCAGACTTGTCTCAGTTTGCATACGGCTTGTCTGCGACGTTGCTTGAATGTGTTACATTCCTAACAGTGATGTACTCTAAATTTGTCAAAATACCGTGGCTAGACAAGCTTAAAATCAAAACAGGAAAGCAAAGAGAAAAGCTCTTGATTACGGAGATGGAGCTGCTGCTATGAAAGCATCAAATTAAGCATGGTAAACTTGTGTCAAAAACTAATCTGTTCCCCAAGCTGTAACCGAGCTCTTTGTGGAAAGCTGCCTTGGTAGCTGGGGCTGCGGATTAGCTCAGCCGGCTCTCCCGAGGTGGTGTCTCCTGGAGCAGACGCCCCTGCTCTGGATCCCCTCGTTCCTATGATACCTGTGCAGTGTAAGCGTGCCCCTGCATGCAAACGAATCTTCAAAGCACTTGCTAGGAAGGTCTGCTTTCCTCTCCTTCTGGCTAATCAATTTGGGGAAGCTTATTGTAGTGCACTTCGCTGTTTGTGCAAATGCAAATGAAGCCTTGTTCGAGCTTGTCTGTGACTGAGATAGACAAAGCCCTTTTGATGTGTTGATTTTCCATACCCTGCTCATCCTTCTGTTTCAGAAGCTGTTTGAATTGCAATCGTTCTGACTCCTCCCTTCCTGGACCCAGAGCTTGGGCTGTGAATCTTTTCATGGTGCCACAGTAATTTTCAAAAGATTACGTGTAGGATGTTCCTGATAGTCTTGCAGCGAGTGATAAATTGCTGGGTTGATAAATTGCTGGTGATAAATTACAGAGGTTGCATGAGGCATATTAAGAATATTGGTTTCAATGTGGTGTTTTGCTCACTGCCTGCCTTTGCAATTTTTTGGAACTCCTGCCAATCATAATATAGTCTTCTGTCCACCCTTCCAAACAATGTCTGTATGTAAGAGCAATGATATATCTAACGTGTTGCTCTCTCTTTGCGTCCTTATAATCAACACATCCATATATCTCCATATATATAGGTTCAAATAACACAACGTATTAATTGGGAAAACCGAAGAGACTCAGAGGAGATGGCCAAATACTGTTCCTTTAACTAGATGTAAAATTTAGATATAGAGTGTGCTCAGGAGGGATGTACAGTGGGAGCATTTCCCTGAAATATTGGGAAGAATATTTAGACTGTGAAATAAGGGGTTTGAAAGGTGCGCGGCTCTAATAATGAATAACATATACTGCTCATAACTAGAAGGTTGTGTAATGGTGGTAGCTGTATAGATTCTGAAGGTTTTTTGATTGAAAGATAGATAGGTGGATAGTGGAGGGGGTGGGGGGAAGAGAGAGAGAGAGAGGTAATGGGGGATGGAAGCTAAAGCAGATTTCCAGGCATTTTGACTCTCTGCTGCTATTTAACAGCACAATCAATAGTTCTGAAAAGGGAAAGGCATTTGCAATGCTAATTGCAATTCACAAGTGGGGGTGTACTGAGTGGGTGGAAGAGTTAGTTGTTTGCTTGCTGAGGGACATTTCAGAGCTGCTGAAGTTCTGATACTCGTAATCCTTTTTATAAAACAATTATCTGCTGAGCCCTTGGCTGACTAGAACACAGGAATAATTTCTAAATCAAAGAAATCAAGGAGGGTGGTACTTCCTCAGGTAGTGATTTTCTGGCAGGTTTAGCTCATTGTCTCAGTGCTCTGACTGAGAGGAGACACATGATGGAGAGGTGCTGACCACGGAGCTTGCAGGGCCGACAGTGTTTGCTAGCCTTTAGGGGTTTACAAGGCCTGTCTCTTCATCCAAGGCTTTGTCAAATATGTCCTGTCTTTTCCTATTTTATGGTATCTACTTTTTTGATTTCTGAATAATAAATGGGTATTTTTACCTGTGGCATGACCTGAATCTGCCAAACTCATTTACCCTGATTAGTGCAGTACTCTGTGCATGCAGGTTTGTTGGCTCCATTGGAAGTACTTGCAGAATAAAGTACAAATCAATGTGATGGAGGACGACAAAAACAAGCTCTTTCCTCCTCTCTCCCTCCTTAAGCCGGGGTGAGTGTTCACTGGACTCCACAAACTGACTCCACAGAGTGAAAACATACGTTTGTGTGTATAGGACCAGAGTGCAGAATCATTTGGGGGGAAAAGAGGAAGAAAAATAATGTTCTGATGCCAAGTCTTGTTAATGCCAATTCTCAAAAGTGCCACTGATCTCTAAGCATGTGGGAGCAAGGAACAGCAAAGGGATCTATCTCCCGGCACGCTGCAGTCTGCTGCTGCCCTCCCAGTGTCCCCCTGGATGTTCAGACACAGCGTGGGGTCGGGTGTGCTGTTGAGTGAATGTTACCTTGTGCACTCAGATGCAATTCTTAATTGGGTCTAGGTGAGAGTTTCTGCTTTACACAGGGTAAATTTTAAATGTCTGGCACTTAGATGTCACAGACATACAGTTTTAAATACCTGAACTTGGAATTATAAAACAAGATCAAATAGTCACACTAGGGTTCTTTTTTTATTTTTTTTCTTTAACAACTAACAGAGGAGTGGCTACTATTGTTATATATGCTTTTATTATTAAGAAATGGAGATAGAAAAATTCCTTTCTAAGTCAATTTGGAATCAGAGTGAAATTTTTCCTAAACGAAAATATTTTTTCTGCAAAAAAAGCCAAAACCTGAAACTTCATGTTAACTTCTGCCAAATTCAACAAATAATTATTGGACAAAAAAGAAGGAGAACCTTGAAAAGGTAATAGATTTTCTCTTTCCGTTTCAATACAGTGTTCTGAAGCTAATTTTAGCACATTCAGCATTTCAAACCAGTATAAAAAAGGTCATAAAATAAATCAAATAGTTCATCTCAAAGCATTTTAATAATCTCCAGCTTTGCCCAGAAAATCTTATCATCTCTTTAGTCACAGTAAAATGTATTTATTGCCTGCAGCAGTATGTGAACGTGATAACTCTGTGAGGTACAGGAGATATCTATTACTATGATCTTATAACATCTGCCTTGCCTTGCACCAACCATGCTGCATAGAGGTGGGTCCCTTTCCGTAATGTCCGGGTAAAGCTGGAATAACTCGGCTGATTGCACCAGGGTTACTGAGAATATACCCCGGAGCGGCTGCTAGCACAACCCAGCTGTAGAGCAATACCAGAAAACCTGCCATTTGACAGCAAAACAAGGAACAAGGACTTAGGATGACTGCGTGATAGTACATAGAGGGGTAATGCTATGAACAATCTTCCTTTGCTCCCCTTTCACATGGTTTCAAGAGTCTTGCTGTTAATGTTATTTATTTGTATTGCAGCATCATTCAGCATCCCTCGGGGAGACTGAGACTGGTTGTTCTGGCCATGAAATGAGGGTGGGAAGAAGAGGGACCAGGCAAATGGGAACCACAGGGACAACCTAGCATGGGGGGGGGGTTCAGTACCTGCACTCCAAAGGGCCACCTGCCTTGTAGTGGTTAGATTGTGCTTGTGGTTTTAAAAAATATGGCTTTCTCTCGGATATTTAACATGGAACTGAGGAGTTTTGAAAACACTGGTCCTGTATACTGACACACAGCTGGTAAATCTCCAGCTATGAGCTCTCGTGAAACAGTTTGGAGATTTCCTAGTTTGGTTTGTAACAAGATAAATGAACTCCAAGCATTTAATGAACTATTAGTGGATCATTACATCCTGCGTAAATATTGAAAAAAAATCAACACATAAATACAATGGATGGCAGCTTAAAAAAAATCAGCATTGATGAATTGCAACAGGTACTGAAGCAGCAGTAAGATTCCTATTTTAGGAAATGCTCCAAATGAGCTCTAATAAGGTGCGTCTTACTATCTGTAATATGTGGCAATGTGAAACTCCTTTAAAAGACTCATCAGGGAAGGCTCATCTGTTTTCTTGAGGCAGATCCAACTGAGATGGGGGCAGCTCGGGGTGGAGGCAGCATGCCCGGATTGCCAGGAGCAGGCTGTGCCACGTGGATGTGGATCTGTGCAGGCTTGCTCGGATCAGAGGGCCAGGTAGCTCTGTTCATGTGATACACAGTTCGAGTTAATGAGCTGACAAGGCTTGTAGCTTGGATGTGGTGCAGATGTGGTAGTCCTGCTCCTGGACTTGAATTGTCTGGAGTGGAGTGCTTGAACGCCAAATGAACTTTCTGAATGAAACCCCCTGGGCGCAGAACGATATTTTCCAATGAAAGTTTATTTCCTCTGAAAATTTCCAACCAACTATTCCAATGTCCTGTTAGTTTAAGCATATAAAAATGTTTCTATGAGAACATATTATTCCAGCGGCTAGCCAGCCACCTCAGCCTGAGGTTTGGCATGCTTTCCTTATTTGCATTTAATCATAACTTCATTTTTTCTAACAGATTCTTTGAAAGTTACCATTCCTATGAATTCAGAGATCTGTGGAACTCATTACAAGACTATAAGGTTAATCTGCACACTGGTACAAAGATTTCTCTTCCTAAAAACTCTGATTATTTCTTATGTCTTCCACAGACATCCGTGCATTACTGAGGGTGACTAATGCTCTTCCTGCCTAACCCTACAGGCCGGTAATTTCCCTCAACTTCCCTTAGCTGTATGTCTACTTTTGAATAAAGCAAATTCACCCTTTTGACAGCCAGATATTAATCTTTGGTTTAAACAACATTAAAGCTGTGATATAAAATCCAGGCAGTGTTAAAACAAGGTTGACACCATCTCCTTTAATCACATGTCTTTGTATCTTGGCAGATGCTTGGTGTGCATTTTGAGATTAACTGTGGTAGGATTTACAATTTCATGAACTTCAGTGCTTCATCTTTCACCTTCAGCCAACCTGATGATCTCTTCCACCACAGAGCTGCTCACCAGGGTAGTAGTCTCTTGTGACAATACAAAAAAAGTGTACCGAACACGTGTACACCAGGTAGAATAACATGTCAAAGTGACTTTGAGGAGTATAGCACATACTGATCTTCACTTCTGGCTACTTTCTGTCATGAGTTGGGAGGAATTTGGGAAGACATATTCAAGTTTATATGTAAATATAAAAATTAAATGAAAAATATAAGAAGCTGCTTGAGTGAGATTTAAACCTTGGAGAATAAAAGCATACAACAATACTTTTAATGTTCAGGTATTAGAAGTAAAACTGTTCTGTTTATTTCCTTCAAATAAATATTTCAGCTCTTTAAGAGCTGAGCCATTACATTAAAAAGATAACAATCTAAACTAGCTCAGATTCAGCTTGACAAAAACTGGAAGTATCTTGAGAATGAGAACGAGAAGAGAAATCTGTTTTTGTCAGCAGAGTGGCAGCAGCTTCTTTTATGACTTTAGAGATGAAGAAACTAAAAATGTGTTGCATTATGTTACAAAAGAAGAAGTGAACTCAAAGTCCTCTGACATAATTTTATTTTGCAGTCACTGGCTAGGAAGCATAGTTAGAATTTGAACATTAGAAGGACTAAATGTTCTTCCTGTGCTCAGGTTTTTTTTCTAATATATTCAAAAAATGCTTAGCACGGTCAAAGCTGTGTGAATGCGAGGGATGTTAGTATTTTTGGTTTTGGAGTGGGGGTTTTACAGTACGTTGGGTTGTGGCTAACATAACAGGGTCATAATCAAAGTGGTTCAGATGTTATCGTGTATAATGCATAACACTAGGAAAGGGTCCTGACAGCCAGCATTTGAGGCTGTTTTCTTTTACCCTGTAAAAAACATATCTCTGGGGGAGAGGCTGTGAGATGTCCTCCCCAAACTGCAGAACTACAGCCTGCGACTGGGTGTGCCACAGACACTACATTCAACCCAAGGGCTTGCAGGATGCCTCAAGCCACAGGGTCCCTCTGTTCAGTTTGATTTGCCCAGATCATCTTTCCAAATACTTGCCTCCCCATGCCACTCCCTTAATACCTACCTCTGCATTTTGACCTCTGTTCTGCAAAAACTTTAACGCAGCTGTGTTGCAGCACATGGATGGACTCTCAAAAGGCTCTGAGCATCCCTGTGTGCCACGCAGAGCTTGCAGACAACCTGGGGCACTTTGATCTACCTCTGGCATCTGACATTGTGTATCCAACTCAAGCACTGGTGAGTGGACTACTGAACCTGTGCAATTCTGTGTCAGCACGTCTCTATTCCACTTTTCCTGACTCACAAATTGGATATTTCATTCTTGAGCACCAGAAGAGGCTCCCTCAGCAGCTGACATATTTGACAGCCACACCGCACTTCAAAGAGCTTCACAGGGTTGTTAGCAGTAGCAGGGATTTTCACAAAGTTGTATTTTTAGCACAGTCTGAAAGAATGACTTGACATATAGTACAGCAATCATAACCTTACTCTGAGCGCGATAGGCTGCTTAATTTATGACTTCTTTCAGAAGAAAAAAAATCAGGATAGAATATTTAGCAACGTCTAAGTTACTGTATAAGAAACACAGAACTGCAGAAATGCTGGGTGAGCATTTATTAAAAGTAGCTCTGATTGTGTTTTTCATTCCACGGTATGATTGATGCCCCAGTTGTCCCTCCATTGTTTATTTCATGGATTTTTGGCTGCTATCATTACAGTCAAAGATAAAGGTTTATAGTGAAAATACACTAGCAGACTGGTTTAAACTAAATATTTTCTGTAATGTTTGGACCAAAGGAAGAATTCCCTGTTCTGGAACATTCATTATCTGAAATCATTTCCAGAGAACAATGACAATATGTTAAATCTCTCTGATTAGTGCCCATGTGTCCCTTTTTTGACTCATCCAGGCATGTGGCCAATGATGAGTGTTTTTAAAGGAAAAAAGGTACATTTTAAAAATCCAACAGTATATACCAAGCTCAGTGAATTGGCTGCAGCTGTTCAACATTCTCTTGATTGCCTCCCTTCCCTTCTTACTTTCCTTATTCTTTCCTTTTAATTCACCTATTTCTGCCACAAGGTATCATCCATCTTTTCTAACTACTTAATTCAGTGAGGAATAGGAAACTGAAGCAAGTAGAATGTGAGCTTGCTTTTACAGTAACTCATTGGCTGGCATGGTATTGCGTAGAGACTTCTTCTCAGCTTTTTGTTTCTTGTTCTTTTTTAAAACATTTTGTTTGTGTAGATGTGCCTGACCCATTTGTGTTACCTAAAAGATGGGAACTGAATCCGTGTGATAAACCTGGTATTTTTTTGGCCTTCCCTAGGTTGATGTTCAGATGGCTCTCTTGTAGTTTAAGTCAACTCACTGTAAAGTTACTCAGTTAATACTACTGCAAATGCTTGTCTAGACACTTGGCAGAAGTTTGTGGATCAGGCCCAGCCAGCATGGGTTCATGAAAGGCAGGTCCTGCCTAACCAACCTGATCTCCTTCTGTGACGAGGTGACCCACCTAGTGGATAAGGAAAAGGCTGTGGTTGTTCTCTACCTGGACTTTAGTAAAGCCTTTGACACTGTCTCCCACAGCATTCTCCTAGAGAAGCTGGTGGCTCATGGCTTAGACGGGTATACTCTTTGCTGGGTAAAAAAACGGCTGGATGGCCGAGCCCAGAGAGCTGTGGTGAAGGGAGTTAAATCCAGTTGGCGGCTGGTCACAAGCGGTGTTCCCCAGGGCTCACTACTGGGGCCAGTTCTGTTTAATATCTTCCTCAATGATCTGGACGAGGGGATCGAGTGCACCCTCAGTAAATTTGCAGATGACACCAAATTGGGCAGAAGTCTTGATCTGCTTGATGGTAGAAAGGCTGTACAGAGGGACCTGGACAGGCTGGATCGATGGGCTGAGGTCAACTGAATGAGGCTTAACAAGGCCAAATTCTGGGTCCTACGCTTGGGTCACAACAACCCCATGCAACGCTACAGGCTTGGGGAAGAGTGGTTGGAAAGCTGCCCAGCAGAAAAGGACCTCTGGGGGTGTTGGTTGACAGCTGACTGAATATGAGCCAGCAGTGTGCCCAGGTGGCCAAAAAGGAAAAAAGCATCCTGGCTTGTACCAGAAATAGTGTGGCCAGCAAGAGTAGGGAACTGATCATCCTCCTGTGCAGGGCACTGATGAGGCTGCACCTCAAATGCTGTGTTCAGTTTTGGGGCCCTCACTACAAGAAACACATTGAGGTGCTGGAGCATGTCCAGAGAAGGGCAATGAAGCTGCTGAGGGGTCTGGAGCACAAGTCTGATGAGGAGCAGCTGAGGGAACTGGGGTTGTTTAGCCTGGAGAAGAGGAGGCTGAGGGGAGACCTTATTGTCCTCTACAACTGCCTGAAAGGAGGCTGTAGAGAGGTGGGGGTCAGTCTCTTCTCCTAGGTAAAAAGTAAAAGGACGAGGGGAAATGGCCTGAAGTTGTGCCAGGGCAGGTTTAGGTTGGACAATTAGGAAAAAATTCTTCACCGAAAGAGTTGTCACGCATTGGAATGGGCTACCCAAGGAAGTGGTTGAGTCCCCATCCCTGGAGGTATTTAAAAGATGTGTAGATGTTGCACTTTGGGCCATGGTTTAGTGGTGGAATGGCAGTGCTAGGTTAACGGTTGGACTTGATGATCCTAAAAGTCTTTTCCAACCTAAATGGTTCTACGGTTCTATGATTCAGACTCATGTAAGTATGAGCAGTGAGTACATGTGTCATGGAGCAAATCTTTCAGGCTACCATTTGTATGGTGGTGGTTCATTTAAATCAACACTATTGTGAATTGTCATAGAGGGGTTAACTCTGTTCTGTGCATGCTCTTGGTGCTGCGAGGGTTTTCACCATCACAGGTGAGAGTGTGTATCTGATGTTTCTAAAAAGGACATTCAGTTCATTTTTGTTGATTAAAACAGGCTAACATGAAATAAGCTCACTGAAAATTCAAATACTGCAGTAGACAATTTCTAGAGAGAAGAATTTTTTCTAAGTGAAGCTTCCTAGGGTTGCTGAATGAGTGTTGTAATGTTTCCTTTCTGCTTACACCCTACATATTTATCAGCACCACTTCCTGCTCTAGAAAGGGGTATGTAAATGACATTTCTCTTTACCACATTGCCTTAAATTTAGGTCTTCTGCACTACTATGAACGTGAAAAATTAATTTTGGGAACACTGATTTATTAATTTCAGTTCCTATACCTAATGGATTTCATGCCTCTTTTTTTTTTTCTTTCTTTTTTAACATTAGAAGGTGTACTGAGTCTTTTTATCTATTTCTCTGGTTTACCCTAGACAGATGGAAACACATTTCTAAAACCTGAATAGAAGTATATCAATACTGTTTAATGCTTTCTATGGGTTTATGCACCATGTTTTATGTTAAACTAGGGGATTAATTTGTGTTGCATAGTCTTTCATTGTGTGAGTTTGTCTACAGGACAGAAAACATCAAAAGAAATGTTTTTATTATTTTAAGGAATTATTGTGAGGTTTTTTTCCTTTCCTTTTGCAAAGGGTGTGAAGCAATGACAACCCATGAAGATTAAAACCTGTTAATATTAAGAATATAGTCTCTCTAAAATCTAGATAGGTTTTTCTTGCATCTAAATCCATATTCTATGAACCCTTGATGTGACATAAAATCATAACTGCTGAGGTGGGGAGCGGGTCAGAAATCCACAGAGAAGAGCAGCTGTCTGTTATCTTTCCTAATTTCCATTGTAATACTGATGGAGGGAAACCTCTTTTAGAATTCTTTTATTCCTATTTGTATTTTTTCTGACTACATTTTCATGTAAAGAACCCATAGGTCAATTTAAAACAAAGAAAGAAACAGAATGGACCCTGTAAGTGAGCAGTGGTGCAGGTCACAGGCGTGTAGGCATCAGAGAGCATTTTCCTTTCCATGGCTGCCTGACTCTGACCCTTCTGCAGCCTCCTCAGCCTTTCCCCATCTCCTTCCTACTGGATATGTCTCCCTACCGACACCTTTGCTATTTTGTGATGGTTATACCACAAAGACCTTATTTTCCAATCCTGTCACCTTTAAAAAGATCTGGGTTGCCTGGGTTACAAAGCACACTGTGAAAACATGGTAGACAACTATCTTGCAAGATCCCAGATAACCACAGGATACAAGTTTTTCTTTCATTCTTTTCTTTCATTTATCCCATTTTTACAAGCCTTATGTGTCTTCTGGCATGTTGTTCACCTCTCTAGGTAAAAGTGGACCCTGAATTGCTGACATCTTCACCTTAACTACAATCTTCTTGGTATGTATATTTTTAAAGACCACGGATTGGGTTTTATCTACTGGTTTAGGAGGCTACTCATGATTTGTACTGTGCTAATGGAGACTATAGTAAGAAACACAGCATCTCTGTATGGGTCTGGGGAAGCGGTTAAGTTAGAAGGGTAAAAGGTTTCCTCTGCTGCTGAGCCTGGTAACTAAAGGCACACTGCAAGTCCATAATGTCATTGCTTAACTATTTTCCCCGGCCACTGAGGCAGGCAGGGAGGCAGCGGCTTCAGCTCGTACGTTTGGCTTAGCAATTAGGTCAGAGGGATTTATTTTCAATTTGCAAAAGGGAATCCAGTCCATCAGCAGAGAGGGTGATAGCGAGCACATTCAGATGATGAAAACTGTCATGGTCCATTTTGGGCCCCTTGGCATGCCCATGCCTGGGAGGGCAGTGCAGACACCAGCTAATGCCACTGTAGCATCTTATTAGCCTGGGCCATGTGCCATCCCAGCTCAATCCATGCTCTCCAAACAACCTCTGAAAACAGCGCGGCCCTGTTAGTGCAGCACTATATGCGAATGAACAAAGTCCACCAGACTTTGGAGCTTGGGACCAGCTCAGGTCACTCTCCACTGCTCTCAGAGCAGCTGTGGGTTGAGTTATCTGCCCCTGCAGTGCTCTTGAATTCATCCTTTATTCATAACATGGCACCAAACCTTAAGGATGCTGGTATGAAAGCTACTGCTCTTGATGCCAAAAGGCCTCTAAGTTGTTGTGCTGATAGTTGGTTGGGAGAGGGAATGTATTTGAATATTTTTTAATAATATACAGGTGTATTTGGTCAGCTGGGATTTGGATTCTGTAGCTGATGAGCAAACCACAGAGAGGTTATAAAGAAGTACACTGGTGCTTCAAGGTGGGCCCGTAGACAGACTAGCTGCAGCATAGTCCCTCACTAGTGATGGACCTTGACTTACAGGCTTTGATACAGAAAGAGGTTTGTGCAGTCTCTGAATATCTGTCCCTAAATATGAATTTTTAGCTTAAAATTTGTTGTTGAGAAACAACCAAAATTTATCAAGCAAAATATAGCAAGCAAAAAGTTCTACCTTTGAATCAAGTGAACAAGGAAAATTTAAACCAACTGAGCTAGTAATATTCATGTTCTCCAGCTTTCCCCAGGTATTATAAAAAACTCTGCCTAATTTCAAAACCAACAAAAAACCCACATAGATTATCCTAATGGAGGAAAATATTCTTTTTCATGATGGGGGTCATAACTTTGCATCTTGATTGAATATTAATACATTGAGTAAAGAGTATTAGCTAAAAACTAAGTCAAAGTTTTAATTAAATCCACAGCAGTTGCTATTTTTCAAGGTACATGGGAAGAGGCAGGGTGTGATATATTCCCCTGGCTGAAGAATTTTCAAGTTCCAGCTGGACAGCACTTTAATTAACTTCATTTTTCTCCCTTTCCTCAGCTGAGGTCCCACTCCATTACAATTCTGAATCAATCTTAAATGTAATGTTTTCGAAAAGATAGCTTTCTCACTGTGTGACTGCTAAACGTGGGGTTTGGTTTTTTTTCAGGAGGCTGAAAACCTGGAAACATGCTACTCTAAAAGTTGTGGTGGTAAGGGGGATGTGGGGAAGCCAGAGTGAAGATTACAAACGTGGGAAGTGTGTCCCATTCGAAGGCTGGTGCGCGTGCATGCTTTTAATGGAGCTACTTCTGTTTCTGCTGTTTGCCAGCTGTAGTGTGACACTGGGGATCTGCTCAGTAAAATGATAACACTTGCACAACAAACTGTTTGTCCCTGGCTGGTTGACAAACTGAGAGCCGTGGTATCATTACTGAACAAGAGCCTAGAGTCTCCTCCTTGTCATCCTCTCACAATGAGCTAATCGCTAACCGTTGAAAGACAGCATCTATTTCACAGGTTAAAGTTGAAAGAATTTGTAGAAGTACCCGAGAGCCCAGGTTGAGGTTTTCCTCAAGTCTGACTTCACAGGTGTGGATAAATCTTCACGGGGGCTTTGCACGACTCGGCCAAAAGGCTGGAGGAAGGGAACTGTCACTAGTGGCAGCCAACGCCAATCCTTCTTTCCCTGCCAGTCATTGGAAACGTATTTTATAGCACATTTCAGTGGGCAAAATATGCCAGGTGTTATGCATGTAGTAACAATAATTTATCTTCTCGAACAGTTTGGATTTCAAGAGAATGGTACCAGCCAAATAGGGTGGGCCTTTGTAAACTGATCATTTGGGAAGGCTCTATTGGAAAGACAAGTGCAATGCATGGGTATCTACACCATGTTTTATAGCCATGATTTTATTTTTACTTGGAAATGGCAAAATTAAGACACACAGGGTGTCAGCTAGCAGACTAATAACATCTAAACCAGGGAGTTGTCTGTGAGCAAGTCACATGTAATGTTAGGGAAAATGATATTTCAATTATTAAACCAAACTTGAAACTTAAAGATTGCGGGGGTTTTTGTTTAGTGAGTGACCCTTTTCTTCCCTTGTTGGTATTGTATGTAGGATAGCTTGGGTCTCAGTGCTTTTGTGAAAGCTTCTGCTGTGTCTTCAGATGATCTAATTTATTGAGATTATTACATTTAGAGTTACTGAGATGTCACAGGCAATACTACTGCCATTTATTTTTTTTTATTTCTTTTTGTTAGTGCTGCTTGTAGTGTTACCTCTAGGACAGAAAACCAAGAGGAAGCTTTGAGTGGAGGTGTAGTTGTTTAGCTCTCTATCTTCCTTGGTGACACAGAGTATGGCAATGCTGCAGTGCAGAGATACTCGCCCTGGCATTAAACTAATTATGTTGGGTACTGGAAGCATGCTGGCTACAGCAGAGTGGAGTCCAGTATGTTCTGATTTTCTCTGCCAAAAAGCTTAGCAGCTTGGGCACCAGTGAACCAATAACAATAAACAGCAGTGTCTGGATAGGATTTTATGGGGGAGTTTGTTGTTCTGAAATTTTTCATGTTCCCTACAGTGCTACCTCTCTTGCTTCCGTAGTCTTTTATCTCTCTTTCCTAACTTCAAAGGAAAAAATGAAGCAAACAAGGATGACAGGATGCAGAAGCTGTGGGCAATACATCATCCAACAGCAGACGCCTGACTGCAGCTATTTCTCAAACGAAGGCTCTGTGCAATAATTCCTGTGTTAGGCAAAGCCAAATCCTTACACAGGAAATGTTTAGGAATTGAGTTGAATGAGAAGATAGGATAGATCGCGGTGATCAGGCGCAGGGCTCAAGCATATTGACCAGCAACTCAGCTGGCTCCTTTTGTCCCCCTCCTCTCCATTTCCCCTGCCTATTCTCCCATTCACCTTGACCACCTTTCTTTCTCCACTGTAGTCTCCTCTCAAATCAAAACCCACCCTGATTACTTTTTCCCCACAGGTCTCACTTTTCTATCTCTGTATCCAAACTTGGTGTTTCTGGTAGGGTTACCTAGCCAATCATTTTACCAGTCCCTGATGACCTAACAAGGTTTCAGTCTTCAAAATGTCCCCAGTTCTCCCCTCCATTATCTGTGAGATTTGGCCAGCTTCACATCACTCACCCTTAACTATGTGTGAAATTCAGTCATTCTTCATGGCATTATCCATAACACTTGTTACCTTCTTGCTCTGTTTTCTGCCATGTCCCGTAATTTCTCATGGTCAGTTTATGGAGCTAAACCTCAGGGCATGGCCCAATCATCTGCCAGTGTACCTTCACAAAGGAGAAAGACACAGTCATGCAAATGTTGGCATTCAAATGGACATTGAAGAAAAGATGTGTGAAAGAGGACAAGCCAGGAAGACTCAGAGACCCTTGTTGAACAGGAAGATGTGATAGGTGGATCCACAGAGAGAAAGGACAATCCACAGAAACATGCAAACAAGGACAGGGAAGAGACTGGCTAATAGAGGAGAGAGGACTGTGGAGCACATCAGCTGCTTTGAAACTCAATGAGAAAGAGCAGAATTGGGAAATGTGGCAGGAGAGGAGAGAAGAACCACTAGCCTGGCAAAGGGAGAAGATACAGCTCCTATGGTCAGGAGCGACTACCTGAGGAGTAAAAGGGACTATATAGGGGCCAAGAGAGAAGGTATGATCATCTGGAGACAGAAGGAAGGACAGGGGGGTGGGATTAGATATGTATACCAAAACCAGGCAGAACTAGAATTTGCATGACCAGGACCTCTTGGCAGACATGCCACCAGGATAAGTCAGAGAACAGAAAGATGAGCTTCCTTAATATCTCACTATCCACTCCAGAAAGAATGACATTAGTTTGCTGATGAAACTTGTTTATGGAGGGTATGACTGCGTGTCAGAGGGACCAGAAGACCTAAAGGAATAGGGCTGTTGAAACCTGGTGAAAAAGCTCCAGGAATGCCTTTGGAGACTAACATCAAAAATCCTTGCTTTGAGGTTAGGAGTTTATTTTCTGGAGATTGAGGCAGGTGCATGGTAGTCAATAAGGTTGATTGCAAACCACAAATGTCAAGCAGCCATGAAAGTGATCAATGAGATTCTATGGATGTGCTGAATGGTGTACTGCAGGAGAGAGAAGGAGGTCTCACTGATATTGTTGGTAATGGTTTTGGATTACCGTATGTAGTTCTGGTCACCTGCCTTTAAGAAAAACACACTTAAACCAAAGGAGCTGTTGTCAGACAGATTGTCTGTTCCCCTTTCTTTTTAGGAGTCTAAAAAAGCTTGAATTCCTCAGTCTGGCCAAAGAAATGCTGAAGGACACATGCTTGCTGCCCGTAATCTAACAACAAAGTAATAAGCAGAAAATGTTGATACAAGAACAAATAAGAATAAGTTTGGCACAAATGTGTTTAGACTGGATGTGAAGGATGTTTCTGATCAAGAGAGGGGTGAATGTCTGAAATGTGCTCCCAGAAAGTGTTTTGGCCAAAACAATCCCCAAAAACAGCTAATGAGGTTTACAGACAGCTTGATCAAGTGTAAGTGAATGTGGTTGCAGGTCTGTGTTCAACTTACCATAGAATCACAGAATGCTTTGGGTTGGAAGGGACCTTTAGAGGGCATCTAGTCCAACCCCCCTACAGTGATCAGGGACATCTTCAACTAGATCAGGTTGCTCAGAGCCCTGTCCAACTGGACCTTGAATGTTTCCAGGGATGGGGCTTCCACCACCTCTCTGGGCAACTCGTTCTAGTGTTTCATCACCCTCATTGTAAAAAAATTCTTCCTTATATCCAATGTAAATCTACCCTCCTTTAGTTTAAAATCCTTACCCCTTGTCCTGTCACAGCAGGCCTTGCTAAAAAGATTATCCCCATCTTTCCTATAGGTCCCCATTAAGTACTGAAGGGTGCAATAAGCTCTCCCCACAGCCTTCTCTTCTCCAGGGTGAACAACACCAACTCTCTCAGCCTGTCCTCACAGGAGATGTGCTCCAGCCCTTGGATCATTTTTGTTGAAACCACTTGTCACTGGTCTCCATTTGGACATTAAGCCGTTGACCATGACCCTCTGGATGCGACAATCTGACCAATTCCTTACCCACCGAAGAGTCCACCCATCGAATCCATATCTCCCCAGTTTAGAGAGAAGAATGTTGTGGGCGACTGTGTCAAAGGCTTTACAGAAGTTCAGATAGATGACATCTGTTGCTTTTCCCTTGTCTACTGTTGCAGTCGTTCCATCATAGAAAGCCACTAGGTTGGTCAGCCAGGACTTGCCCTTGGTGAAGCCATGCTGGCTGTCTCAAATCACCTCCCTGTCCTTCATGTGCCTTAGCATAGCTTCTAGGAGGATCTGTTCCATGATCTTCCCATGCACAGAGGTGAGGCTGACAGGTCAGTAGTTTTCAGGGTCTTCCTTTCGACCCTTTTTAAAGATGGGCACAATGTTTCCCTCTTTCCAGTCACTGGGGACTTCACCTGACTGCCATGAATTTACAAATATCATGGAGAGTGGCTTGGCAACTACATCGACCAATTCCCTCAGGACTCTGGGATGCATCTTGTCAGGTCCCATAGACTTATATATGTTCAGGTTCCTTAGGTGGTCACAAACCTGGTCTTCCCTCACAGTGGGAGGGGCTTTACCCCCCTGGTCCCATTCTTGTGGTCCATTGAATTGGGAGGGTTGAGGAGAGAGGTTACCAGTGAAGACTGAGGCAAAAATGTTGTTGAGTACCTCTGCCTTCTCCTCATCTGTTGATACTAGGTCACCATTCTTGTTCATCTTGGGGGTATGCTTTCTTTAACCATCCTTTTCTGGTTGACATACCTGTAGAAGCCCTGCTTGTTATTCTTTGTATCCCTTGCCAAGTTTAGCTCCAGCCACACCTTGGCCCTCCTGACCCCATCCTTACACAACTAGGCAGTGTCCCTCTACTCTTCCCAGGATACCTGTCCCTGCTTCCACTGCCTGTGCAGTTGCCTCTTGCTCTTTATTTTGGCAAGCATCTCTTGTCTCAGCCATGCTGGTCTCTTCCCTTCCTTGCCTGACTTCTTACACCTGGGGACTGAGAGCTCTTGCGCGCTATGAAAAGCATCCTTAAAGATCTGCCAGGTCTGTTCTGTTCCCCTGTCACTGAGGATCATTTCCCAGGTAGTCCTTCTGACTATCTCCTTGAAGAGCTGGAAATTTGCTTTCCTAAGATTTAGGGTCCTGACTATACTCCTCATTTTTCCCATATCCCTCAGGATTGTGATTTGCCTGTGATTTGGTACCTAACGCTGGTGCCACCCCAGAGCATCAGGATTCAACAATAAAGCATTTGTAAAGTGGCTATGTTTTTCTTCTTAAATTATAATAATAGCAAACACAGAGCAGAAAATAAAATGCATAGTTTCATTCCAAACTGCTATTTGTTTTCCGTGATTTTCATAACACTTTTACTTTTTTTTTGCTTAATTTTGAGGCTCTGAAGTGTAGAAGGAAAGAGCAATTTTCCTAAAAGATTGAAGTTTCAACCCATTTTTACTGTTTACAAATTAAGACCAACCTTTTGATAAGTGCTGGCAAGAAGGAACAGTGAGAGAAAACAAATTTACCTTTTTCCCCACTGCCACTTCCTTTATTTCCTCTAAACGCCACCAACAGAAACCCTAATAGCCTGCTGTACTTGCCTGAGGTATGGAGACCTTGCTGTAAGTTTAAATTCCTACACAAAGGAGACTTGACCAGTTTTCTATGACTAAACGTGTGTCTTAGGCATCCAGCCATTTTAATGTACTCATGATTTTGCTTTCTCCAGAAATTGCATCCAATATCAGAGAAATGTGTTTGGTGAGCTATGTTGCTTTAGGCAGTGGAAGAAGAATTGATATTTTAATAAAAACTAAAAAAAAGATAGGAGACTGTGGACAAAAATGATTTGCAGGATAGCATGCAATACCTAGAAACTTTAAAAATACCTACCCTAAACCTGTAAACTTAAACCTGAGTGAAATCAAAACATTCATATTTAGTCCTTCCTCAAGCTGTGGCCTTGGAGGAGAATGGAGTCCTGAAAAACATAAAGCATTTAAAAAACTTTATTAGTATTTTAAAACCCTCCTAAACATCTGCGTTTTAAAATTTTCTTTGTTCTTAGCAGAAAAAAATGAGGTGAGAGAATTATAAAAAATGGAAATTCAGAAATTTAAAACTCATGTGTTGAACAGTTTGATTAAAAATTTTAAGATAAGATTTAGAACTTTGGCATTTAAAAGTCCAGGTCCTTCTGATATCCTTTGCAGAAGGAAGTGCTGGATGTGGGTATAAAATGAGAATAAAATATGATACTAATTTGCACTGAAGTAGCAAATATTTTACAGTAGTTTCAGGTCATTAATCTATCTTCCAGCTAAGGGACCTACATTAATAGCTTATGGGATTTACAGGGCAAGCATCAATTTAATGGTTCACCCTAAGTTTGGGGAAAAAAAGGAAAGGGCAGGATACTAGAGGATACCTTATATCTTGGTGCAATGGCAAACTGCAAATGGCAAATTGCAATGGCAAAACTTTCTTGACCTAAAATGGCCTCTAGATAGTTTCTAATTCCAGTGCTGCTTGCTGCACCTTAATTTCCTGTCTGCAAAATGGAAGGAACCATATTTGTATGACAAGCATTAAAACTGGCTCTTCCCCTCATAGATTTGTCTTGAATAGGAAAATCATCTGAATTAATGCTGGTTTATTGCGTTTTTGGAGACAGATGGGGTGGGGGTTGGTTTTCTTAAGTGTGGCCTCAGTCTAGGAAAGGAAATATATCTGTATTGAAGTAACAGAGGATACCTGCAGGGTCACGCAGTTTCACTTGTGGTATTTTCTAAGCAGCTCTCGCCATTGGAGTCTTGCCTGTGATTTGTCACTAGTCACTACGTTCTTTACACTGTAATATCTCCCTGTGCTCTGAAGCTAGGTGAGAAACCCCTTTTGGTTTCATGCTGTTGGAGATAGGGGGTGATACCTTTGTAAATGGTGAGAGGAGTGCATTACGCAGCTTGCAGCTCATTCATGAGAAGGCTCAGAACAAGAACCAGGAAATAATGTTGTAACTTAATAGCCGAAATACTGTCTTCACAGGGGAGAGTCATGCTAGTACAGCACCTATAAATCAGCGTTGGTGCAGTGCATCATCAGATATGCAACCTTTTTTAAGGTGATAATTCCCATAATTTGGGTATTGACCTTGTTCTATGTTGTACAGACTTGTAATCTGTGGTTTTTTGAATGATCCCCACAGGTGGGACATTTCTAATGTGAAGTCACACTGTGAGACACCTCTGAGTGTGCTGGGAAGATGGGATTATAAATATTCATTGCTTTTGCAACCTTGGGCTATGAATGTTTCAAATTTTGTAAGTTAAGCAGAACTGGGTCTAGTCAGAGAATTAAAAAAAACCCCTCACAACTTTGGTAAATCCAGATGACAAATAAAGCGGAATGGGTAAGAAAATGAGAGTTTTTCTGCTAGGCTGATTTTGAACCAACATGCCAATTTGATTAGAAGAAGTACATAAGCACAATATAAAATCTAACCACTTACGACAAAACCAAGTCAGGCTAGATTTCCCCTCCCTTGAAACACAATAGCTGTTTCATGGTCTGGTTTCATCACTGAAGAACAAAACACCATGATTTGGTCACCTAGCAATTTACCTCCCAGGTCTAAGGAACAAGCGTGAGTGCTGTCAGGCTCCCCCATGCTGTCCCATCCCCTCCCATGGTGCAACCCCAATCACTGGCCATGGGAAATCTGATCAGAGCAGCAACCACATCATGGGCTCGGAGAAAAAATCTTGCTTGAGTCATGTGTAACACCACTAGCAGTTTCTTTCCACGGTGTGTCTGACAAGCAAGGGATGAAGGGCAGTAAGAGCTCATTGTGTCCCTTTCCTACTTAATTTGTCCAGGTACAGAAGAAGAACTCATTGATGCTTGGCCTCTATCTGTGCTCTGCAATGAGATATGGCAAAGCTCAGACCTCAAGACTTCTTCCTATGACCAGGTACAAAAGTGCTTTGCACATAAATTATATCAACAGAAACTGTAATGCCTGCCCCTGACCACTGATGAATTCCTCAGGTTTATGTGGCAGAAGTTCGACATGAACCCCTGCTGCCATGGGGTTCGTGGGATCACCCAGCAGAGTCTGAAAATCATAACCCTGCGCAACTCAGAGTGTAATGGTTTTCCCACTGGGTTGATACTCACACAGTATCATAGGTGTGATATCACAGTATCACACACATACCTTGTGTCACAGGTGAATCTCCAAATCTCTACACCACTGGTTACTGAGGGCCCTTCCTCCTCATCCTCTCTCTCTTTTTTGTTGGGTTTTTTGTTTGGTGTTTTGAGGTTTTTGTTTTTTAAATAAGGAAAGACTCTAATATCAAAAGATGAACACATTTTCACAAAATTAAATCAATGTTTTCCAGTCAGCCCTAGAGTTCATCTTTAAAGTGCAAAAAATCCCCCAGAGCTCAACCACCTTAGAGCCTCTCCTTCTTCGTGATTTGTTACGCAGTATAAATTCGGTGGAAGAATCAGGGATGGTTGTCTCGAGGGTAACTGGAAGGAGGGAATTCTCGGGATCTGTCATGGTGGAACAGGGTAACAGAAGACATAAAAATGGGTTCCAAATGTAGATTCAATTCTATGCAGAGTCTACTGCTAATGCACTTTTTCCCTCTCTCCATGACAGCATGGTGTTGCTGGGGAAAACCAAGAAGATAATTTTGCAATTACTTTGATAATCCCTGATGACCTATTTTGTTATAAGATTATGGGACTGCGTAAATCAGTGTGGTAATGACTAAAGCGTAAGAGTGCTTCGATATGCAGAGCTGGGACAGCCAAGGCAGGAGCTGAGTCTGGAACTCCTCCCTCTGTCTCTTACTTGCTATTTCTTTTAGAGAAACAAGATTTTACAAAATCTCCTGGTGTGCATCCTACTATCACCTGCAGTTCAGGGGCACCTGTCCTGAGATGGGATCCTTGGGGTTATCACTGTGAGACACAGGACGTAGTTCTTCTATTTCTCCCACTATTCTATTTTTTCCCAGTGTGCCAATGGAGATATTTATGAAGCTGCACTGGAAGCCAAATCAGTCAAATGCTACAAATTATAAAAATTATATTTTTAACAATTTTTGTTATTACAATGAACCTAAATGGCAGTTGGACCAGATAATCACTGTGGGTCTCTTCCAACTGAAACAGTTTATCTTAGTCTAGTCTAGCCTAGTCTAAAAGTAGAGGGGAAAGGGGGGAATGTTTTAAACTACTTTCCCTGCTGGAGAGAAAATGATGCTGGATCATGTCCTTTTTGATGTGGTAGGCCCAAAGCATAATATCTCTGTAAGTTACTTTTGTGGTGCCAGAGGCTCTTTAACAGGGCTTAAGGACACCTTCTTCCAAAAAAAACCCCAAACATGGTGTACTCAAACAAAGTACAAAGCAAGTGGAGAAATGGTTAAAGCCACAAAAATCTTTTCCCTCAGGATCTGGCC
>NW_009259184.1:2279538-2293587 GCF_000687185.1 Egretta garzetta
AAGCGCGCGCCGCACGCCCCCCCCCCCCCCCCCCCGTAAACTTATGGGATGACTCATATGCATTTACATTCCCCACGCTTCACATGGCATCTGCTGCTACACATTTGTTGCAGGATCTTGTCTTTGAACAGCTGGTGACAACCCACTTCCTCTTGCTTTCTTCAGCAGAGTTTTTTCAATTGTTTCTTGTTGTTTTGATGTGAGACCCAGTGTTGGAAAAACAAGCCCATTTACCCTGATTAGAACCAGCCATTTAAGCACTTGCCAATTAACAACCCGTTTGTTATTCTTCTAAGGACTCAGGAAATACTTTCCCTTTCTCTCCTTTCACTTTCTTCAGATGTGATTCCACATGAGCAGAACAAAATCAAGCCCTTTTTATATAAAATGTATTAATATTTCTCTTGTTCTCCTGCTTCCTTTTGCCCTACAGAGTTGGAGATGAAGGGATCCTTTGCTTTCTTCAAGCTAATTGCAATTAGCTTGATATCGTGATAAGCACGCTGTCTCCTTAAACATAGAGAAACTGCCACTAATGATGAGTGTTATAGGCATGACCTTTGGAAAAGCAAACAGGAGAACATCACACTGACATTAGAAACAATGATACAAACTGTGATTAATTTTAGTTATTTGGTGCCAATTCTACTAACAGGCATTAAGAAAAATTAACATGCACGTGCTTTTAGCAAAATTAGAGAGTCTGGTTTATACTAATCTAGTACATTCAGTGAAACAGAATCCTTCTTTCAGGGATTTGATCTCAACCCTCTCTATGAAATCCTACACTATGTTTTTATACTTTTGGAAGAAGTATGTACTAAACATGAGCTTAATGTTTAGCTACTGTTTTTTTCTTTTTGTCTTTTCATTCAACACATCTAGATTTCCTTGCCAGGGACCACTTCTATTACATAAATATTTTAAGGAGGTACTAAACTTTCAAGCGAGACCGTCTTGTTTCCATTTTTGAAAACACAATTATTTATCTCAACTCCAGTAGTGGTTACTTGAGAAAACGCATATAGTCCTCCCAGACCTAAAGGCAATAAAGGTAAGGGCTCTTCTGCTTCAGAATGCTTGCTGTGTTTCTTACGGATTTGATAGCTATACCATTCTGCAGGAATGTTCCAAGGTTGCTTTTTTTTTTTTAACCCTTTTCATAATTCAAGTTGAAGTTATAATCTGTATTGTTTAGACTCTACTGTACTGTTTATTCCCATAAGTAATATCTGCCTATATCTTCACCTATACTTTGCCTGTCCCTTAAAACATAGGTATACTCATGGCACATGGCTATTTAGGTGTTCTGCAGCTCTCTGCAGAGGTATCTTTCCCAATCAATGCATACTCTGAGTTTTCTGTTGCAAATGCCACAGAGCACCTGACTGCAGAGGAAGGGGTTTTCTTGGAGGGTCACATCCACTTCTTACCGTTGCTAGAAATGTTGATTGGCCCCTTCTGATACATAGTTCTTTGGGTCCTGAATTTAAATACTGAAGAAGCGCATATATTTACTGAATAGCTGCCAAATTTGGTTTTTATTTCTTTGTTTCCTGTGGCAAGGGAGTATTTCAAATCACTTTGCTGCTCAGGGGAAATTGAAAACAGGATCTATTTCTGGTTCTCATTTGACTTCCCAAGATGGATCAGTTGAAACCTGTTACAACGCTAATTTACTTAAAAATGTGTTATGTGCGCTTTGCTAAAAGGCTGAGGGGTAAAAAGCTTTGCTTTTGCAGTTGTTTGGCCTGAAGCGATGATTCCCCATGAAGCTGCATGAAGAAGCCAGAAGAGAATCATCTACATATTTTTATGCATAGAGCTTTATTGAACTGATTGGCTTGTGAACCGGTGCCCTTCTTAAAATATATTTTAGAAGACAGTAGGGGGTTATAAATGGGCTGAAGGTGCACCCTTTCTCCATAGCTGTGCAAATCAAGGACTGATGTAAAGCGTTTGGATGAATCTGCTCCCCCGACCTCACATCAAAACAAACCATTACTGCCTTATAGCCAGAGATGAAAGGTCTCTCATTTCGTGAAATGCAGTGCCAGTGCAAAGAGAGATGCCGAAAGTCATGATGTTCAATTTTTTTTTTTGCAACAAACCATAAAGGTTAGTTACAGATAACTGTTAGATAATTCTTACTGTATTAGCTTTCATTTCCACTTGAGCACACCTTCCATCTGCGGTGCTCTACAGCTGAATGCATAAGATCTCCTGGTCCCTGGGGCAGCACTGGTAACAATTTACAGTGTGGCAACCTGTGTTATGCCTCCTCTATGAATAGCAGTGTCATTTGTCATGTATTTGAAAAGACTGCCTGTTCAACATAGCTGATAAGAAATTTTAAGCTGAGGCAGATTTGTCCTCTAGTTCACAGACTGGCTCGTTTTTTCCCTGCAGTGTCAGTCACCGCAGGCTAACCCTTCTGTGCCCTTTCCATTCTCTGAGAGAAGACAGATCTTGCAGATAATTGGGTATTCAACACCTGTGCTTCAATTATCATATTATTTGAAGGATCTGGTGCTTCACTTAATGTTCCTCAAGTAGTTCTGTTGATTATTTACTATTGCAGAGCTTGGGTAAACTTGTTTGCTTCTCCTTTTCTCTCTGCCTGAATTTGATTTCAGAAAGCAATCTCAGGTAGAGAGAGGTTTCAGAGCCCTAATCACATGCTGCAGTTGTTGGCTTTGTTGCTGCAAGTGGCAACATAGAGTATACTTTACCTTACACTATATGAAATGCCAAGAGCAGAATACATTCTTTTTTTTTTTTTTTTTTTTTTTATTGTGTTGGGGGTTTTTTGGTGTGTTTTTCCAGAACAGGAATATCTGAAAGCCACGATAGTTGTATTCAGCAGGGATTTATCTATAATATTTAATTACAAGAGTTCTACATATATTTACATAATGTATTGGGGGGTGTTGTGGTGAGAAAACAGCTCAGGGCACATACAATGTTTCACTTCTTTCTCTCTCTCCTCTCAATTACCCTTGAGTCATCCCACTTGCTTAAGCTTCAGATCAATAAAACAAATTTCAAAGCAGAATCCGGTTATGTGCTGAGACACTAACTTCATCACGTGCCTGTAAAAAGTGCATATTTTTTCATCATCCTTTTCTCCTAATGTGATTGTTCTTCTGATTTTATTCTACAGAGGGATCCTAATGCACATTCAATATGGTTTTATTTAAAGAATTTCTGCATGTACTTGGTTTCCGTCAGCATGCACTTTATTTCTGTGTGTGTAATTCTGCAGAAGAATTGTCAGTTTCATTCGTACAATTTGCAAAAATCATCAGATCCAGAAGGGGTAAAGGTTATTATAGAAGTTTGATAAGGTAGATAGACTCTCATTATGGAGAATAATAGTGTTATGGGTTGACTCTGGCTGGATGCCAGGTGCCCACCAAAGCTGCTCTAGCAGTCCCCCTGCAAGTGGCGCAGGGGGACGGGGAATGGGGCTGGGGTCAGTTCATCACACGCTGTCTCTGCCGCTCCTTCCTCCTCAGGGGGAGACTCCTCACACTCTGCCCCTGCTCCGGTGTGGGGTCCTCCCCGGGCTGCAGGTGGGGATCTGCTACCCCGTGGGCCTCCCTGGGCTGCAGGGGCACAGCCTGCCCCACCATGGGCTGCGCCGGGGATGCGGGGGAATCTCTGCTCGGGCGCCTGGAGCCCCTCCTGCCCCTCCTGCTGCACTGGCCTGGGGGCTGCAGGGCTGCTCCTCTCGCATATTCTCACCCCTCTCTTCAGCTGCAAATGCACAGCTTTTCTTTCTTTTTTTTCCCTTTTGTTAAATATGTTATGCCAGAGGTGCTACTACTGCCGCTGACTGGCTCAGCCTTGGCCAGTGGCAGGTTGGTCTTGGAGCCAGCTGGCACTGGCTGCATCAGGCATGGGGGAAGCTTCTGGCAGCTTCTCACAGAAGCCACCCCTGTTGCCCCCCTGCTACCAAAACCTTGCCACGCAAACGCAGTACAAATAGTAAATATTTTGTCATGTGTTCTGGAGCTTACAGAATACTTTATTTTGTTGCTAGTTTCAATAACTCTACTTTGTGCTGCGTGTCCTGCGCAGTGCAGTTATTAGAAAATTGAGAATTCCCATCCATTTTCATATTTGGTTTTGATGTAAAATTAGGCAAATGTTGAAATGTCAGAGTTCCATTAAACTGGCACAGAAATGTTTGACATTTTCAGTCAAAATAAAATATTTTTGCGTTCCTGAAATGGATGAGAAATCCTGTAGCCTAAAGAGAGTTATAGTAATGGTTCTTATTCTATTTTATGGTTCCCAGATGCTACTGGAGTTCCCACATTGAACCATAGGATCCTTATACTACATCACATGGAAGTAATACACCCGAAGAGATACAGTACATTACAGCTGGAGTCCTTTAGCAATCCTTGCCCCCAAAAGAGTAGGGGCTGGATTCAAAAAGTAAACAATGCAATATGAATACAGGGAAATGCAGTGTAAAATACAAGCATTTGAATCTTCCATGTTTTCCAGTATCTTGCAGTTGAGTGTTTCTACTAGGCTCTACTCATTACTCTATTTCCAAGTATGTGGCATATATTACATATATTACATATACCAATTATTCTACTGTAGATAAAAACTTCAAGGGATCACAGTGTTTCCCCTTATTTTAGATAATACCACACTAGAGAAGGTTAAAGTGGGCATATGATCTTTCATTCCACAAGTACGATTTCTGAACATGGAGAGTAATAGTTTAGTACAGATTTTAGGGAGAAACACACTGTATCACAGCGGCCCACTGCAGAAAAAATGTCCTGACCAAATACTAGTGGAATCGTTCAATAACAAATTGTCCTGAGTGCAGAGGTGGGTTTGCAGGCAGGCAGACAGGGTAGTTGTCCAGGTTTTCCACAGGCTAGATCAAGTAGTGCTGCAAATTATGCTGTGCAGGGTGAGAGATGAGAAGGGGTCCAGGCTTGAGCCTCAGCCTTTTTTGAGGAACCTCCTGGGTCTAATGCCATCCCTGAGCACAGTCAGTAGTTCCCAGGAGACTACATACAAAATTCATAGAATCATAGAATCATTTAAGTTGGGAAAGACCTTTAAGATCATTGAGCCCAACCATAGTTGGACTCTGAATAACATAAAACTGCATTTGGTACTGGATACCATAACTACAATTTTTTTAGGAACTGTTTTCAATTTAACGCCATCTCCAATGGTGGCTGCCAGATTTGAAGGAAAATCAGGAGAAATAAATGAAGAGAGAGTTAGATATCCTTTATTGTTTCTCTATGAATATCCCAGAAAAAATATGGCATGTCTGCTACACCCAAAACTTTCATCTGACACATGAAGAAAAGATAATTCCAGATCTTTTATTTTAATTTATTTTCTTTTTTTCTCCGAAATAATCTCCTTACTTTTCAGAAACATGAAAGAGAAGCTAAGCAGGCCTCAATTTCCATTGGCCAAAACTATTCTGAATCCTTCAAAGGAAAGCATACATTTGGACACAAGAAGACACAGATGTCATTTCATTTTCATCTTCGAACGTACTCTGGTGAAAGGCCTGCTGTCATTTTGTGAAAGATGGCTTCCTGAGAATATGATGAATTTCCCTTCCGTTCTTCCCACTCTATGGAGATCAGTCTGTCTTCTGTTTATAGAGAGTAAAACACCCACACCATACCTCGGATTCAAGAACCCAACTAACCCTTCATGTCTTTGATTTTTTCTCCTTCTCCAGCTGTTCATCATATGCTTTGATCGAAAATCCACCCATCAAAGCCAAGGGTTAGACACCTATATGTACTTGGGTCTGTAATTGTATTGCAAACTATTTTATAGATGTGTGTAAAGTGACAGAAAAAATAATCTGCTGAATTGCACTATATCGAGAACAATTCAACAGGTAAAACTAGGATGTTCTGGAAATTCAGATACATAGAAAAAGTTGGAATGTAGACATCATGTTTATTCTTAAACATACAGAGCTTTGTCTATTTCTTTGTGGATAAGTGCACACAGTTTTGTTGTAAGCATTAAAAAGTAATGATCTGATCTTTCACTCCCCATATTGCTATTTGTTCCACGTCAGCAGCCTCATAACAGATTCACTGGCCCCTAAGCTACAGCTTGTCACAAGCAAGAGACAAATGCTTAGAGAGCTTTCCCTCTGTTTGATCCTTGTAATCAACTTTATTTCCTCTACAGAATTCCAATTATCCCATTAAACAATGAGTCAGGATGCTTATATTGATACAGGTGCCTTAATTGGTTAATTTATACTCATGCCAGCCCCAGCTAAGAATTCATTTACCTGAAGCCTCCTTAGATAACCACAGTTCCTCCTAAGCCGTACCGGTAATTCCTAGCAGGCATAGTACTTGAGCACAGTGTTTAGACCTACACACAAGCACCCCTCACCACACACTAATCCATGTTTAGCTGTACATATACATGCTGTTGAGCTTTTATTTGCTTCTACCTTATAATTTCTAACCTATTTAGTTTTAATTATAAGACTACAATTACACAACACTGACCATGTGCTTTTAAAACCAATTTGCAAGAAAAACGTCATAATAATATTGCTTTTTTTAGTAGCACTCCAAAGCAATTAAACACTTATTAGATGCCAGCAAATTCAGCTGCAGTCTATCATATGCACATTTATTTGCATATTCTGCCTGGTGAGTGGCATCGTTTTCATTATTGACTTATGAGGATGGAAATAATAGACGGATTATTTACTGAACTGTCGTTAACTCTGCATCAACCAAAATAGCTAATTAAACGTGTAACAACTTTCACTGACACAAGCTGGGAGATTTTAAAGTCAAGGTGAAGAGAAGGACAAGTGCTAGTCTGCTCTATAAGACTTGTTCTCACCATGGCGAGAAAATAGAATATCTAGCCTTGTAAATCGTCAGAGAAACCAGGCAGAAATACAGGTAGCATTTAAAAATAATTCCCTAGGAAATCAGTTTTTCAGGACTGGACAAACCCGCTAGTGAACTGCCAGAATTATTATTTTTCCAAACTCACATCCTGATGAATGTCACGAGCAGGAGCTTCTGCTATATTCCCTAGAAGGAAGGTTCCAAAGGAGCCATAGAAGAATTAAGTGCCCCACTCGAGAGACTGTAATAGTTGTTCCTTAACTTCATTTCCCGTTTAGCTTCCTTCACCTATTTAATTTCTTTCCCTCTGCTGATGTAAATTAAGAACTCACCTTCTCCCCTCCCTATACTGCTACATTAGCTGGCAGCTTGCAGGCAGGGATGTCTGTAGAAGGCGGCAGTGTCATCTCTAATTCGTAGACGTAGTACTGTACTTGCCAAAGGCAGTGGTTTGTAGACACCAAGCAACTTAACCTGCATCTTTTGAGTTGCAGACTAACATCCAGAATGTGGAATGATTCTGATTTTCTGTTCATTGGAATGCATCTCTGTTTATCCCTTCAGAAGATACGTTTAGTTCATAGAAAGTGAAGTAAACAAGCAGTTTCTGCCAATGGTCACGTAACATACCTATTTTGCATTCTCTCTGTTGTGGCTCGGCTGTATGACCTGATACCTCCTTTAAATGGTCTAAAAGCTTCGCATGTTTATAATTTTAAATGATAAAAAAAGTAATGTAGTTTGACTGGAAAGCACCCATTCACTCCAACAAGATAGTGGTATCTGCAGATGATACATTCCAGCAAAGCGTCTTTTTATACGCACAAGCTAACAGCAAAAATTTGTCAGTGGCTGAGTCACCACTCAGCTGAATCACCAATCTCTTTTAAAAAAGACCATGGTTGCAGGGAGGGTGTTCATCCCCCCTATAGTAAATTGGATTAAATGCAATAGAACAGGTACTCTGCAGAGGTATATTTTGGGATAGGAAAGACATTTTTTTTTCCTTGTGGGTGTTGGCTAATATTTTATATTGCTCAAGTAGCATCACTGATAGACTGGGGTGCCAACTGCTGCTATGCAGCAGTATGAAATAATGTCATTTCCAAATGTGCCATCTTCAGGTACACTGCTTCTGGAAATGATCACAAAACCAGTGAGGCTCCTCCTCCCAGGCATAAGTGAACTGTATAAAACAAGTTCTTGTTCACAAAAAGCATAACCTCCACAAGGGAATAATACCTGCATTTAGGACACTTGTTTTAAGAGAGGGAATCACCTAAGGTGGTGACTTAATCCCCAGACTAAGCTGCCCTTTTGCTTAGGCTCCCCAAAACCAGCAGCTGGAGCACCCAGACTCTTGAGCACAAAGCAATTCCTAGAGGACACAAATATATTTTGCAATTCTGCTTCCTAAGAAATTCAGCCAGGATCCATTCCCTTTTCCCAAAATATCCACCGAGATTTTAATTGTGTATTTCTGCAGATGTACGCAGTAGTATTTGGTATTTTGATTCCTTACGTACAGCGTGTACCTTTAATGTCTTTCATGAAAAATATGTTAAGAAAGAGGGTAGAGGGTAGAGGGTAGAGGAAAACAGATGAACCAGTCTGGGTTACTTCATGACCTATACAAGCTTTCATCTCAAAGTCAAAATGCAGCAGTTCTGAAAGTCAGAGCCAAGTAAATTCCAGCAGGTTCAGCATATTCACCAGCAATGTCAGAATATATGAATTATTGTCTCCCCTCACTGATTATGCTTGAGAATGTGAAAAAAAAAAAGACAGAAGTTTTTCCTACCTCTGGGACTTCTACAAAGTTTCTTCTCTGGCTTCTCTGGTATCTACAAAAATACGAATGCAGACTGAAAGCTTTCCCCCTCAGGTGGGACACTACTTGCTTCTCTCTGCCTTGTTTGGCCACTGTTTTCGTAAAAGATGGAGCTATTTTATTTCTGCTCAACTCTAAAGATGCCTTTTTTCTTTTATATCCATCTTCATTTTCTGTGGTCGGGAGCAGCCCTCAAGATACCATAAACTGGTTTTGTGGCATCAGAGGCTTGAATTGCTGACCTTGCAAATGACAGTGCTTGTGAGATTTCTAGATAGCTTTTATGCTGTCAGGAAACTAATTGCTGTGAAAAAATTTCCAAACATTTGAGTCTTCACTGAAAGCAAGTTTGAGCCTTCTTGAATTTTACTCATTAATTGCTAGGATTTGCTTTATAACATCTACAGCTAGGAAGGAGCATCCAAGATGTGCTGGGGATTTGAGTTCATTCAGCTTGCAAAAGCCACTGAAACAATTTTATATTTCTACATAAGTGTTATCGCCACATATGTTCTGTCAAAACTAGAATAAACCCAATATGGCCATACACTTTCCAGATAAGAAGGGGATGTCCTTTAAGATTAAAGTAAGGATATCCACAAGCCACAAAAGGTTTTCCATATTTAGACAAGCTATTTCCAGACTGAAGGTTTTTGTAAAGGAGTCTGTGCTGGAAGATAGTGGGGAGTCTGCAGTGAAGAAGAGGGGAGATGTAGAGACCTTAGATAACTGTAAACTAATCTTATCCTTTATTTTCCTTGGGTGTAGGCTGGGTCTATCCTGAGGTACCTGTTACAAGCTGATAGGGCAGGTGAACAAGCATGCTGCTGGGACAGCTGGACAGGGAGTACCAGTAAGAGAGAGCTCAGAAAAAGAGGGGCTGGGTTGCAGTGCTAGGGATGGTAACACTGCTGTGTTTCCCAAACAACATGTAGAGCTTAATTTTCAGGGTCTGAATAGTTTTAAACACTTCCATTTTATGGAACAGTACACATCTTTTTTATTCAGCTGCGTTTTAATGGTTCTATTAGCACTTGCCAAATTTTGTACATTGTTCATTTCAAATATTTGCATCCCAGTCTAATGACTCTTTTATAGCTACTGTAATACATGCTGGGTGTGTATCATTGACAGCTATTCCACTGAAATTACAGGTGATCACATGGTGTGCATTATTTGAAATATATCGTCATCACATGTACCATGAATGATGAGCTTTGGATGCATGCTTTAGCAACAGTGGGATTACTGGCAGAATATGATGTGGAATAATCATAAATATTCAAGCAGAGACTGCACTTCCTGTGTTCATGAATCCTTTTCAATCTCAAGGACTCCATCAGCTGCAGGGATGGGAACTACCCAGACAACTCCCTGGATATTTTGCATAAGGAATCAATAGTCTTCACCCTCAGTCTGATCCAGTGTCTAAAATGGAAAGCTGAGAAAGCCTTTCCTTCTGCTGGAAGTGAATAGCATATGAAAAGCTTCCTGGAAGACTGCACATCCTTTCCACGTGTTCTGAGCATCGTGGGTTAAAAGGGTTTGTACCAGCACAGGGGGACAGCCACCACAGCAGAATTATCAACTCACTGCTCTCCATGGTTGTTGTACAAATGTGGCCTCAGTAGAAATGTCACAAATAAAATTGAAATAGGTTTGTGAAGGTCTGAATAGACTGATGTTTACCTTCTGGGACCATGAAAAGGAACAGTACTGCTGTCGCCAAGCCCATGCAAGAAGGAAGCCGTAGTGCTTGTCCAGATGACTGACACAAAGGACGAGACACAAACTGTCCTCTAGTGCAACCACTAAGTTGTAGGGGATCCCTCACTGCTACCAGCTCACAGTCAGCCCTACCAAGGCAGCTCACTAGGGGTCTGACTGCCATGCATTTCAAGGGGACTACACTTAAACCAGCACAGCAGTCCTGGGCTTCAGCGGGTTTGAGGTTTTGCTTCTCTTTCGGCCCACGGTGTGTAACAAGAATCTGGTAGGTGGTGGTCTTGTAAGTGGCCATAAAATACAGCAAAGAACCAGCACTGTGCTCAAAAAGTCTTTCAGAAGATGCACATAAGGAGAGCATTGATGTTTTTGAGGCTGAATTAGTAGTCATCTCTGGAGCAAAACAATGTATAATTCATAGCACTTTTTTTCCTATGAAAAAAGTTACGAAAAGACAGAAAGAAAAGTTTCTTGTGGGTATATTTCCCACTTCAAATGGGGTTTTAAGCAGTATAAAAGGCAAAGATAAAGCTGTCCAGAATCTGCCTAAATGGTTTCATTATTTCTGAGTGTCTGAATAGCCATATGAAAGATTTATCTGCCAGATACCCTGTTATGTATCTGATGGTAGCCTAAGATTTCTACACGTCTGTTAGGCTCTCTGATGAAATAGAGAGGATCCAACTCACAATTTCATCTGCCTTTGCAAATCAGAGCATCAGTATGGGTAAAGCAGAGCGTCATTCTAGAGGTCCCTTAATTTTAGTGCTATTTTAGTCAAAAGCCAGCTTGCTAAGCAGAACTAGTCTAACTGGTCAATTCTAGATGCTAATAGGAAAAAGTCAGAATTTGGAAATTGCTGCAATTTATCTTCAGAGATGTGGATGCTGAGATCACTTGCACTTTCTGCTCAAGGTGGAGTGAGATTGCAGCAGGGCCACCTACACATTCCTTGGTACAGAAATCAGTGTCCAGAGGTGGAAGCTCTTTCCACAGTGGCAATGCAGACAAGACCTAGAAGTGAGAAATGTTCTCAGTCTTCTCAAGAAGAGACTCCTTTTATCTGTCCCTCAAAGGTGATAAGCATTACCAGCTGGTTTGAGAGCTCATTTGTGCCAGAGCAGTGCAAAAGGAACAAAACATGACTGAGAGATACTTGCAGTACAGTGCTTTTCAAAGCTTACTTTTAGGCTGGAGATAATGTTGGTTTTGATCTTCCTTGACAGCTGTTTTCAAAGGCACACAGACTGGACATGGCTATTTTAGAAGTCAATCTAACCTTGTTTACAAAATCAAGAGAACATTTGAATGTACTGGGATTGTAGATTGTAGCTTGCTTTCCAATTCTTTTTTTGACTCAGCTAAAAAAAATTTCCAGTAACTAGCTAACTTCCACAGAATATGACATTTTCTTTGCCATACACAGGGGAAGTAGGTTTTGGGGAAAGAGCAGATTTCCTGTGATTCACTTGATCGGTGTAGTAGGCCCCTGAAGAACTACTATGGTAACTAGGAGACAGTGATTTTGAGCCAAATCTAGGCAGAAGATGACCACAGGCTTGATTGTAGAGACCCATATGCTAGCATGAGTAACTGATAAATAACCTGAGCCCATCCCGTGGCTGTCCTTAGGTCTTTCCTGTGGAGTTGTATAGGGGTGTACCGCTCTCAGCCAGCTTGGTGACTGCTGGACCAACTTAACTGATAAGCTGTAACAGAGATGCCTGTCCCCATGCAGTACATGTGGACAACACCATCTACATATTTTGTCTTATCTTGAGATGAAGCAGCTTGTCTACATGAGCATTCTTTTACCTGGCAGCAGAAATCGTAAAGAGAATTGTTTACTTCTAAGAAAATTCTATAAAAGCTCTACAGACCATGATGAACCTGCCCACAGATGGGATGTGTACATTGTGCTGTGATTGATGTGAAGGTGCTCATCCAACGCTGCGATAGCTGAGGTTCCTGGCATCAGCAGGGAGGTAGGTTGCTCTTACCTTTTCTAGTACACCTGCTAGCATCAGGAGTGCTGTCACCTTTTCTGTTATTGCTATCACCTTTTATAATGTTTCTATTCTGTACACAATAAGCTAGTCATGCCTTTCTTATTCAGATCCCAAAAGAACTGGCACCTCCTTTGTGCAAAACAAGCTGTTGGGAGCTCCTTCTGTTTTCAGCATCATCTTGGCTTCCTAAAAATCCACTGGTGAGCTACATGTTGTTTTGGCAGAGCATAATTTGCTACTGATTTTCTGAACTTCTAGAGGTTGCAAATCCTTTGTCAGCTTCCTTCACTGGCTGAAAATGATTGTTCTTGTGGTTTCAATGCTGAGCTGACTTCTCTTTGCATGTTTCCCTTCGGCGTTTTGGGAGTGCATCCAAATCCACATTTTCTTATGCAGAAAAGCCAGGCATTTTACAACTCCTTGAAGTAAGTGCGATGTGCTAATCTGAGCCCAGCCTGTTAGCAGTGACAAAACTTTTAGTCCTTGGGTGGTGAGGAGCAATGGGGGAGAGCAGGGTGCACACGCTCCAAAACCTGGTTTATCTGTTTCTTCTGCTTAAATTTGACTATCATAGAGACTACTTTTGGCTAAGCTGCATGATCCATAGGTCCAACAGATGATTAAGAACCAGCCACAAATGGCCAAGGCTCAGGAGTGGCAGCTGCCCCCCCAGTTCCTGGCCTGTATCCATGTTCCTGTGGCTCTACAGGGTGAGCAAAGGCACAGCTGGGGAGGCTCTGTGCCAGGTGCGGATGCATTCATCCAGGAGAGATTCCTTCAACCACGATATACCTTCAGGCTAGGGCTGCTCTTGTTTGGTTGACCTGGTCAAACTAGCTGGAAAAGGGCCTGCTTTGAATGTGCAATAGTAGCAAAATAGGTAATCGAAGGCAGGGAGAGAGGACATTCCCTGGTGAATCAAGGCAAGTATGTTTGTTGTAACCTCTTGTTAATGAAGCTACCGATGCTGTAAATGGCAAAGGAAAAAAGACTCAGGCAGAGCAGCAGGAAACCAGAGGACAAACACATTTTAAACCTTTTCTTGCTATCTCAGCAGATAGCTTTGATCCTTTCACAGAAACCAATGGGAGAAAGAAATGACACCAGAGAGGCAGCAAATTCATTTCATCCTCCTTTTTCCTCTTTTCTAATGTGGTCTCCAATACAGATATTGAAAAGTTATGGAATAACAGCAGAAAAAAATACAGATAGTAATTGAGAGAAAAAGGGAATGCACGAAATGCTACCTGCTCTCTACCCCTCTTCAGATAAAAAGTAATGTGTTTCACTGCACAAATTTTAATCTCAGGAATTCAAGTTTTAAGTTGAAATCTCTGATTCCACTGAAATTTTGAGATAAGTTTAAGGAAAGGCGTATATAGAGAGGAGAAATAGGCAGGGACTAATCAAGGACTAATTTCTTTCAAAGACTGTTCTATCCAAATATCAGAGAGAAGTGCCTTAACAAAAGAAATGTTCTATCAAAGGGAAGCCAATGTGAAATCATAAGACAAAAGATGAAAAATATCTTAATAGAAGATTAATAGGAACATATATATTCTCAGATTTGCTAGAGAAAGAAGGGAAA
>NW_009259184.1:2293630-2342966 GCF_000687185.1 Egretta garzetta
GAGCCTCAGATAAGACACTTAGAGGAAAAAATTGTACCTAGTAATCTTGAAAGAATGGTAACCGCGGTTATGTCAATGCAAGACAGCTAACTCCACATTAAAGCTTTTCTATCCATTCTTTCCCCCACACTGCTCTAGGCTTGTCACCACGCTGTCGCTAGCTGCCATTGATACAATAGCTGTTCAGAGACTTAGCCAGCACTGGTGATATATTCAAAGTTCACAAAGAGTGAGATCCACACCACTGAAGAAACACCCCCTGAACTCTGAGTTTAGACAACCCCTACAGCTCACAGGAATCAGAAGCAGCAGCACAGAGTTTTGAGGAGGAATAGATGTGGTGGAGTCAACCACACAAGTCACACATCTTAGGGTGGTCATGCATCAAGCCACAGTTTATCAGCAACGTCCTCAAAAGCTGCTGGTTCATCTGCAGCATGTTTCTCTAAAGGCACCTGATGAGTTTTTCTTACATTGCCGTTTAATTACAAAGTCTTTTGCTCATCTTTACCTGGCTTCAGCCATCTCAGATGCAAAACGGTGCACCCAATGTTTAGGCTCTTCCAATGTCACCGTTGTGGAGTGCTCCTGAGACAGTGGTGTGCTTCAGCATTTTAGAGCCTTGCTGTGCTTAACTAAAGGTCCCAATTTGAACATACTGCTTTAAAGAATGACCCCCACCCATGTATTTATCTCTCTCAGTCTGAAGGGATACATAAAGATCACAGGCAGACAAGCCACCAAAGTAGCTCTGTGTGGGCTAAATGTAGGACTGAAAGCACCAGGAACCCAAGCAGACCTGGAAGCAGCACAGCGATGAGAACAAGGGTTTACTAATTCCGCCAGTGTCACACAAGCAGGGCTCCACTCTCACTGACCCCAGCAGATAATTTTACATGGCACTGAGCCTCAGTGGTTGGACTTGGGCCAAAAATTTTTAAGTCTGGGGGATTTCTGATACCTCTTATTGTGCTTTAGAACAAAGATCTGCCAAAAGAACTGTTGTATTTCTTTAGTAAGTCAGTGTTTCTTTTCTTACTAAGCTAATCATGTGTGATCCAACTAGGCATGCCTGTATAAAATATCACCAGGTGAAATTTACTTCAAATACTGTATGGACACGAATATCTAATGCAAAAATCACAAAGGTGGATTTTCAACAAGGCTGTTGCTTGGGGTTTTTTTGCTTTGCAATGATGTTTTTCCTTAGTGAATGTTCTCCGTACTCCCTCTCAGTGGTGATAACTGGTTATATTCATTTACACATGTCGAAAGCAAACACATGGGGAGTCCTTTTAGTCAGCTGTACAAATGTACCTGCTGCTGGTCTTGATTTGATAACTGGGAGAAAAAAACCCACATTACTAGATCTCCATAGGAAGCCAAAGAAGCTACAAAGTTCATTGAAACAAAATACCATGACCTGAGCAGAAGCAGGACGTAATATTAGCAAGAGAGGTCTTGAGTGTCTGTAAATCAGTATTAGGTTGCTATGGTCAGCAGCTACATGCTGATTTATACTGCCTCAAGTCTTAGCCCCTTGACGATAATGAAAGAATATCTAATTCTGATACCCCTCTTCTCTAACCAAACCAGAACCTCAACCCTGACAACTCACCTAACATCTCACCAAAAAAAATCACCATATTCTCATCTTCTTCCCCTCGCTCATCCCAGCCTGCCGAGCCTTTCTCACTCCCTCATCACCAACTCATACACTCCAGCACCTCATGGGATGCTGCAGCCCTGCACTGTTTTGCTGCAGTCTTTACCTTTCCTCTTGCCCAATGTCACCGTGGGACGCCTGCAGCAGCATCACCACAGATCAGGGAGAGGATGTGGCTTCATTGTGGGGACCACAAGAGAAAATGTTTGTCTGTTCCTCTCTTTTCTCATGACCCTCCCTGGACCTCCCATCTCAGGTAAAAGACAACAAAGTTCAATGTTTTTTTCTGATTTCAACAGATAAGTTCAAATAGCACTAAGCTCATGGGCTTGGGCTGGCATCTTTACTACATCAGAGTTCACCAATACCCCTGGTGTTACAAGAATATAAAAAATAGGTTACACTGAGAACCACTGAGGCAGAGTTGGAGCAGCATTTGTCTCTCAAAAAAAAGTTTTCAGGTTAGCAGGTTGCACTACCTCCCTCTGTTCCCAATAAGCTGTGCTCTTTGGGCGAAACAGTGGATGCTAATGAGCCTGCAAAGCCTTCCTGAGTGTAGGACCCCAAAGCAACACGGGTGTTTTAATGCCAAATGTCACTATAGGAACCTGTGAAACTCAATGCCAGTTTGGTACCATAGTCAGCTGATACAATTTACAGCTGCTCTTGCCTTAGGGCTCAAGGCAGGATAGCTTTACTATCGAGGTGCCAGAGCAGGGTCACAACTAACACCTTGCACTTCCCACACCAGTGGTCCCTGGCTTGAGGGAGAAACTGGGCTGTGAATAGCAAGGTATCCCAACAGCTGGCGACTCACTCAGAGTCTGTGGTCCAAGATATTGACAGTCTGCCAACCATTTTATCATAGTTGTCACTGAGGGGCAAGATAAGAACAAAACCACTAAGTGTTGTTGATTTTTAAAGGTCAGCATGCTTATGGTTCAAAGTCAGTCTGGGTGGAACCTTCTGGATTTTCACAGATTTCCCTGAGAAAGTGATAAATAAAAAATGTGGATTACCTGCTATTAATATAAAATATCTATACATTAGTGATCCAAATAGAGGTAAAACTAATCTATCAGTGCTCCAAGCTTAACTACACGTTCTTTGTATTTCCAAGTTTGAATTAGCTTGAACTTCTAAACATTTGTCATCGGAGTAATGAGAAATGCCTGGAAGTATTTGCTTGTGCATTTTACTGTCTCTCACCCCTAAGGTGGTGTCAGATAAGTTTGTGCAATGGGACTACCAGGAAGCAACAAATGAACCACATGTGCTTGTAGATCATCATCTGTACTGAGGAAGGTGAGAGAGCTCCAAGAGTTAACAGTTATGTCTGAAAATCATGCTTTCTTTTTATTCCCAGTCTGGGCAGATGATAGGTTTCACCTTGCTGTCCTCCTGATCTTTTCCAAATTGACAAAACAACATTCAACTGGTTAAAAAATGCTATTCATTGTATACATTAATACACATAATATCTCTGGGGTTTTTATTTGACACAGAACAGATTTAACAAAAAATCAAATTATCCTCAATACAAATGAGTTATAGTATGTATGAACATGTGCTGCAACTCACAGAAGAAATGGAAGATTACAAACCAGCTGAAAAAAGTCATAGCCCTTGGGAGATCTGTAGGTCCCTGAGCTTGAGATGGTTAGATGGAATAACTTATCCTTCAGGTGAGCCTTTCCGTCTCTGACAGCAGCTGTCTCATTTGTTATTCCCCTGCCCCCTACTCTATATGGCTCACAGATGTTATCCGCACTGCCTTTTTTTGTGAGCTTTTTAACACAATGCTAAGGTCTTTTCCCTTTCCAAGTCTTGTTCTGTTGAATTACTCAGTCAAGAACATTTATTAATCAATGATATTTTCTACATTTTGCACCACAGATTTAAACATTAATTTTTGCTTAAGACACTGTCTCATTGGAGAGTAACATGAATAATGCAAGTACGCTCCATTTTAGGTAGGTAGTCCAGATCATAGAATCATAGAATCATTTAGGTTGGAAAAGACCTTTAAGATCATTAAGTCCAACCGTTAACCTAATCCTGCCATCCCACCACTAAAACATGTCCCTAATGATCTATTAAGGATCTGTTAGACCCAGATGATCTATTAGATATCTCTACACTGTTCCTGTCTTGCTTTTCTTTTCATACTTGAAGCAGAATCATTAACACCATCTTCTAAAATAAGAGCAAAAATAAGAATAGATACTGGGTCTAAACTGGCATAAGCCACCGACTCTCCCATAACTGAGAAATTCCTCACCTTCTCTAGAAAGTTTTGCAACTCCTTTGGCACAGGAGAATTGAGCTTAAAACTCAAACCTCCCCCTCTGCCATTGCATTGTGTAGAATATCTGCTCATTGCGGTTGTGGAGCTGCTTTCTGTAAAGGTGAGAAAAGCCTTTGTTCATCTTCATACTTCCATGCATTGAATAAATCCTTGGCACTGAGACTGAGATACAGAAAAATAATGTGCAAACTTACATTGTGCAGCTGAGAGGACCACTCTAGTACAGTCACTGGGTTTCTTTCTTTATGTTTCTTTGAGACCTTTGTGACTTCCTTAGGTCTTCACTGCCTTGTGTAAATAGTATTTTATCAGCAGAATAACTAATGAAGAGCCCCTCTGGGGTTATCCTTACTTAATTTAGAAAAAAATAGCTGTATCTCTTGTTAAGGAGAAACTCAGCATTCCCTGAAATGCATTTTTCTACAGCCCTCTAATTTATGGCAAACCTAATTTCAAAGTTACCAGCATTTTTACTGGCTCTTGTAGTGTGTAGACTTTTTTTAATGTTAACATTTTTAGAACTACTTTTCTTTCTTGGTAACTTGTAATGCTAAAAATCAAAGTGGAGGATCATTTAGCCAGTTGGCTGACTGAAACAGTAACATTGCTTATTAGAATAATTTGCACAGACGTATTGCTTTGCCTTGCCTTTTGCTGCCTTTTTTTTTATCCTCATGAACTTGTAACACCATGCTGAAGATGAAAAGTGGAACTCCTAGAAAAAGAAAAATATTTTTCTGTTTTTTTTTTTCTTTTGAGGAACACAGGACTTTTTAGGAAAATGTAGAGTAGTTGAACATACTATAAAATTTCCTAGAAAAGTGTATTTGTGTGGCTCCCAAAGAGGACTCTTTCTTGTCTTGCATCACTTCCTCATGAGTAAGTTACTGCATTCCATAGAAAATACATGTCAAAGGATTCAGTATTAGCCTGATTTTCTGAAGGAAAAGTTTTATGCCATAGTGGTTCATATGTGCATGTGTCCTGCCCATCCTTAGTAACTTTGCAGCTCCCAGTCACTCAGTGACATCTGGCAGAGCAGCAGAGTACTCAGAGAGATTATTTCTGACAAACTTCATGGAGGTCCACGTGGGAGAGACCTGTTTTGAGGAAGAGAACTTCAGATGTCCACTAAAGCTGGACAGTTTGGGGAGAGTGTGGTCCAGCACACTAATGCATGCCAGGGCAGGTTTAGGTTAGACATTAGGAAAAATTTCTTCACAGAAAGTGTTGTCAGGCTCTGGAATGGGCTGCCCAGGGAGGTGGTTGTGTCCCCATCCCTGGAGGTATTTAAAAGAAGGGTAGATAAGGTGATTAGGGACATGGTTTAGTGATGGAATGGCAGGGCTAGGCTAATGGTTGGGCTTGATGATCTTCAAGGTCTTTTCCAACCTAGACGATTCTATGATTCTATGTCTCCTCCTTCTTAGCTCCTCCTCTGCCTGTCCCGTCCTCCACTTGCAGATCTTCTTGTGTCTAATAAGTGGTAATAAGTCTAATAAGCTCACACTTCATCCTTGATATAACACAACTGAAATCTTTGTCCACCACAAGATACAAAGTAATTGAAACCCAGGGTTCCTGGTGCCTGACTGGAGACATGGGGTCTTCAGGACATCTCAGCAAATTTAATGTTTTGATGCTCCGCCAGCTAAACCCTTTATTTTATCTGTATTAAGTAAAAATTTAAAACGTAACCACACCTTTCAGGGATGTTCAGCTGAAAAGACAGTAATTTGTAGATAGTAGTATTCAGATCCCTTTGAGAAAACTCTTAATGGCATCAGGCAATCCAACTCCTCTAGTTTTTTCAAGACCCTATGGTAAAAAATTTGCCTTGCCTTATTGGTTTGTGTTTTGTTGGTTTTTGTTTGTTTTTGTCTTGGCCTTTCTGTGATGGCATTTTCCTCCTTAATCTTCCTTAGATTTAGGATTAAAACTCAATCCCCACACTAGGTGAAGAAGTCTGCCGAATTAATCTGTTGTTACTTGGATCCCTGAAGTGGGTTCTATTTTATTATTGAATGCTTAGGAATTACTGAAACTTCAGTGGAGACTGTTAATGAGAAGCTGGACGTTCACCGATTAATTAATATATTGTAGTCTCTTTCACTTGGTTTTAGTTCTATACCACTGCCTGGGGGGACATATCTCTTAGGTTGTCTGGCAGCAGCCTCATTATTCAGAGAAATGGGCAATAACTTCTTCAAATAAAATCTTTTCCTTGATCTTAAAAGAGAAATTTTAACTTTGAGCTCTTTATTTACTTTTGTAACTATCTTTTTGTGTCATTGTTGTAACACTGGAACCCTGAGGTTGACTCTAAAAGGTCACACCACTTTGTGCTACACGTCATTTGGACTTGCAGGTTGAATACACTTGGGCCAAGAACTGCACAGCTGTGAAACTCTAAAACAACAGCAAATATTGAAGTTGAAGTGGATGGTATTCCTCCCTAGCAGTCACTTTAGAATAAAAGCACACAATGCCATTTTGATTCTGGAGAGGGCAGCTTTCAGATACCTTTCACCAGAAACACAATTCTAATTTATATCTTACAGTCACTAGAGGTCATATCCATAGACACTTCCAGATGTCCAGTTTACACCCAGAACTTCCCCTTGAAATAAAGGAGATAATGAACACCCAAATAAGACCTAGTAGTTTCATAGAGGCAATCAGGTTCAAAATTTTTTGTTGATCTACAATAATTCACCAAAACCTACCAGCTGGGATTTTCTGCCTATAGGAATAGCTGTGGGGATGCTAACTCTGGAAACCAGCCCCAACTCCAAGAGCTACCTTCTGTCTAATTGAGTACCCTTGTAGTTTCAGGAATGCAAGGATTTACTCTATATTTTGTGAAACTATCCTGATTTTTAAAAAATATAAATTAGTCAATGTAATATGAATTTGTGAGTTTATATTTTCAGGAGAACATTCTCTGGAGAATAAAATAATTTTGGAAAATTTATGAATACTGTATGCAACAGTTTTGAGTCATATTATGTAACATTCAGCTGAAAGATGTGGACCACATGCAATGACAATTATGGTATAAGACTAGGATAGGATAGGACACAACAAGACAGGACAGGACAAACAGAACAGGTATTCAAGCATGTTGGTGAATGCCCTGAAAAGAACACAGTTGTCATAGGGCTGAAATTCGTATTCACACTGGCTTGTAGAATAGCAGTAAGTATACAACATGACCACATTCATTCAAAGGACTGTTTGCACTTCTGAGGGATGTGAAAATTCCTGTAGGTTATTCACCAATCTGAGGTTATTCCATCCGTCTTATCAGTTCTTTGTTTTCCCCTTGCTTATTTCCCCAGTAATTTTCACCTCTGGTACTTCACATTAGGAGGTCTTTGTCTTCACTGTCATTGACTTTTGGAATTGTTTGTACCCCATAGTGTAAACTGTACTCATGGGAATGTGCACACACAACCTGAAATCTGGAGAAATCATATCACTTATAAGAGGTTTTTTTATGTTGGATATTCTCACTGAGACATTTAAGAAACAAAGTGAAAACCAAGTTCAAAGACCTTTAGTTGCTTGACCCAGAAGCTTCCAATGCAAGTAAGTGCTCCGCAGCAGGGAGTGTGTGTCTCTGCCACATAAACACGTATTAGCAGTCAGTGGCATCAAAGGCTGGCTTTGACACATTCTGCTATAAACAGCTATTTCTCACTAAGGTATTTGAAAATCCCTCATGTTAGAATTTGAATTTTTTATTTCTATGACCTAAAAATAGCTCAGGTATGAGCTACAGAGTCAATGGATATTATAGAGATGTTTAGGAAAGTAAAATTGTGTCGGTGCTTGGAAAGTGATGAAAAAATCTCCAGTTTCCTGCATAACTCTAAGATTTATTGTTCCACTGTTCTCTGTGTGAAGAGAATACGCATATACATATAATTCCTTGTCATGGTTTAACCCGGCTGGCAACTAAGCACCACGCAGCCGCTCGCTCACTCCCACCCCTCCCTCAGTGGGATGGGGGAGAGAATCGGGAAGAAAATAAAAGGTTAGAGCTGAGGGCTGAGATAAAGACAGCTTAATAAGAGAAAATAATAATAATAGTAATAATGAGAATGATAACAGAATATACAGAATATACAAAATGAATGATGCACAATGCAATTGCTCACCACCTGCTGACCGATGCCCAGCCCATCCCAAGCCGTGATCAGTCCCCGAGCAGCGATTACTCTCCCCGCGACCGATCGACTGACTAACTCCCCCGAGCATGACATTATATGGTATGGAATAGCTCTTTGGACAGTTTGGGTTAGCTGTCCTAGCTGTGCTGTACTGCCAGCTTGGAGCTACTCTGGCACCTGGCCGAGCAGGAGAAGCTCAAAAAGTCCTTGAGTAGTCTGAGCACTACTTGGCAACAACTAAAACCATCAGTGTGTTATCAACATTCTTCTGGTACTAAATCCAAAACACAGCACTATGCTAGCTTCTATGAAGAAAATTAACTCTATCCCAGCCGAAACCAGGACATTTTTGTTGCTGAACAAAATTTTGCTGAATTTGACATGGAGCTAGAGGTCTTAGATACACCATTTTCTAACAGGTCTGAAGTTGATAAGTAACTGGGTAAAACAGGGGGACGAGTAAGGGACAGACTGACATGAGCTCATCCCCAATTGCACTAGGCTGGCCACATGCGAAAGAGGTGTTTTGACTATTTCTACTGAGGGAAAAGCATTGGTCAGAGCTTAGTTTGTTAGCAAATTCAGCCATAATTCATCTGTAATAAATCAGACTTTGCTGCTTCTACTGCTCCCGGAACTGATATTTATTTATTTTAGGACTCTCTACTGACATAAATTTGGGACTGTTTTTCAAACAGTGACAGTGATATATTGGTATGACTATGCTGGCTCCCAGAAGTAGAACTGTAGACATGCTGAACAAACAGAAGTTCATGTTTCCTTTTTTAAAAAAAAAAATCACCTATCATGAAATTCATCTGTGGTCAGAGTCCATAAACATGGTTTACTGTTGACCACAGGGGCTATGAAAGAGCTCACTCAAGAACATTTGCTGCAGGGTGATTTTCAATTAGTAGTGTGTTCCAGTTGAGTTTCTTTTTTTTTTTTTCTTTTTTTCCCTGATGATCCAACTTAAACAGTATCAGGAGGGCTTCCTGAGAAATATGGGACTAGACTGGATCTCTAGGCAAGCCATCAGTGCGAGGACAAGTGACTCTAAGAGAACCCTTTTCCTTTCAAGACTTATTCTACATTTCAGCTGAAGTGAGAGAGCTGTTTCCAAGATTAAAACGAAGGAAAAAATATTTTGTTTGCCCTGGAAGTGTAGTGTCAAAAGAGTGTCTGTCATTGCCAGGAGCAAGGTAGGGGAGAATGGGGACAGGGTCAGAAATGTATTTCAGAAATGGGGAACTCTCAGAGACTGGTGCTTCCTGTGTGGGCCAGGGAGATTTCTGTGTGCCAATCTTAGTGATCAGAAAGTGAAAAGAAGGGGCACAAGACAGGACAGGGATACTGGGGTTGGGGGAGCAGGGGGAGACCCCGGAGGCAAATCAGCAGCACCCTGGTGGGATCGGACAACAGCGAAAACAGAAACCCGAGCCAGCTGGGTGTTGGAGCAGAACGGGGGGGTCAGGTGCCAGGGCAGGTGTGCAAGGATGAAGAGAAAATGAGAAACCTGGGGAGCAGTGAGAGGGCATTGGCAGAGGCACAAGGCTATTGAACACCCCCCACCCCGAGGAGTGGAGGACAACAGTGTACCTGTGTTTCTCTGTTGCCGGCAAATACTTGCAAAGCCCAATAGCCGACCACATTTCTTGTGCCTGGAAGTAGCTGGTCCATATAGAATACAGACACCAGTTACTTTTTAGCCAGGGAGATTATATACCAGGGTGGCTCTGAAAGATGTTGCCTCAGTTCTGTGCCCACCGATACTAATTTTTGAAGACAAGCCAAATTTTGGTGTTCCAGAGCATTTGAGTAGCTGACTTTGTAAAACCTAACCTTGTATTCTTCTCTTAATGTGTCTGTGCTAATAGAGCTGTATGATTAAGGGGAAAATGCCAGAAAACAAAGCCTAAGTAGAAACAATTCAGCTGGCACAAATCCCGAACTAAGAGAGATACAAGGTTGTTGCTACCTCTTCCCCTCCTCCTTCTCTACCCACAGCCAGATAAAATGGGATGTTTTCCTTAACTGGTACAGATTATATTTGCTGACGAGGCTAATGAAGAATAGAAACTCAAGGACAGCTTTTTTGTTGCACCTGCTGTTTAAAGGGACCAACAACTCAGTGTTATAAATACAGCTGTAGTCTTTTCATCCACCACAAATTACTTTTTAAACTGTGAAATGTGGGTTTGGAAAAAAAGGAGGAGCAGAAATGGTTGTGAATGCTGCTTACATTTTTATGATGATGCTCTGAAGTAAGGCTAGAACACCGAAGCTCTGAACACTACAGTGAGAAAACTCAGACCGGAACAATTTTAAATCCCCTTCTCCAGACCCCTTTACATCCTTCCCTGTCTATGATAACAGCACACCCTCTGATGTCCCTTCCAGCTATACACACAAAGATTGCTAAAGCCATCTTTTTTTCCCCTTTTGACCTGATTATGACACTTCCAGCTCTGAAACATTATTTATGCTGTCTTCTCTCCATTCTTTTCTTCTCTGTGCTATCTCCTTCAAAGACCCCCACAATTCTCTTATTCCTTATTTAATCCCTCTGACATGCTTCCAAATGCCCTCACTCCTCTGCAGGTGCTTCCCAATCTTTTCTGACAGCTTAGACAAGAGCTGACTCCTATAGTTACAATTATTTGCAAGATTTTGCAGTGTTCAGGGATCAGATCTGGACGAGAAGAGAAAATGTCTTGCATTGCATAACCTTTCTTTTTAAAGATTTTTCTAAAGCTTCCTGTGAACCTTTTTGTTTCACAAAAAGGAAAATAAGGAAACAAAATGAAAATGTGTGAGTTCTTATCCTGATTGTGGAAAGGCTGGGTATCGGCCTGTTGGAGAGAGATGGAGTCCTGGGATCCACACGAACATTGCCCTTGCCTGGAATGTGTCTTTTGTGGTTTGTTTATCATTGGTATGATCTACATTTTAAACAAACAAATGCCAAAATTATCATCCCACGCTTACCTGGATTGCATGATCCCCATCTAGAGAAAAAGTTTTTCCTACCACATGTGAAAACAAAACATGATTGATAAAGATGATATTTGAAAGAAAGAATATGGTCATTAGTCAAATACCTAGTAAAACAGGGATAGCTGTTTCTTCCAGAAACCCCTTCCTTTCAAACTACTAGGTGCACTAGAGATGTAATGGTGTTATACCATGTCTTCTAACATAATAGAGAATAAAAAAAAATGAAAAAGAGGAAGAAAGGTTTTTGAATTTGAATTAAAGTTTGTCTGGGTGTCACCATGGCCTTTCCTCTTTCTGCCAGCCAAATGTGAAACGAAGGGCTTTGCTTTAAGGGACCAGCTTCACAGGCACCCTACTGGCAAGGTGGAACGTGAGCACCTAAGTCAGTGGACTGGATCCCAGCACTTTTCTGCAGGTCATATCATACCTGATTGATTCCCTTCGGCTTCATGATTCTGCAGGGAAGACAAATGTTTCTGGAATTACAGCAAGTCGAGTTCCCCAGACACACATGCTCTCAAACTGTGCCAGCTTCTACAAAGTGGAAAAGCTTTGATTAATAGGAATGGCACTAGACTTTAAGGTGCACTTTATTTCATTGATGAACTTTGAGGTGTCTCCTGCAGTAACGGTTTTGTAAACTGTAATCGTTAACATCGCTTATTCAGGATTTACAAGCGACACTAACGCCTATTTTTTCAGGCTGCTACTGGGATAAATAACTGATGTTGAAGAAGCAGATCAGGATCTCTGTGGAAAAAGAAAAAAAAAAAGAAAAAAAAGAATGGTGTGTGGGTTTTATAACCAGCAAGGCATTTTTCTGAGGTGCCTGTAAAAGTACGTGGTGTGATGTGACTGTTTTATAAAAGAGGGAAGGGTGATGTGTGGGCTCCATTACATAATATTATTGCAGAGCTTAATCGGTGCAGGGCCACAAGGGAAAAATGATATCATGGAAATCAATTCACATCATATACCACTTAGAAAATGCAAAAATTAGAGTGTTTGCTCAAAACCTCCTCTATAACAGGATTAACTACCAAGAAAATTAAAAATGATGTAAGAGGAAAAGCTGAAGAGATAATCCAGGATGATCCAAAGGATTTTGCAGATATCTCTGTACTGTTAACAATCTTGTCATTGAATCTAGCAATTTAATGAGTTACATTCTCCATTGGTACAATTAGGTACAGTTCCATGTACCCACTTAATGTGTTTTTTGATATAAATCTAAACATGATATACTTGTTTTAGTGTATCATGTTGTGCATTAGTACATGTATATTTAGCAGTGTACTCCTGTTGAAGGCAGTATATCTGTGTTGATTAAAAATCCAAGGATGTGGTTCGTAAACCGTTACTTTCAGGGGTGTCTGAAACAAGTGCTTGCAATCCTGCTTTGTACTCGCAGTGATGTATAGCACTGGCTTGTATCTGCAGTTTCATCTCTCTGTTGGTGTTTGGTGTTGTCAGACATTTTGACACATTCTGCTTCTTTTATTGGCTGAAAAACAATGTAACAGTAAATAAGAATAAAACGAGCCAGTTGTCTTCATCACAAGAAAAACACTTTAGGAGAGGTGCTGTGATCTTCATGATGGTTAAGTTGTGCCTGTTGAATTTGCATGAATATCCCTGTGGAGTTATGTGACCGTGAATGAAGTGAAGACAATTTGGGTCCATCTTCATGTCACAGGTCGCACTAGGAGCAGCGTGTGACAACAGCTGATCCTTGCCTAGTTTCTTACCATGTGCTCTGTTACAGTGAGTCTGATGCAGTAGGAAGGTGTTATGAAAGTCAGTGAACGATTCCTGCCTTTCTCTCTCCTGTCTTTTGCTTGCTTTCTATTACCTCCTGCTCTTGGATCTTTCTTGAAGCAAATTCAGTGTTACCCCTATCATCTCTCCTCGAAGTTTGTTGCTCCAATCAATCTCTTCTTCTCATGAATAATGCCCACTTTCTTTTTTAAAGTATTAATTTGTGCTTCACTTTGGGCTTGAAGCAATCAGCCAGTTCTCTTTGCAAAACGGCACACATCTCTTCCTCTGAATGTGAAACATGTTCAGTTCAACTCAGTGTTTTGTAATGTCCTAATTACTGTACCCACAGGTTACTGGGTTATAACAGTACGCCTTTTAAGTAAAATGAGGAGATGCATCTTCATGGGACCTAATTAGAAGGTGAAGTTAATAAAGACAGAAGGAAATAAAAAAAGCCAGTAAGAAAGTCAGATACCTCCAAAAACTGTTGAAGGAAGTCATCTTCTGGAGTCTTTCTTAGCACTAGCTAGGCTTTCCCAAGATGTACACAGTGTGAGGATCTTTTTGAGAGCCCCTTGGTGAGAGCTGGAAGTTCCCAAGTGGCAGTAGCCTGGGGCAGCCGAGAATCTACAGACGTGCATCCTTGTGACACCTCCTGACAGGAGGGACAGGAGGAGCCAGAGGAAGAGCAAGAAGCTTGAATGGCTGACTGCATGGTGTTGGTAGACTAAGCAGAGGGTGGGAAAGCAGCAGAATTATGTTTTCTGATGCTTTCTCCATTAATGCTACCTGGGAACCACGTGCCAGAGGAGGGGAGCCTACCTATTGACATACCTGTGTTGGAGAGCTGGAAATAGAGACAACGTCTAGGGCGAATAAACCCAGAAAACTTCTGTTGGAGAGAGCATGGAGGCTGCTAGACCACAGACTTTTACCAATGCCATATACAGTGGGACGCCTACATTTTTATGGGGGCTTTCTGTTGGGATTTTTAAACATTATTCTGAAGCACTGGGAAAAATAGTTGCTCCAAGATTGAGTATTTCTGTATCATTTAATTACAATGGGGTTTTTAAGAATTGTACATGGAATGAAAATAGATGTTATCCTCCCCCATGCAGCCTTGGGCAGAAAAATTCATAGTGAGTTTGGAACGGTGCTTTTTGACACCACTGAACTGTGTTTGAAAAAGAAATTGCACTGCACTGATTTCCTTGAGTATTAGAGATTCAGCACTAAGAATAGAAATCTATTATTCCTATTATTCTGTGATCATGTTCCTCACTGGAGTTTATGTAAGCAGGTCCCCATGTATATGTGTAGAAACCTACTGAATTCTGTGTGAACTAAGTATTGGGATGTATTTTTTCCTGCAAATGCAGTTTGCTTAAAAAGGCAAGGCTCTGGCTTTGACTTTCACACATAAATCTCATTTCCCACTTTAGATATGGTCATTTTATTCTCAGATTCTTTCATCCTTTCATCGACAGTGCACAGTTCCTAGAGCCTCTCTGGACCCTAAACACCGACAGGATTCCTGTTTAGTATGTAAACATACCTACTGCATAGTATTTGGGTGTTTGCTAAGCACAAATATAATCTTTTATCTTTATGAAACTGTTTGTATAATAACTTTACTTTCCTGATATTTTCTCTCTCTCTTTTTTTTTTTTTGTAGGAAGAACAGGAATTAATAAAATTTCTGTGATTTAATTTTTATCCAGCCCAAAAAATACACAGAGCAAAGTGTGTATATTCTTTTTGAGAAATTAATCTCTTTGAAAAATTCTCATTTGTTATATCTTTATGGACAATGCATCATAAAAGGATATACCAGGCAAGTTCATGGCACTGTCTGTCAGACTAGGCTAACAAAATGATTACTGCTTTGCCCAGTACACGAGCCTGCTACCTTGATGCTTAGAAAGCATGGGCTCCTTGCCCGAGGGGGTCAGAGAAAAGCAACCATGATGCTCTGAGAATGCCAGATGGACCTACAGCCTTCAGATACCCATTGAAGAATTCTGGGTGCTTGAGGATATTTAGAAGAACATTGCAACCTGTAAGCACCAGCACTACCCAAAATTTGGGCGTTGCTACAGGTGGTTCATCTCAGCTGGCCTCCTGGTAGCAGCACTTTGTTGACTTCTGTTGGCAAGCGAGGAGTTCAGAGAGGAGCATGCCAGGCTGAATTTCCTTTTTACTTTGGTGTGCCTCAGGGTGTTGCTGTAAAAAAGCAATTCCCTACCAGAACCAAGGAACAGTTTTACTTTAAGGTGAATGGAAGTCAAAATATAAAGGTCAATATTAAAAGAAAGAGTTTTACTTATAATGTGTATATAATATACAGAATCATGTAGAGAAATGTTTGGGCAGCCAAATTCACCCAACGGATTTGGGGTTGAGAGGTTGCCTTAGGTGAATGACACTGCCCTAAAATAGCTGATGACAGGACTGTGCAGGCAGATGATGAGACACTGTGGGTTTTTTCTTGTTTTATTTTTTTTTTTTTAATGAAGGAGTAGGAGAGACTACGACAACTATTTCATCCCCAAATCCTGTGTGTGACTGAACTCTTTCTAATGGAGCTAAAGCACTTCAGGGCCTGCTGTGAGATGACATAGCCCAGCAGAGCAGCAAACACAGCCGGCGGGAATGACTGTTTACAGAAAATTAAGATAAATCTAGATCTATAAGATTTGTCCTTCAGCAAGACATTTGAGATACCCACATTTGTGAGAAAGCATGGGGAAATGGTAGAGTGAGTGAGAACGAAGAGGACTGAGGAAATGATGCCAGGCTTCCAGGAAACGGAGATGGTTTCTATGGATGTAACACATGTGTCAGTGTCCTTGAAGCAGCTTGCTGTCATCAATCAGATCAATTCCTAAGCAGGAAATGCAAAAAAAAATTTTGTAAATCTAAAAGAGGGAAGTTGAATTTTTTTTCTTATCATAATAGATGAAAAATAATTTGGGTAAAGGTTGAATAAAAGCAATTGTCCCTTGTGTGTAGAAGTGACCTATGGAAGCAAAGTACCCACCTGAAGAAGGGTCAAAACACGACACAGTATTCCTTCATAAAACACTTTTCTGTAGATTTGATTAAATATATTTTTATATTGCTGAAATATAAGTTATACTGCTATAAGACTTGCACAGCTGAAACATCTGTACTGTTTCGCGTTTATCTTTCCTATGCTTTCGCTAGTGTTACCAGCCTTCTGCACAGCAGCACTTTTATTGGGCTGGCTTACACAGTTCACAAGGCTATATTTATTGCCCATTTTATGATAAAGCAAAGGGCCTAGTCTCATTGTTCTGTTTTCCAGTTGTTGGTGTTGCTCCACTAGAATTGTTATTCGAATTTGGTTTGCAAAAAGATTAAGAGCTGAACTTCCACTTATAGGGGAATAATGTGTAATAGTTTATGTATCTTCGGAATTTGACCTCTGAGATGAAAAAGATGCTCTTTTGAAGTTATTTGGGAATTTAGCCATTCACTTCTGTGGACCTGCAGTTTCAGCCCAGATCCAGACTTGATTCCTCAAAAGCTTGTCCCTTTAAGCTGTCAGTGTTCACGTTGTCTGTACCAATATTCTCAGGGCATACATTTCCCCATACATTAATAACTCAATTTTCTTAATAAAGCAGGGCCAGCTCAATCTTTAAGGTTTTGTGGACAGATGAGATGGAAGACCGGTTAGCAAACAGTGACTGCCCACCCACGCCTGTACTGAACTCATCAAAAAGTCCCATTAGCTGAATACTTAATGCTGAGCCTTAATGAAATGGTGGTGTCTGGCATTACAGTGTCTGAAGAGCTCCCAAGGCCTAATGGCTGTGTGGGGGAGGGTTACTACCACATCTTTTTTCTTGGGGAAGAAAGATAAGAAATGAGGTTGTCCTTTAGCAAACACGATTTGTCCAGAGGAAATTCGTAGGCAAGCTGGGAATTGAGTTTACCTTGAGGGCCAGCCCGGTGTTTTAGCAGAAAGACCAGGGATATTGCAATTGCAAGAGGAAGAAAATGAAATCAAAAAGGTTTGTAATTCATGAAGGGCGTATCAAACATAGATAACTAACCTAAACCTTCCAGAGTCATTCTAGGCAAAACATCTTACTCTGTTCCACAATTCTGCTTTTCCAAATTGCAGACAAGTGGTCTGTCCCTAAGTCAAGTGGCCCTGACAATGAGCAAGTTGATGGTCTGAAATCAAAATCAATTCCACTCGTTAATTAATCAGTTACAGTTCTTTCAAAAGTGCACTAACGAAGTTGCTCTGATTAGCAATACATGAATATTGTGTCCCTGGGATTTCCAAAGTGCCAGATCTTTCCTTCCCCTTAGTCATATGAGAAGCTCCTTTAAATTCCCTTGCTAAGGTTACTCAAGACAGTTTGCTGAATTGTGCCCTCTATTTTGAGCTAGAGGCAAATTAGTGCCAAATTATGTGCTTAGCTGATGGATAATATTTTAAAATATCGTTTTGAAAAGACTCTAATTGTCACAACAAATCTTTTTGTGGTAAACAGAATCTTCACATTTCTTTTAGTGCTTTATTTTCAGGCAATGCATGCTATTGAAATGCATGAGAGGAAATTAAATGCCTGTGATTTAGTGAAATGTTCACTTAAGGAACCAGTGGTTTTGCTATTAGCATTTTGTAGCAATTAGAAAGTTTCTGGGTTTCAATCGAGGCAGTATAGCTTGTTCCATACACCTGGATTTTTGTTAAGTTTTATGTATCTTGTTCTCCCTTTTGAGATTGAGATTTTTTTGGTAATTTCAATTTTCTTTCTTTTTTAATTTTTTTTCTTTTTCCTTTTGTTTTGGCATAGTTTCTCTAAGCTCCAGCCAAGAGGAAAGCACTCCTATAACATGCAGGATTAGGGTATTCCTTAGAAATCCCGTAAACTAGCATAAAGTTCTGCAGGTGTAGGACAAGGAGAAAAGAAATGAGTGATATGAGAGAAAATTGGGAGAAAAAGAAAAATGTTCTTTCTTGGAAATCATATGCTTCCTTGTTGTTCTTTGGGCTAGAAAATCAAATCAGCATGAAAAATTCCAAAGACATGTAAATTATGTGAGTTCAGAAAGTTTCATCTTTACACTGGCAATGGAAATCATCATATGAATCCCTCAGCGACACCTCCTGCAGTGTCCTGGAGCCTCTGCCTGTACCCCGGCCACCGCTGTGAGTCACACGACTCCTCAGACCGACTGCTGTGGCCCACACACTGTCTCTCTCTCCTGGGGAAACAAGACCCACAGGAGTCCTGAGGAGCTACTCTTCCCATAAATTGAGCTCAAGCCTTACCAGCAGATTGGTTAATGTCAGCTTGGTCTGAGCCTTATGTTGGATTTCTTACCAGTAGAAAATTTTCCCTTATCTCTATCCTCCCCAAAAGAAAAATAACAAGTAAAATAATAATTATTGAGCAATCTTCAGATCATGCTATGAATAAGCATAGTTCCAAAACCCAGTTGGCTTTAGTTATCACTGCCAGAGCACATGCGAGGCTTTAACAGAGAGTTAAGTGACTTGGCCAAGATCACATAAAAAACAATAGGGCAACTGTTAAGCCCACACGTCTTGAAGGTCTTGCCTGCACATACCCTTAGGTTGGTCTAAAAGTTGGAATTCATCTGATGCCACCTCCACCAAGATGCATGGAAAATTATTTTGTGGTTGTACAGCCTCTACTTTGGGCCCGAGAGAGAAAAAAAAATCCTGAATACAACAGGAAAACACTTTTTTTCTTTTCTCTTTCTCTTCCTTTTCCTTTCCTCTTCTTTTTCCTTTAGTTTTCCATTTCCTTTGTTCTTTTCAGATGCAAGCAGCCTATGGAGTATTTACAGTCTATTTATTAGCAAAGGTTACCCCCCTATCTCCACTAATACATCTAGCAAAGACAAGTTTACATCATTTCTGCCAAGAGATTTCATATTGGATGGAGGATAATGTTAAACTTTATAGATGCCAGTGATCATTTCCAGTGGGAATTTACTACATTGGCTTGATTTTGTGTTTCTGAAACTCTCATTACAGCCGTGCCAGGCTGTATATGGCAGTTCTGGAAAAGCAAAAGGCTCAGCGGGGATTTCAGTGCTCCCAGCTTAATGGTTTTTGTAACAAAAAAATAAGAGCAAAGACAGCAATCAGGGATGAGGTTAGAGAGCTGCAAGAAATCTAACAGGTGATACCCATGGTCAGGACGATTTGAGCTGGCTTGTTCCCCATGGCAACATAAGACCTCTGTGGAAGCCCTGCTGCTGCCCATGTCGCCCGTGAATGGAGGGCTACGGTGCGGAGCTGGAGGCAGGCAAGGGAGGAGGAGGAGGAGAGGAAAGCACCTCTAGCAGGGCCTGCACAGGGGCAGCCGGGAGCACCAGTTAAGGCCAAACCTTAAAAGAGATGTCAGTAAAGCTTGCACCTAAATTATAGGTATCTTGTGAAGGAGTCCTTCTAAAGTAAATGTTCAGGTTCTCAAGTTTAAGCTGAGGGACAGGTGGGCACTTTTTTAAGGCCAGCAGAGAGAAATCCTAGATGCCTGTATTTTAGGCACCTGAGTCAAATGTCTGGTTCCCCCTCCCCAGCTGGATCTATAACACTCTTCTCTTCAAGCTTTAGGCTACACTGAATGGAAAACAGGCACAGCTGAAGGAGGCAGAAGTAACAAGTTCTACCCTCTGTAAGGAAGTGCCTGGTACAAGTACTAAGTGAGGAGGACACGAGTCCTAGGCTGTCGTGCCTGTTCCTAGGATTATATTTCCTCTTTTGTTCATTGGGTTGCAACCCACAGTGACTCTTTGGTGTAAAACACATAGCCAGTTTAAGGGCTGGATGCAGGTTTCTATCTCTCAGGAACATGCCCTAACTGTTAGACTTTTAACCATCCATGTGAACAAACCCATGAAACGTGGCTGAGCAGAGAGCTTTCATTAACCAGATTGGTCATCCACAGGCTTCAAGAGTTTTAAGGATATTCCAGAATGAACCACTAAAAATCAATTTTGTGCATTCCTTACATTTAAATTGTCCTTGTGATAACCATGGCAACCATTACAGCTAAAAAGGCTCAAGTGGAGAAAATGCACACTTGTTTTAAATTAACGGATGGAAACTACTGTAGGAAAATGTGGTTAAAAAAGCCTAAAGCAAGTAACAGTTACTGCTCATGATCACTTTGGTCTTTAATAGAATCTTCTTTCTTCATTGACTTTTATTTATAACTATATATTTCTGTACATTCCAGTTAATTTTCTGCTAGTATGTCAGAATACTAGAGTGATTTTTGTAGTCTGCTTTCTTTAACTGAAAAAATCCAGACATAGTCTAATAAAGAGGCTCCAATTCCTGATCTGATTCATGTGCAAGAGCCCAGACTCTGAAGGGTACAGAATGAGATATATATAATTCCACATGGCTTTCAAGGGGTGAAGGAGCAGAGAGATGCCTGCATATCCTTCGGGAGGTAGTCCCAGCACAAACAAAGTTCAAGTGGTTGTAAGGAGATTTATGCTTTAATGGAATAGGTTTTAAAGGCATCTAGAGATCTGCCCGTGTAGGTACACATTGAGGAGTGTGTATCAAAACAGCTAAGCAGGCTAAGTGCCTAACTTGTGTAATTTCTGTGGAAGTTAGGCACCTACCATATTGAGCCGAGTTAATAAATGTCCCTAGCCTCTATCTGTGCCTTGAAATGTCTAATGAGTTTCAGCCTTAAATATTAACATCACCTATGAAAACATTTGATCATGATTGCAAATTCTAACCATACTGCGTAGTATTTACCATGGAAATAATCGATAAAATCAGGGGCAAAACTATGTCATTGTCACTGAAGTGACAATACTTTGTATAGCTGTAGATGTAAGCGACCATTTAGGACTATTTTGGCAGCGATGACTTACTAGAAATCCATGCCAGTGACTATGGAGTAGTGAGGGATAAGTCTGGCTGTTCTGGCAAGACCTCACAAATACTGTTTTGCAAGAAGGAGCTTTTCTCCCCAGCAAGTCTTTTGACCACAGCTGGCTGAGAGGAAATCATAGCCAATGCTTGGAGGGGAAACTACAATTTGTGCATCTCTGAGTCCCGTAAGAGAGGCACTGGCAAAGGCTGGAGGGTAGGCAAAAAAAATGAGAAGCAGAAGAGCTGAATTGAAATACTTTACCAGCAGGCTATTGTCTTTAAAATATTCATGGCTTTGTTTCATTAAAATTTTTCTACTTTTAATTAGAATTGGATGGGAAAGTTCTGTAAGAATGATTTTGGTACAAAAGCTCTTTCTCCATCAGCACGTTACCGCGTGGGAGTTGCCTAAGTCTCCATTCTCTTGTGTGGTCTGGGCTCACCAGGAGAGACAATAAGATCATTTGGCTTCTGAATAGAGCAGGGTACCATGAAGGAGAAATACAGTTTGGGGCTGAACTGACATTTAACTAGTGTTTGAGGAATATCCAATAAACCAGAATGAAACTTTTTTTTTTTTTTTCAACTTGGGAAATACTCTGTCAACACAAAATCTTTCAACAATCTTGATTTTCTTTTTTTTTCCTCAGTTTTTCTGTTCAGCAGCAAACAGAGAAACTCTTTCACTATAGTGTTAAAGAAAAAGACAGATTTGAATATCCCCCCGGATGGTAATTCTGATATTACAAACTCCTGAATCACTGAAGAAAAAAGACCCCTTCCCCAGCCAGGCCGCTCATGGGAAGCCTCTCCTGTGCTCAGAGCCAGCAGCTCAGTGGCCCCAGCTGGGAACACATCAGTGCAGGCTCAACAATAGCAATGCTTGCTCTGCTTTTTCTGCGAATGAAACCTAGGAATTTTGTTCCTGGATAGCTGCATGAGGAAACTGTTGCTAACTCCTGTGATTTTTAGTTGACAAATATCATAAAACATAAGGGGACTTTAGGAAAAAATTCTTCATAGAAAGAGTTGTCAGGCTCTGGAACGGGCTGCCCAGGGAAGCGGTGGAGTCCCCATGCCTGGAGATATTAAAAGAAGGGTAGATGTGGTGCTTAGGGACATGGTTTAGTGATGGCATGGCAGTGTTAGGTTAACGGTTGGACTTGATGATCTTAAAGGTCTTTTCCAACCTAGACAATTCTATGATTCTGTGACACATGAAGTGTACTATTAATCCAGACACTGGAGTGAGGATCTAGGCCGGCTGAAGAATCAGCTTTTCACTATTTTGTAAAACTTTAGCTTTCCCAAAAATATTTGAATAGAACAATTCTAGATAAACTTATTAACTGATCATAATTTACCTAAAAAATCTAGTTGCAAATTCAGGATACTTGTATCTGGAGATGCAGGGGTTTTGTATAAATGGTTTAAATATTTTTTTCAGGTAATGAATGGGCTCAAAAAATTACAGATTATTTTTATAAATTATAAATACAAAAGAAGCTAAATGCATAGAATATATTCCCTAGAAATTGTTCGATGCTATCCACCACTATATCATATTTTCCATTTGTCAGTGACAGTGAAAATTATTGAATTGAAGCTCTTGTAAAAGAGTTTCACCAAGAGTGAGATTAAGGCAAAGTCACCAAAAGGAAATTGAAATAGCCCCTCCTTTATATCTGTTTCTCTGCAGCACAATTACATTTCAGTAATTTTGTTTAGCATGTCTTCTATATATTGCTCATTTGGGGCCTGCTGAATAATTACATGGGAAATACTGTGCTGTTACTGGAAGAGGTTTCTTGCAATTGCAAACAGCAGGAAAACATAGTTATTAAAAACTGATAAAATATTGGTATTTTTACTGCAAAATAACTAGTAGCTATTATTGGCACTGTTTAGAATTCATTTAATTTACTTTGCTTTCAATTAGGACTGTGCATACAGAAAAGTTTGCTTTGGGTTTTGCTGCTAGCTGAAAAAAGGCAGAGTGAGAGATACAGCACTTCAATGCAGTATTTATGGAAAAACCACCACATATTACTGCTGGAGCTACTAAAACCGCCTGTGGCTAAGGGTGCTTAATATTTGCCATTAGCCCTATTTTCATTGGTTTATCGCTACATAGAATTGCTCAAGCTGAAATTTGCCATGCTTGCCTCTGCCTTAGGTAAAGCTTTTTGAAATATTTCAACAATAATTCCTCAGCTGTTTCCAAGAATAAATTTAGGAAGAATAAGTGTCATGGTTTAACCCAGTAAGCAGTTAAACCCCGCACAGCCGTTTGCTCATTCCCCCCTCATGGGATGGGGGAGAGAATAGGAAGAACGGTAAAACTCGTGGGTTGAGATAAAGACAGTTTAACAGGACAGAAAAGGAAGGGAAAATAATAATAATAATATTAAAAGAATATAAAAAACAAGTGATGCACAATGCAATTGCTCACCACCCACTCACCGATGCCCAGACAGTTCCTGAGCAGCTGCCACACCCCCCTGGCCAACAACCCCAGTTTTTTGTTCAGTATGACATCATATGGTCTGGAATATCCCTTTGTCCAGTTTGGATCAGCTGTCCTGGCTGTGTCCCCTCCCAGCTTCTTGTGCACCTCCAGCCTCCTTGCTGGCAGGGCAGTATGAGAAGCTGCAAAGTCCTTGATTTAGTGTAAGCCCTGCTCAGCAACAACTAAAACATCAGTGTGTTACCAACATTCTTCTCATCCTAAATCCAAAACACAGCTCTATGCCAGCTACTAGGAAGAAAATTAACTCTATCCCAGCCAAAACCAGGACAATAAATGAAGTTTAAGTGGTTTCTGCTTCTCTTGAGCAGTGTGCTAAAGACTAACAGAACTATGTTGCCTCTAGGGAAATAATATTCATTACCCCCTGCCAGGAGAGTGCGTTGTAACACATCTGCCTCTCTGGAGGCCACATCAGAATCTATAGGGTCTAGTGAGGATAGGGGTGCACCTTGGCAGGACCAAATGGACAGAAGGCATGGATGCAGCTGCCACTGGAAATTCAGATTCAGTTGGGTAGAGGGGGGCTGGCAGGAGAAGAGGAGGGAGGCCAGGGCGACCTTCCTTTCCTCCCCTGTATACAGTGGCAGAGCAGCAGGGACCTCCAGCCAGCCAGCACATACCCAGGGGAGTCAAAAGCGTGGCTTCCTGGCCAAGGTGGCACTGGGTTCCTGCAACCGCTCAGGAGTGCGATTAGTAACAGAAAATTGCTTTAACAAGTCAACCAAAACAAATGGCGTGGTTATCCTCAGCACAGTGATTTCAGCTGCTGCATAAATACGAACCAAGCGCTCAGTCCTGCAGGCAGTCACTAGCTTCTCAGGGTAAGTGCCACAGCTCTTCACGCCAGGATGCCCATCACTTGGAGTGAGTCACTAGCCCTGGAAATCATTGGTATTCAGACCCATTCGTTGGCATCCTCCTTGAAAGCTGCTGCTACATATTCACTTGTCATTCCTGGCCAGACTCCCCTTAGCAGCAAGAAGCTGTTTTCGACCTCTCTCTGCTCCTGGCACTCAGCCTGCCTGGATGACACAGAGGTTTGAGGTCAGAGCCTTCTGGCCTCAGCTCCTGCCCGCGGACCATTCTTTGAACAAGGTCCCAGGATTATGATGATGGAGGCATTGCTAATCCCTCTTCTCTGACCATTTAGCATAGCCAGTGGGTATACTGTGGTGGGCCAAGATCTGGCTAAATGGTATCTGAAAAAACTTGCTCAGGTCCAGTTTTTAATACTTCCCTAAACCATCTTATAATGAGCATGTTCCTCTGTGTCTTGGCTCTTTCTGCAGGCTGCGCAAAGCTGAAACATCACATGGGTTTGAGCACAGCGTGAAGGCAAAGTAAGGCAGTGAAATAGTCAGGAAGGGGGCAGAAAAAATCCTTCCAATCTTGTTTCCACCACTGGTAAAATTAGCAGCTTTGTATCTGTCTCTCAAGCAGCTGAGGACTCCTACCTTTTTGACAGATGGATAGTGGAAGAGGCTGCAGAGAGTCAACTCTGACATGGTTAGGGATATGACCTGATGCCACTTTACCCCGCTAAGCCCACTGCCTTTCAGAATAAATTTGTCAGGGCTGTGTTTGCACAAGAGTTTGTTTATAACCTTTCCAGCACGCAGAAAAAAAGCCCTCATGAATTCAGAGTCTGCTAGCAAATAGTTGTGTAAATCACAGGCAAGGCATGAGATCTTTCTCCTGTCCAGTAGTTAATCCACCAGAATGACTATGACCAGTTTTTCTTGTTGGACCAGGAGATGTCCTAACTGCTAATTAAAGTTCCTCTTCACATGATATCTTGGGACTTGGTGTTATTTCACTTCCATAAAAATGCTTTGTTCCTTTGCAGCGCAGACAAGGAATGTTCTTAGAGAGTCTAATGACTAATTCACATGTGCCTTTAATCACCTCTCTTTTTGAATTTATCTAATTACTTTGAGCAAAAGATTGATCATATTAACTGTCCTTAGAGTTCAGGTTATTTCTACAATTAAAGCTGATATTTCTGCAGTTAAAACTGGCTTTAAAGGGTGGACTAGTGTGGTTTTCATTTTGTTATTTTTATTTCCTTCTCTAAAGAATTTTCTTGTCTGTGAGTGAAAAGAAGACCTGAGTGCAGAACTGAACAGTGGTTTTATTATCACCTTACTTTTTCTTCCTTTGAACAAAAAAACCTCATTTTGTATTGTTACCTTTTTTCTACCACTTTCATTACTGTTAGATAATTTCAAACCTATTTGTAAAAACACCCAGCCTTTATATTGTTGTTGTGAATCTCAATTTAATGCAGGAGGTCTATGTTCAAAAAGTATCTTAAGCTGATGTCTGGCAGACAAGCTCTGATGGATTTTTGTCCAGCTGTTTAGTATGTTACCACCCCATGTTCACTCTGTGATGGGGTCACAGGACCCATCAGCGGTTATTATACTTATTTTAGGGGCTTCAGAGGGAACATGCTTTCTGCACCTCACCTGCAGACTGTCATTTGCAACTTTGATCGCGGCAGCAAATGCCATGTGAAATCCCCTGGGCCTGGGGTGATCTGACTGAGATTGAGTGCTTCTTCCTCACCGTCTGGCACTGAGCTGCAGAAAGTAAACCCCAGCCAGCACCTCTTTGCGTCACCCTAACACCTGGGCGGGCATTTGAACTGATGCGGTTGAAATCCAGTTGGGTTTCTGCTGATGGGGATAATTAAATGTTGTCCTTCTAGCATGGATGTAGACAAAAAGAGCTATTTTTCATACCTTGGATACTGAAGGCTAATCCCATCTGTCCCTAAAACTGGTTGCAAAACAACAGAGAGATTTAGCAACCCCCTGGAGTGTGGGGAACCCCATCTAAGTGTCCCACAAGCGGGATTTCTAACTCTTCCTGAGGAAAAAAAACCTAGAAAGATTAGTTCACTTCACAATTACCTTAATTGTGTCTTCAGTATTTAGTATGTCTCTCAAATGATTTTTTTTCACCAGCTTCTTGCATTACACAGATAAAATAATTTGTTTGCTAATCGTATGGCAATTCAAATTATTTCTATTTGGTACAGTTTAACATCAGTGTGCTCTGTTAATTGCTAGGATTTAATTTATTTCAATCTGTATCTGCATGTTCCATAGGTAGTAATCAGTGGTCTTTTTCTTTCTCTGTCCCACGGGAGTGGGAGATGATGACCCTTCTTCTTTCCTTGCTAAAATCCTGCTCTATTCCCCAGGTACCAGTTGCATTTCCTTTCAGATTTGTCTAACTGATTGATGGAATTAAACTAAACTCAGGGCAATTGCTCTCAATCTTTATATAGCAAGTGGGCTGTTGCTTCTATTTCAGACCTGAAGAGGAGCTGGTGTACCCAAAAGGAGGACTGTTGTGCCAAAAACCTGCCTGCTTTTCCCAAGGACTAGTTTTGCTTTTTCCATGGAAGCCTTTTTTCACATATGGTCTCAGACCATTGGAGCTACAACACTGCCACTCTAGAGTCTCCACCATTCTAGACAGAATCTACTTCATATCGATTTGTACTAAGAAAAACATTTTTTGACGATTGCAGTCTCCTGGATGCTAGCCAAAACTGCCTGTGTCCCATCAGTATGTGGCAGCATAATGTACAAGGTTCAAAAAGGACTAATATGTAAAGTCAACACACATTATTACATTAAGTTCATAGCATCAGTCTAATTACTAAAAGCATAGCAACAGTTTAATGTTAAAACAGCTCTATCTATTTTATGCTTTAAAATCAGTCTGCCTCCAGAACGTGAGGTAGGATTTCACTGTGTGTTTTTGCAAGAACTTGTTTCAGATTCACCTGCTAGCATAACATGCCCTTTAGAGCTGATGATTTTATTTCTTGTACCACAGTGGCTGTACTGCCAATAATACTGGGATAATACTTCAATAATCAAAATCATGAGCTTTTTAAAGTCACGCTATTTCACTTTATTGCATGAAGATGCAGTTCCCATTACAAGCTCACAGACACTTCCAGTATCTGAATCATACAGGGAGGTATTGCCTTGAGAATCTCAATTATCCAGATTCAGGAGAAGCTTAAAATACTTAAGGAAGGGAGAAGGAGAAAAATATATGACATTCCAATATTGCTTGTTATGCACAGGGTTCAAACTTTGATGTCCATCACTCACCCTTTAGTATTTAGAAGGGAGGCACACACTCTCTTGGGCCCTCCTCTAAATAAATGGGGGTTTCCCTCTGTAAGCTGCCTCCTTCAAGGTCAGGATTAGCCTCTTTTGTAGTCCATCAGTTTTATGTATTTCAGCTTGGAAAAAAAAAAAAAAAGAAAGGAACTCTTTATTGGCACACTCAAGAACAAGAGAGGAAATAATTCCAGAAAGATTGTAAAAGCTCAGATGCCTCAATAAATTAAGGTTGGAAACCTCTTTCAGTCAGCACTAGACTTCAAAATTACAGCTTGAAAGCCAAATACAGATATTGGCTGCACCATTTCACTTTTCACCGATGTATATCTGCTTTGAGATGGTGAAGTCAAAAGCAGAACTGGCTGTACTGTCTTTCACTTATTTTCCTTAAAGAGTTAAGAAGAATTCAGACTTTCGTGTTGGGGCTGTTTTAGAAGTGTCACCTATCTCAATTGAAAGAATCTGTCTATGCCCTTTGAGAGCCCTTCTAATTATAGATGTCGAGGTGTCCTTGAGCTTTGAAGCAAATGCTGTTATCCAGTTCAATATATGGTACGGTACAGAAGATTGTTTTATCTTTCCATCCAAAAGTACATTTTCAGCTTTTGGTCACAGGTTAACTTTAATTACATTACCCCTTCTAGAGATGAAGGCTCTATAAGCACCTAAAAAGAGCAGCATAATTCATTTACAAGCACACATGCAATGAATTTTCTCCTTTTAAAAGTGTCTTTTTCCAAGCAATGGGTTCTTATTTCCCAGTATTGTATTCACTTGAGCACAGGCTTCACGAGAATCCTTTCATCATGGTGATGGAGTTACTGTTTTGTACTTGCTGAACTGACTGTATGAATGTCTTGCCTAAAGAGGTCTTAGCCACATGCTTCTTTGACCTGATAGTTTAAACAAACTCTCCATTGTGTTGGTTATTTTCTCTGTGTTTTGGAGTATGTAATTCTATGAGTGCAGAAATCATCAGGAAAAAAACATGGGTCCTAGGAAAACAAGCCAAATCCGGAACCATACCAGAAGGAATTATTTTAACATAGCTATAAAATAGGTAAAAAAGTTTTGTAAACAGAAGCGATGTTGGTCAGGCTTTCTAACACGTATGCACTCCTTTCAGTCTGAAATAGAAGCAGAAATCTTTCAACTAAGTAGAGTGGAGAACATTTCTTCTAAGTTCAATTAATTGTTGTTCAATTAATTAGTAACTGCTGGATTCCCGGAGCATATAGGTGACCTCCCAGTCGTCAGGACTGAAAGTCTGGTTTCAGTCATTGACTTCAACATAAAGCCACTCCTTCCTCTTATACCAGCACCAGCCTTCTAGACCCTGCAATGAAAATAGGCAACAATAAGCTAGCAATTATCAAGCTCCCATGGGAGCTCCACAAATCAGCTGTCAACTGCAAGTCACCAAAAAGTCAGCGGTGCAGAGCCAGGCCCTCAGGTGCTGCCACGATTGCTCTTTGCAGAGCACTTGTGGCCCCCACCTCACCAGTGAAGGGGAACGTCTGCCCAGGGAGGACTTTCCTCCGGGGCAAGAAATTATACTGCTTTTTCCAACAGCTATAATAATGCTCCCTGGGCATTTTCTTCACTTGCATTCTTGGACGATCACAGCTATAATGACACTGTTACCACTTATTTAACCTGTCAGAGTATTTTACTGAGTTCTTAAACTATCAACCCAGGATACCATGGTAAATTGTGCTGATGGAGTTTATTGTTCATGAAATACACCTTTTCAATTCCAATGTGCATGTATTTTCTGTGCTTGTCAGTACTATCCTCCAAGAAAATATGCCAAGATTTTAAATTAAGAAATACAGAATTCCTCAGGATGTTTTACATCTTATCTATCAGTTCCAGAGGGATATCATTTATGCATAGTGCTCCCTTTAACAATGTTAGTTACTTTTTTATTTGATTTTGGCAGTTTTAAAAAATACCAGACTCTTTACAATAGAACTACACAAAGTTTTATGTGCAGGTCACCTTCTTAAGTCATAGAGAGATTATATTCAATGAATAAATTGCAACAACTTGAATGTAAAGAAATCTTACATATCAGGAACAAGAGTGTGTCATACAAGAGTAGTTTAGGGCTGATATAACAAGATAAGCACTCTGATAGCTGCACTGGCTGAGCTCCTAAACCCCGCTTCCCAGCTGAAGGTTGGTAGCAGGTATGCTAAGCTGTGGCTCAAAACACCAAAGGCAGCTGATTCCACATGCTGTGTTTGACCACAGATCAAATTGAATGTGAAGAATAAAACCTTCAAAGAAAGTTTCTTTGTGTTTTCCCAAGAAAGAGACTCATCTGAATTCTGGTGGAACCACATCTTTCAGCATAAATTAATACTGTAGTTCTCAAAATTTCCTATATTATTAAAGTGATTATATATTCCACATGCATTAATTCTGCAGAGAGGCATAGGTTTCATCTTCTGAGGCCTCCAAACACCCAGGCCTGTTACAAAAACATAACAACATGCAAATGAAAAATTGCATCAGATAATATCAGATAATATATACTGGATACACACACTGCTTAACAAATTGCATCATCGCTGCATCTATACCCAGAACAGTTAATTTTTATTTTGTTACTGATTTATAAAACAGAACTCCACCATATCATTGACATATTACAAAATCAAATTCCACTTCTCAAATATTTCAGTGGCTTTCCCTGGCAGCTGTTGTGCACTATCACCCAGGACATGAAGATTGAGTGCCATTACTGTGCTTGGAGTCCATACCAAGGTGAACTGCAAGTCTTCCAGGCTTTCTCCCAACTCTGTTCTATGGTTTTCCAAAGAGGGGTAGGTACTCTGAGCCATTTATCTGGAAGCAGTTTCTCACATCATTTTTTTAAAGGGAAAGCTTTTACTTTTTCAGCAAGTAAAATACGTCAAAGACTGAAAACTAGGAAAGGAACAAGCCAAAACATAATATATGTGGCCCTTATATATAGAGAACACATAGTGTCATATGTTTATTCTCACTTTTCTTTGTGTTGTTGAGTATCACACAAGCCAAAGCATAGCTAGCCAGGATTTGCTTATTGATATTGCTGATCATAGAATCATAGAATCATTTAGGTTGGAAAAAACCTTTAAGATCATCAAGTCCAACCATTAACCGAACACTGCAAAGTCCACCACTAAACCATGGCCCTAAGCACCTTGTCTATCCGTCTTTTAAATACCTGCAGGGATGGGGACAAAACCACTTCCCTGGGCAGCCTCTTCCAATGCCTGACAACCCTTTTGGGGTTTTTTCTAATTTTTCCTATTATCCAATTTAAACCTCCCCCCATGCAACCTGAGGCCATTTCCTCTTGTCCTATCACTTGTTACTCAGGTAACAAGCTTGGTAATCAGGTCCCTGATTTACATCTGAATTACAAAAATTATTGGTCCTTCACAAAAGGCAAAGAGATCAATTTAATTAGCGGATACTAAGGTATGATTGTATGACTCTTTCCATTAATTTCAGTCAGTAAATGACACATTTGTAAAATATTTCTCTCAGAGACCTTATGTCTGGCAGCCGTCAAAAGGTAGGCTATGTTTATGTGTACTTTCTTCATCTGATAGTTTTGATTGTGCATTTCTACTCAAAAATAATATTAAAAATAAGGTCAGACATCAGAGACTCAAAGTTTATTTGAAGAGAAAGAAGAAAAACATAATTACATTATCATGATATTCTCCAGATTGTTGTTTCGGTATAAATATGAAACATCATAGGTGTTTATTTGGAAGATGAGTCTGAGCCACCATCTAAGATCTAAATCTTTTTGTCAAATGATTATAAATTAAATTCTTATAACTGCAAAGATCCTTCTCTGTCTGAGAGTCAAAAGAGCCAGCATTCTAAACATGAAGCATCTAACTTATTTCAAATTGCTCATTTGACTCAGGTTATGGTCTTCAGTTTCCAAAAGAAAAGGAGCTATCCAAAATTCAAGGTCGCTTTTGAAATATTGATCTACTGATACAAAGTGTGTAATTTGGAATGTGTATTTCAGTTGAGAATAAATATAACTTCTCTGTATTGGCAATTTCCAATTTCATAGAAGTAAGGAGTGTTAACTGCAGTAGTTAGGCACAGAGTTCTTGGCAATTAACCAAGTGTGTTAATCACTGAAAATAATCCTGCAACAGTAGACAGCACAGGCATACCATACGGCTTGTTTTTATTTCTCAAGCGCACTAGATTTGCATCCAGGCTATATTGCTTTAAGCTCATCCTCACAGCAGTCAGTTTTCTAGCTTTCTAACAATTTGACAGCTAGCTGAGATTCATAGCAGTGATAACATTAAAGCAATTAAAGCTATTGCAGTTGAGGAAAAAGAAACCAGTTCTTGTGCCTATTCTACTGTGCCATATTCAGCCACTTCAAGTCCTAAAGAACAAATGAAGGTAGATGAAGCTATAAATGCACCTTTTCCTCTTAGTACGTGCTATTACTTATTACTGTAGTTATCCCCTTGTTATTATTTTTATATTGTATACCTGCCAGTCACTGACCAGGTAGGCCTATCAGAGTGCACACCATACCTCTCTCTAGCAGTCATACTGGGAAGCCAAAGAGAAGAGCCAGGATCCTGATGTCTCCAGACTGCCTCAGGGGGGTTCCACGTCAATGCGGTGAGAGTGAGTGAAAATCTGTTCTCCACTGTTAAAGTTCCGGTGCGTTCATCCTAGAGACAAAATCTTGGAAGCTAATAAATTTTGTATTTTTGGACTCCGCTTTTATGTAAACCTTGGAAAAATGGTTGCCGGGTGTCTGAAAACCAAAGACCAGAAAGAATCATGGTAGTCTGGAAACCCCCCAGAAGCACAGTTATAAAATGCACTTCAGTAGTGGTTTCAGCAGATGATTTCCATGTTAACATGGAATTTTTAGGACACCATTAGCACAGTGTGGCTAGGAGTTTGGTCTGCCTTTCACATCAGTGAGGCGTGCCCTGGAAAGCAATCCCAGGGTTCTGAAGCACTGCAACTTCCCCAGAAGGACAGAAATCAATGTTGGAAGGTGGGTCACAAAACTTCAATACAAGACATTAAAAGCACTTTTGAAGTTTGAGAGCAGATTAAATTGTCTGTAAAAGCAACCAAGAAAAGTTGCCATCTAAATTGAAGATATGCTAATGAGTTCTCACAGATTTGACAAGAATAAATGTACCATCATAGAAGTGTAAGACATTCCTTGTTGTCTCTAGGTTATTGGGATTTCTTTCCATCTAAACAGTCCTGAATTTTAGCTCTCATGTGCAAAAGAAATCCAATGGTTAACATAAACCTGAGTTTTTCTGCATTCTGTGACAGACTCCCTGATAATTAAATGGCAGAAATTTGAAATGAAAAGAAAAATTGAAGCTGACAAATACATTGAAAGAGAGATATGTAATAATCTCAAGGTAATATCGCTCTATTTTGCATCCTGCAACACCTTAATAGATACTGTTATTCTAGAAATCATGCCTGTTATTTTTCAAAACCTGTTAAAAATATCTTAGGCAATGTTATTAAGAAGCAGTTGAAGCCATAGGATGGTAGGAGTGTGGCAAACTTGTAAAAAAATGAAAGTACTTTCTTCAGGATATTCTAGTTCTCTGAAAGTCTCTTTCCAGTCCCAGCAATTAACCTTGCTATACATTATCATATCACGTTTGGGGGCTTTTTTCAGCACTCCTTTAATTTTGTTAAATTGAGAAACATGTCTGGATGAAGAAGAAGTATGGTTTAGTGACACCCTTGGAATGACATTATTAGTAGGGTTGAAGAGTGAGGCAGTTTGTGAATGATAACTAGGGATTATGCAGAAAGAATCTAAGAACCAAAACTAGGAAAGGCATTGTGAGGAACACTGAAACAAGAATATTTCGTTTATAAGTAACCTAGTAGTCTCGATTTCATTTGCTGTTACATAGTACCTCAAAGACTTCAATACTATAAAGGTACATTCCATTGGATCCTTTTACATAAAAGCTTTCCCGATTTCTCTACAGATTCAAACTGGATTTTCATTTTCATTAACTACTTCCACATCATATTTTGAGATCCCAGGTGAAATACTTTCTTGGAATTTCTTAATTAAGAATAAAAGTTATGTACTTTCGGAGTATATTCTGCCAGATTTCCAATGAGATTGAGGCAGTCTCAGAAGGAAATTGGTACTTTAGACACATATTAACTTTGCAAACAGCTAGATCAGTTTATTGAGTCCAGTAATTATTGATTCCAGACTGCTACTTACAACCCATTGCCAAAATCTGTCCTCCCTGCTGCTGGGGAGGGGCTAGAGCATCCCCCAGCTTCTCCAGCACAACCCAGCGCCGTGTCAGCTTGCACAGGGAGGAGGCGGCAGGAGTAACACAGCCGCCCACGTGGTGCTGTAGGTACAGGTGCACTCACGTCTTGTCCTCCAGCACTGGGGCAGATAAATTATCTGACTTCTACAGCTTGGCATTTTGTCTCCAAATGAGTGAAATAATGTTCTGCCAAACAAGTGGACTTTTCTGCCTGGCTGCTGGAGATCTCATTTTGATCCCCGCATGGTCAAAGACTGCTCTGTGTTGTGCCACGCTACTGAAGAGCATTTCCTACACACATTTGGGGACCACTTTGGAAATAAAATGACTGAAAAATCTTTATCACAGATTTAAAAGACTGTAATTGATTGGTTAGTCTTCTCTTTGTCTTTCTTCTCTTTCTCTTTCTCTTTCTCTTTCTCTTTCTCTTTCTCTTTCTCTTTCTCTTTCTCTTTCTCTTTCTCTTTCTCTCTTTCTCCCCTTCTTCTTCTTCTTTGTCTTCTTCTCTTTTTTTCTCTTTTTCTCTTTTTTTTGTCTTCATGTAGTATATTTTAAGAACATAACTTGTCACTTTTCATCCTAGTCCATAGCAAGGCTGATGAGCCACTGAAACAAACAGCGGGATTTTCCAGCCACCCTTGCACTCCACGCACTGCACTCCAAGGTCTTGATGACCTCTGGAGGCCAAAGTGAGAAACTTTGGAAATTCCTACCATGTGTTTCTGCAAGAAAAGGGTAGAGCCACAATCAGTATAAAACAGTGCTCTCCATTGCCATTAATTACATTGAATATGTTATGGGATGTATTGAAATACAGTGATTTCAAGTATGAATTTTCAGGTTTTCTCATGCTCTTTCATGCTACAGAGATTCAAGTAAGTTCAAAAAACTTCTTTTCCAAGTCGGACCTCTTGCAATTACACTCATCTTGTTTCAATTCTTTGCCAAACCTCTGTTTTAATAATTTCTTTGCTAAAGAGAGGTTTAAATGGCTGTAAACATGGGATTCAGTCTGGTTCTCCTTTCCTTAAAGTCAATGAAAAACAGTCATAATCACTGTCTCATGATAAATTGGGCAGAAGGTGCACTCTGATATGCAAAAGGGAAATTTCACAGCCTTAGCTATTCAGGTAAAACTTTGAACTAATCCTCAATTTAGAGTTTAACCTTAAAGGTGCTTAAATTCTATTGAAACATGGAGGACTTAAAACACCCACATAAAGTCAAAACCATGCTTAAGAGCTTTGCAGAATCAGAATTGTACTGGTATTTACCCAAGATGGGGTAATTCCCAGTATCGTATCTATAATTTACATGCTTTAAAGGTCCTCTAATACTTACCTTCTGCATTTATCCTTCTGACACTTATCTTTTGTCTTGCCAGGCTTTAGTGTTTAAGATTAGAGGGGAACCTTTGAACAAGCAGTCTGACTATCTGCACACAAAGGCTTGATATTGGCCCCATTATCCCTGCCTGGAGACCAGTTACTCTTGGTTTATTGAAGCACAGCTTCCAGAAAGCCACTTAATCCTGACTGGTGGTTATCAAATTTATTCCTCTAATGTCTTGCTCCAGTGCTCAAGGCCTGTCATTGTTAGAAGTTTGTGCCTTATTTCGCAACTGCCTCTGGCTGGCCCCGATATTCAACCATTGACTCTTGATGTGCTGATCTTTGCTAAAGTTAAAAGTCCTTTTGCGTCTTTGCCCAGGAAGGCACTGAACTCATGCAATTTCTCAGTCCTCTCGTTGTCAAGCTAAACAGACTCTCTTAGTTTTTCACTGTGAAAAATTTTAATAATTTTTAATTAAATTTCATTTTATTTAATTTAACCTAATAATTTTCAATCATTTTAATAATTTTTGTGTTCCCAAATAATTTGAGTTTCTTTTTAAAATGTAGGCACCAGAACCATTACCTTCTGTAGCAATATTCAGTTTCTCATTTAAGATACTTAAATCCTTTTCAAAGTTCCTTGTGCTGGGGCAGAGGGTCTTAGTCTCTCTGCATGGCCTGCATCCCCTGTTCCTACACAGATAGCTTTTCTTTTGGCTCTGTTAAAATGATTTGGAGTCAACTTATGGTCTATTGAGAGCATTCTCTGTTCATGCCCTGCCTTCTTTGCTGTAGACATCATTAGATGCATTCCTGTTTGTAGGCTTAAACCAGACAAATTGTATTAGGAATGATTTTATATTTGCTTCTAGAACACAAATAGAAATTATGAAGCATATCACTTAGCACTAATTTTGGTGAAAACCACTTAAGAGATGCCCTCATGGATTGCCCTTTGAGATCTTAAAACAGTTTAGTGTAAGGTTATTGATAATGTATAGTGCCAATTTCTCAACTTGTGTGTGTGTGTGTGTGTGTTGATAACAAATCAAAAATACATCCATTACATCTATTATGTATATATAGTACAGCAATCAGCCAGCAAGTAACCTCACTGAAGAATGATATTAGGTTTGTTTTGACAAGTCTTGTTGCAATCAAATTATGTTGAGTGACTTTCATTGGTCTGATTGTTATTAATTCATTTTTATATTTACCGGGGATTGAAGTCAGAATAACTGTGGTCTAAGCTGCCCACAACAGGCTGCTGGTCAGACAATTACTGTAGGAATTTTGTTAAGCAGTATGAGTTAAGAGTAATGAAGGTATATACATCAGCCAGAGGTCTCCTTGCCTAGCTCTTTTATGCTGATGGTTACTGAGGCCAGCTAGTTTAAAAATATCTGGCAGATGAAAATAACATTGGGTTTTTTTAGTCCCTTTTGAATAATTAACACATCTTCTCCTTTCTTCATGAATTAGTGAGCTATACGGCTTCCTTCCAAAGGAAAAATAATTATTATTTATTGAAAACTCTCCTATTTTCCTTCATTACTAGCTGTATTATCACTCTTCTGCCTCATGACAAGTATACTTAGTATCACTAAGAATTCTTTTGCTCCTGATATAGTTGTTTTAATTTCATGTCACCCTTCACACTGCCACCCAATCATATTTTTTCCAAAGTTCTTCACTTTTGACTTCCATTCTCATTTTTCTGTGCTCTAAGAGATTACACTGGATTTACACTGACTGCTGCCTGTTCCTCTGTTTCCTCTTTGCAACATTTGTTGCTTAACTTAACATCTTCATCTTCATTTTGCTACTGAACTAAAAGGAGCTTCTAGCAAAACATGACATCTTTTCAACTGTACATCCATGGCTTTGTAATCATCTAATATAAGTTTCTAAAGAGTCCTCTGAGAAGCCAGGAAAATGAGACTGCCAGGCAGAAAATAATCACTTCTTCTCATTTTTTTTGAGAAGAATCTCTATTTCCCTCAGCTTGAGAAAACTAACCCTCATTCTCTGTTTTTCCACACTGAATGTAATCAGATTGTGATTGCTGATCTCCAGGCTTTGCCAGCTTCCCCTCCAGCAACTAGATTTTTTTTTTAAGCCAGCACAACAAAGCCTGAAACAGAATTGCTTTGTGTTGGACACGATATTGTTGCTGTGAGAAGGTACCATCTACTGCTTTGGGACTGTGGTTTTTTACTACAGGCTCCCTGGGTGAAACCTACAATCACTTCAGCATTTTTTTCTTCTTACTCTGCATTGGGAACAAGTGTTCAGAAAGGCAACCACGCTGCTCTCCCACCCAACTCACGCCATGTGCTGTAGCAGCCACCCCTGCCCATCTGCCCTGTCTTGGTTTCCCCTCCTGGGTTTTGTCTGACACACATCAGATGCTCTAATTCCGTGTTTCACTCAGTTGTACTGTACTGGAGCAGCTCCAGGTCTGTAACTATCTGCATTGCCATCTGGGTCAGGAGGAAGAAATAAGCAGTGAGAGATGGGCTCTCCAGCTTGGCAGACCGGGGTCCCACAGCTCAGGTCTGGCCTCCTCTCAACATGCAGCAACACAAAACTATTGCCACTGCTGCAAAGTCCACCTTTGGACCTACAGTGGCTGGATACCCTGGCATTTTCTGGGGTAGCATAACACCAAGTTGAAGCCCTCGGCTGAGTCTGGTTTGAACTATCTATCTCCCCTGGGCAGCAAGGTGAGGAGAAATGGTACATGACTTGCTTCTTTCTGTGGGTACACCTCCAATAAACCTGCATGAGCTTAGTGTTAAACATCCACTGCACTTACTTAATGAGTCATTTTGAATTTAAAAAAAATCTAGACCTGGGAAATGAAACCACAGCAAAAAGGTAGTAGAGGAATGCTGCAAATATTTGAATAGAAGCACTGTAAGGACATTTCTTACCAGCACTGCAAGAATCTACTCTTACCAACCTACTTGAAGTCTCTACAATTTTTGCTTGAAATAATGTTTGGTTTTTTTCCTCTGATGCTCCCCCAATTTTAATTACCTTTTGCTTCCTAATAAATTTAGAAAACTTCAACTGAAAAGAGCTATGACCCACAGTCCCCACTCAATGTCAGAAATCTGTATGCAGTCGCACCCAGTATTTCAGTTTGCATAACTTATTTGTGACTTGTTATTAAAGCTGCTTGCATAATAAAATTAAATGCAGTTTACATTTAGTAATGTGTCTGTTCACTTGCCTGTAATCAAACTGACAGCTTTTCCTTTAAGCAGTCAATCAAGTCTCCAGTTCTTTCTGGCTCTGTTTGTTTGATTGGAGTTGAGATGTCATAAAACAGAATGGAATATTTTACAAGTTCTGATTACACGCTTTGGCTTTGACTTTTTTAGGACTGCAATTTCTTTCATTCATAACCTCCCCCCGAATTATTAAAAAAAAGCCTGATTTTAATTTCACAGTTGATGCTACAGTTACCAAAAACACAATCTGAATTCTAAATGTTTTTTTCTCTGTCAAAACTAGCTAAAAAGCCTACACATTAAGAGCTTAATTGATTAGATTATAACAACAGTTTCATGAATAAGACATAATTTTTCCAGGCTATATCCTGTGAATAGAGCTGTATCTAAAGATAAGGCAAAATGATTCTGCTACAGAACAGAATTTAGGAACTGAATGATAAGTCTACAGCTGAAATAGTAGGTGGTTGTTTGAAGTAAAAAATATTACCTGAATTTTTTTATTACATAGAAATGAAGAACATGTCCTAAGTGTTTTGAAAGGAAAGGAAAATTAGCACTGAACATGAAACACCATAAAACTTTATATCTAATTCATTAAAAGGCAGTGTCTTGCTAATGTGTAGGAAAAAATCCCAAACATTATATTTCAGATCAATCCTCAGTTTCAATTTGTAATATTTGGCAGACTGCATGAGCATCAAACACAGCCATATTTTTATTCTTTTCATCTTACCCTTTGATCTTTTCACATATTATACACAGATACTTAACAGCCTTAGTGCTACAGGCCTCATGGGATCCTACATTCAAGATGTCTCTCTGAAACATATATTTGAAATAATAACCACTTGAAATACTTATGAAAGCACTATGATTAAATTAACTTTTTGTATATAACCTGATATAACCACGAAAAAACTAGGACAAGTTTTTCAGTCCCGACTCCTTCTTTGGGGTGTCAGTATTTTGTAGTCCCAAGGGACCCAATTTCAAGAAGACATCGGTACTTTTAAGATATCACTGTTTGAGAATCAAAAATTTGGATTGCAGCCTTACCAAGATATGACTTCTAATAAAGATAAATAAACTAAGAATCCAGTGATATACCATACACGTATTGGAAATGCATGTCATTTATAAATCACTTCAAATACGCTTCTTTAACTGTATGACATGAACCTTGAAAAAAGTTATAGCACCAGTTTAGGATACCCTTTCTCCATGAACAGTTTAAATGGGACATATTACCAATAGGAATGGCACCCCTACTAGTGTGTATACTCCTATCTTTAGAGGTAAAAGCAATTGTAAAAGCAAAATCTTGAAGTAGTCTTCCGCAAGGAAGGCAGACACAGGGCAAGAAAATGTAAGAAGCATAAATCGGAATTGTATCCTTTACTTTGAAGTCTCATAAATTAAATGTATCATGCGATTGATGCTCTTTTCTGAAGGTTTAGCTGTGTATAATTCTCATAGGGCTTAGGTTGAATAAAAATGTCCAAAATAAAGAGAGTACCCTGTACCCTGCAAAACCAGCATCATTGCTCCCAAAAGATGGAGGTGTAAATCCTTCTTACCTAACTTCAGCTACCTAAAAGTGAGGTACCTGGGCTAAACCAGGCAGCTCTGCTCCCTGCCTAGCCAGGGAGACGGACCTCCATAAACCAGAAACTAGCTTCAGGGTCTATCTGAGGACAGATTAACAACCTTCCTTCTCCTCCTAGTAGCTACGAAGACAGTCCAGGCCACTACACAGAGTTCATGTATGGATTTTGCAGGACTACATTTATATATGAGAAATCTGACCTGGACATAAAGACTGGTTGATTATTGTACTATTAATTAACTGTAACTACAGTTTTAGCAGCTCCATAAAAGTGGAAATCTTCTGAATATCTCACTGAGTATAATAATTAAACTCTACATTATGGATATAACATTAGTAGAAAGCCTGAAGGGATTCTTATCCCCAGTACATGCCTGGTGGATTCTTATAATTCTTCCACATTTTAGGCTACTGAAAAAATTAAAAGAAAATTGCCATGTACTTTCTCCCTGTACTCTGTAAATGCAACTCATAAATAAGATGACTGCAGGCATTAAAGAAGTTCTATCTAAATTATTAGAATTCAAATTAACATGATCTATAGACATAAAAATTTACAATTTAGAGGTCAAAAAGGATCTTCATCCATATTAGAAAGGAAAAAAACCCCCAGAAGAATAGACACTTTTAAATGTATCAGCACTTTTCCAAACCTTTTTGAGAAGAAATCCTGATAATTATATAGTTTTTGAATGTATGGGATAATTAAATCATATACCAGTTCAGTGACTGAAATGCATTTCAATAGGGCTCCAGCCAGTATAAGATTGTTTAGCTGCTAGAAGTAAAATCTAAGTCAAATTTAGTTAGTTCCTGTTTGTGGAAATTCAAAATAGTATAAAATTGTTTGGGCTAGTTTTTTACATGCATCTTCTGTTTTCTGCTGGAGCACTTGCAGCTACTGGTAACTAAATATATGAGCTTATAATAAACCAGTCATTGAAAGAGGGGCAAATTTCCATATCTTGATGGTGAAAAGGCTTATTTAACTCCTTTTTGAGGCTTACAAGGCTTCCTAGTAAATAATACAATCTTGCAATGCACAGGACTCCGAGACTATTGATCTTAGAGACATTAGCAGAAGTTTCTTTGCCTTTTTCAGTTTTGCATGTGCAAATATTTCCATAGCAGTGTCTGCAAAGGACTCCATTCTCTATGTCAGGCAAGACTTGAAGGTGAGCTTACCCATAGGTTTCCTTCCCTAAACCCTCCATCTGGCTGGGCAAGGGCAAAGTTGTGCCACCTAGGAAGGAGACTGGAAAGGACCAGCCAATGGCAGCTGAATGCTGGTACAGCCAAGATGCAGAAGTACCAGTGCAGTACAAAGCTTAACAGAGCAGCTCGGTCCTACTCACAGGCATGAAGACCATCACACCCTAAGCTTTGCTTTTGGGCAGACCCAGAGGCAAGCAGGTCATAGAATCATTTGCTTGGAAAATCCCTTTAAGGCCATCAGTTATGACTCAAGTGCAGGATCTGGTACTTGGCCTTGTTGAACCTTGTATATTGGCCTTGGCCCATCGATCCAGCCTGTTCAGGTCCCTCTGCACAACCTTCCTCCCCTCGAGCAGATCGACACTCCCACCCAACTTGGTGTCATCTGCAAACTTACTGAGGGTGCACTCAATCCCCTCGTCCAGGTTGTTGATAAAGATATTAAACAGAACTGGCCCCAGCACTAAGCCCTGGGGAACACCACTTGGGATTGGCCTCCATCTGGATTTAACTCCATTCACCACCACCACCCTTTGGGCCCAGCCAGCCAGCCAGCTTTTTACCCAGTAAAGAGTATGCCTGGCCAGGCCATAGGCAGCCAGTTTCTCAAGCAGAATGCTGTGGGAAACTGTGTCAAAGGCTTTACTAAAGTCTAGGTAGACAATATCCAGAGCCTTCCCCTTGTCCATTAAGCAGGTCACCTTGTCATAGAAGGAGATCAGGTTAGTCAAGCAAGATCTGCCTTTCATAAACCCATGTTGACTGGGCCTTCTTCCGGTTGTCCAGGACATGCTGTGTGATGGCACTCAAGATGATCTGATCCATGACCTTCCCCAGCACCAAGGTCAGACTAACAGGCCTGTAGTTCCCCAGATCTTCCCTCCAGCTCTTCTTGTAAATAAGAGTCACATTTGCCAACCTCCAGTCAAGTGGAACTTCCCCGGTCATCCAGGACTGATGATAGATGATGGAAAGGGGTTTGGTGAGCACCTCTGCCAGCTCCCTCAGTAACCTTGGGTGGACCCCATCCGGCCCCATGGACTTGTGTATGTCTAATTGTCTAAGCAGGTCACTAACCATTTCCTCTTGGATCATGGGAGCTTTGTTCTGCTCCCTGCCCCTGTCTTCTGGCTCAGGGGGCTGGGTACCCGGAGAACAGCTGACATTACTATTTGAGACTGAGGCAAAGGCGGCATTAAGTACCTCAGCCTTATCCTCATCCTTGGTCACTAGGATCCCTGCATCCAGTAAAGGATGGAGATTCTCCTTGGCTCTCCTTTTGTTGTCAATATAGTTATAGAAATATTTTTTATTATCTTTCACAGAATTGGCCAAGTTAAGTTCTAGTTGGGCTTTAGACCTTCTAATTTTCTCTCTGCATGACTTCACAGCATCCATGCAGTCCTTCTGAGATGCCTGCCACTTCTTCCAAAGCTCATAGACTTTCCTCTTTTTTCTGAAATCCAGACAATGCTCCCTGTTCGGCCAGGCAGGTTTTGTTCCCTGCAGGCTCATCTTTCAGCACATGGGGATGGACTGCTCTTGCACCTCCAGGATTTTCTTCTTGAAGAGCATCCAGCCTTCTTGGGCTTCTTTGCCCTTCAGGACTGCTTCCCAAGGGACTTTGTCAACCAGCCTTCAAAACAGTCCGAAGTCTGCCCTCCAGAAGTCCAAGGTGGCAGTTCTGCTGACACCTCTCCTTACTTCCCCAGGAACTGAGAATTCTATAATTTCATTATTTCTGTGCCCCAGGTGTCTTCCAACCATTACATCACCCACAGGCCTTCTCTGTTCACAACAACAGATCCAGCAGGGCGCCTTCCCTAGTTTGTTGACTCATCAGTTGTGTCAGGTGGGCTGGTGAAAACCTGCGGTGACTGGTGGCAGTGGCTGTGCTTTACCTCTCTAGATTCACACTATGTTTTTTCACCAAATGTAAATAGTGCTCTTGAATCATGGCCATTAGGGCACTGTAAAAGCGTTTGGTATTTCCCCCTGCTGTACTTTTGCTTTAACTGCAAATAACTGACAGCAGCAATTTTGTTTCTCAGCACAGTCCCAACTTGATATAGAGTCCCTTGGACTAGTATCTCATCACTACTCCCTGCACATTACAGAAAGAGAAGTCTTTATTGTATGTTTTATGGCAGTTCGGCTTTAGCTGAGCTTTGTGTGTTCCTCTTGCAGAGACTGCTGAAAGAGGCTGTCTAAAAGCCTTAGCAACTTTGCAGTTACTTTGCAGTGGAGCCGCAGCTTCAATGTTTTATGTGCAGGGGCCTAATATGAGCACAGAAGGAAAACGGGAGATCCCCTCCTCACTAAAATAAGAAAAACCCTGGATACAACCTCTTTGCAAGAGGCTTTCCCCAGCCTCGGGAGAGCATATACTTCAAAGATGCCAGTCAGCTTTTCCCAGTCGCAAAGCTGCCTGCTGATTCTCAGATTTTCAAAGTGCTCACTCCAGATCTAAAGCGGCCCTTCAGTATGCTCTAGTGTGTGGCATACTCACCATGGGCTCCAGTACAAGGGATGAAATTATATCCTCTGACCCAGTTGTCTTCTGTTTTATAGCCCAGCATTGCAGCTCTTCCATTCCATGCATTCCCATTTCCAGCATGCTAAATAATTGGGCTACTACATTTTAGAATGGGGATCCCAAATAGCAAAGCTCTCACCAGCAAGAGCTGACAATGTTCAGTGTGCAGGGATGGCTTTGTTGCAGCTGTGATTTGGATACAGCTCCTGCTTACCTCTGCTGACCAACTGCTAGGAAAGGGCTTACTAAATTAAAGGAATAATTGGTTTCTACCTCTCTAAGATTACTTTCTACTCTACTCCGCAATGGTGTCTACACCGCAATGGTGTTTTCTGAATGTACTTTTGAATTGCTGGTCAATCACTCCTGCACCTGTTTCAAGCAGAGAGGGGTTACTTGAGAAGCGCAGGAACAAGCGATTCGTTTGCTTCTTATGTCAGTGCTGAGCATTGGTATGTTACTGGAGTCAGTCTCGTTGGGACTCTCCTGAAATGTGCGAGTTCACTGTTGCTTCATGAGCAAAGCCTTCCACGTGCTTCCAGCCTGTAGCACAGCCGGGCTTTGGGCACCCCGCTGCCCCTGTGGTACCCCCTATAGAGCTGCATCCTAACAGTAAGTCCCCTTGTCCAGGAACATATGGGCCTAGAATTGTCTCTTCCCATCAGATTCAACTACCATTTGATAGAACAGAAATTGCCTCTCTCCTCACCGCAGCTTGGCCTGTAGCTTGGTGGTGCAGAGCATCCTCTGGGAGATATCCTCAGCCTGGGGAGGGTTTGGGATCAAGGTGCTTTGTTTTCTCAAGTAGTGCTCTGACTTCTACACCAATGTGTAAAATGTAGCATGTCTTTTGGACTGGGAATGGCCCTGGCTACTATATTTGTGACGGGCTCAATGCTATCACATGCTGCAAGGGTATCCCTCAAGGAAGGCAGGTAGAACCTACCCATCACTCTACTTCTGTTCCTGATGGCCAAAGTAGCAGCAATTTTATACGTGCTAACAGAAATCTGGAAAAGATGAGGCTAGAAATACCTCCAGGCTACATTTCCCACAGCACTGTTCAGGGTAGCTTTTGTTTTTGTAACTGGGGAGGAAAAATTTGTTGTCTGTATGATGCATACCTCCTTTAGAGGCTATGAGATGAAAATGTCAGGCCAGAAATATTTTGAAAGATGTCAATCAAATGCACACCTTCCTCAGTGTTATCAAAGCATCCAAGAAATAATTTATCTTAAATACTTCATTATGTATCCTGGCATGAAGAGCTGCAGGAGGAAAAAACGGAAAGTATTACTATTCATGGGTCCATTTATCATAAGTAAGATGAATTTACATGTTCTCACGGTACCCAGCCTGAGCAGCGTGCAAGACAGCATTTAAATAGACCTCTACTGGTTTTCAAAAAATTGAAACTGCTGTCCCTGAGATGAAAGGTCTTATTCATAAACACAGCTTCCCACATTAAAAATGAAAATGCCAGGCTGATATGTCACCTTAAATTAAGCAGCAATAATGTTCAGACATGGCCAATCCATCTAATTTGAAGCCAAAGAAGAATTATTTTAATTTCCAAGGTCATTTAGATTGTATTTAAAACAGAAATGTTTATTTTTCAAAGGATATGAAGCATATTACACTAATACCTCCAGACACATTACTTGGAGGAAGGACTAAAACTTTTAGTCATTAGGCGAAGTCTCATTTCTTTTTGGCATTTTAGCAATTTTCCAGGTTTGAATTCAAGGCAATGATCACATTTGCATTTTTCTGGGCAGCAGACAGCAAGTGAAGTTATCCCACACCTTTTATTATTGAGTGGTTTTATTACCTTGTATATACAGGAGACTGATCTGGTTTAAAACTGGCTCCTTTCCAAATCATCTGGTGATCAGCAGGCTGGGATGGGCCTGTTTTATTATTATGTTAGTAGTAGTAGTGGTAGATGTAGTGGTATTATAAGAATGAAAAATGACCTGGTTTTCCCTGTGTTTAATTTAGAGCACAAGCCCTTGCATGTTGTGTCCGTGTTCGCAAGGCACATAGAAGTCCCGCTGCTACCACGGCCTCTGTCAGAGTTTGAGCTGAAGGAAACTCAGCACAGGAACAGTTTCTTCTGTTCAGCTTTCTTCCCCCCATTCTTCCCCCCAGATACACCGTTTTTTTTTTTGTTTTTTTTTCTGATGTTCAGGTATTTCTGATGCTTTCATTAATGTTTCATTTTCTGTCCCTAGGAAACATCTGTTTTGGACACATTTGCCTTCCGATCCTTGGCAAACACTGTGACAGGGGAATCATTTTGGTATCCAGCAAGCGCTACCTCATTTGTCACCGCGCTGCCTGCACTGCCTGCACCCCACGGCTCCTTCTGCCTCACCCTCTCTGGCCTCAAGCTCTTTATACATTTGTAAAGAAGGGGATTTGTCTTCATAGCTCTTGCAGTTCTTTATTTTTTATGTTTATTTTTGAGATTGGGCCATCTGTTCTATGTAGAAGGAAGGGCTTAAGAAGAAAGGCAGACATGTATGCCGTCACAAAATACTTTCTTTAGCTTTTCCGGTTTATTTGACTGATGATTCCTGCTCTTTCTGCCTCTCTTGATTTGCCTTCATCAAATGCTCTGGTCCATGCTTAAAACCATATTTAGATCAGTGGTGCTTCCTTACAGGTCTCCTTCTTCCTCTCTAAATATTATAGAATCATAGAATTGTTTAGGTTGGAAAAGACCTTAAAGATCATCAGGTCCAACTGTTAACCATCGTGTTCCTCAGCACTAAATCAAGGCAGGAAAGAAAAGCTTCCTAAGGTACACTGTGAGGAGAGCGTGCAGTGCAAACCCAGACAGAGGAAAGGATTAATTCAAGCCTGAAAGGTCTTTGTAAGCTGGGAAGGTGTGCTGGGAAGGTGTTCAGCACAGATAAGGGTAAGAGACCCAGGGAGACAAAGCCTGAAGTTAGTTTTTTTTGAGAATTTGGTAAAAAAGATGCCAGGCAAAGCAGTAAGTAAGGATTCAACTGGGCAATGCAGTACCTGGTAGAGAGAACCTGGCCCTGGAAAAGCAGGGAAGCTGGAGAGGAGATGAGGAGGAATGGCAGGCAGTCACAGCAGTGCCTGCAAATAGCAGGGAGGTGCTGAGACCATGAGAAAAGTTGGGCTGTGGGTCCAGTTCCCTGCTCCACCAGCAGGCAGTGGAACAAGCATTAATTGCATCAAAACTTTGAAAGTTTTGTGTTCCCCGCCTCCCCAAACAGAGCCCACTGTTTACACTTGAATCCACTGATGGGCAGGTTTTGTTCAAAGACAGGAATGAGAAACTAATTTGAAAATCCAGATTCTATCTCTAAAACGCTTCTGAAAAAATTAAGACTTTGAAAAGGTAGAATAATGAGCTGAAAATCTTGCTGCTTCTACCCAGACTAAAGACAGACTGTCTGGAAGTTTCCTTCTCATGCTATTTTTGCATTTTTCTTGGAAGCCCTTAGGGTCTTAAACTGTAGCTCTACGTAAGAGAACATGAAAAATATATCTGAATACATCTGCCATAAAAACAACAGGAATGCAGAAAAAAAAATGTGCCTCTGGCTAAGAGAATCTGGAAAAATTGAGGAGGAAGGCTATAGGGAGCTCTTTGAAAAGGTTGGTACTGGTAGGCTATGGAGCCCTGGGAGAGTGAGCACTATATATATCTGGAAGGAAACAAAGAGAATCACACATATCATGAACAGACTTAAAGATACTGTCCAGAGAATTGTACCTTCATTTTAAGGTTTTTAACAGTCCCCAAAAAACTATTTTAAAAAGAGAGAGAGAGAGAAATTAAAACCATGAGTACTCAAGACTTTGTTTTGACATGAATTTTCATTCTTTTTCATTATTACTCCTAAACTCCATACAAAGGTGTATGTCCCTACATATTCTGCCTGTGGTTTAACTGCTAACACAAAAAAAGAAAGTCGTAGTAACTTGCAAAGGCATTTTGTTCCTTGTCAGAATAAGATTCACAACTCTCCAGCTTTGGGGTCTCTCCAGTACAGGTCTTCCCCCCACTACAGCAAAAATTCTAGGGTGAGATCCAAAATAACTATTGTCCCATCAAATGCAACTTAGAGGTAAAGCGCCTAACTCCAGCAGTATGATCCAAGAAAGCCCTGCTCACTCTTACTAAGGCATTCAAGAAATGTTAGTCTCCTAATTTTCCATAGCAAGCTCATTTAACTGGAGTTCTACTATTGCATACACCTACAGATGTCACCATCTTAGGTGCACTGAAGTCTCACCCCACCTACCTATTTGGCAGGTGCCACCCTCACAGTCTCCTGAAGAGCCTGGCTTATCTGGCATTCTCAGATAACACCTGAACAGCACTGATAGCCCTCCATTCACTCAGAGGAAGGAGAAGGAGGAAGCAGAGGCAATGGATACTGGTTTTTATTAGGTTGCCTGCAAAGGCACTTTCTCAGAAAGCACGTGATACAAATTCTTACTTATCCTGGCTCTGAAAAGAACTGAAACATATGCTTGTGGTATCTAATTTGCTACTGGTATAGAGATGCTCCTACGTTGGAAAGAAAGGACCATTCCTTCCTTCTCATGTAAAAAAGTTAAGGATGGAAGCTATGCTGCAGAGGACCAAGAAAACAGAGCAGGTCTGCCCTTACATGTTTAGGACCTGCATGAATGAGGCAATTTCTGGCCTTCAGTCCCAGCTTGGCAATAGGAGCATGTCTGCCTGTTGTGGAGGTGGTCCTGAGCCTGTCTGCATGAAACAGCCCTCAAGACCATGCCCAGAATTAAAAATCAGTTTCATGGTTTCTGGCAGTACCCTCCTCTTCATTTTCTCTTTAGACTGGTTTAAACATCTCCTTGCTCGATAAGCTGGGTGTTGTGGATCCCAGGAGAAGCTTCTTAACTCTGAGCACTAAGCATGTAGGAAACACACTTGTAGATGGGCTGACACAGCATCACCAACTCCTGATCTGGAGTCCAGTAGGTTTAAGGTTAAGGCTTTGCAACACTGAGTATCACAATGCTGAGGCCCTTTTTGCAACTGTTTTAAATCTGTATGAAGCAGCCATTAAGCCTTCATGGATAAATACTGAGCATAAACTTACATGTTTTTATTGCCTCAGGTTCTTCAAAAGTATTATCATGAAACACAGTATGACTGAGAGTTGCATTTGCCTCGTGGTTTAACAACAATAAGCAAAAGATAATCAGGATATCTCAAAGTGCTATAATTTACTTAGCGATACATCCTTTCATTGTTTGCTCAGCTTCTTTATGAGTTTAATTTCAAATTGACATTTGGCCTTTTGTCTCTTTGTGGCAAAGCAATGAGAATATTTAATTACAATTTTTCTATATAAGATATCATTTAAAAAATAGACCACAGCTGAGTTCTGCAGTACTTTTAAAATGAAAGAACGCTCTCACAAAAATCATGTTAGCTTCAAGAAAACATTCATATCACCATCTCAGTGTTTCCTCAGTGACATAATTAGGTTCCCTAAAACATCTATGATTCATTCTTTTTGGAAAGAGATAAGAAAGATCCTCTCTCCCCCC